>NC_133913.1:4223571-4526178 GCF_964199755.1 Larus michahellis | reverse complement strand
CTCGCTTTCCTTAAAAGCCAGAGTCGATTCAGCATGTATGAAATCATCCCCGTGGTTTCGCATCTCTCGTGAAGAAGTGAATGGCAATGGCACAGCCTGTTCCCGGAATAGCTGCTCTGTCGCCATAGGATGAATATAGAGAAATACGGTGAGAATAACCTGCACGGCCGCCTCAACCCTGCCCTGAAATACAGCTCTGCTCGCCAGAAATCCTGCACGGGGATGGCCCAGAAGTTTGTTGCGAGCGACAAGCTCGAGCTGAGGTCCCAGTCTGCGGCATTTAGAGAAGCTGCATCCATGGTTTTGTCTTGGAGAACGGTACTCGGACCCGAAGGAAAGCACAAGTCATTAGCATGGGGTTCCCTCAACAAACCGAGCCCAGGAGCCGTTGTCCGACGCTTGAGAGCTGTCACTCATGAGCGGGTGGCTTTTTCTAAAGACGGCATAACATACCCAGAGGCCCATCTGTTGTTTTTTCTTTTTTTTTTTCCCAACCGTATCCCCTTCTCTGCAGTGTCCTGCTTTATCAATGAGTCGCCCACCCAGAGGCAATCGCCTCCCTTCAGATGGCAGAGGGCAAAGGGTGATGGTCTTTTGCAGGTCATAGTCCCTCTTCCGCCCTGGGATCCTGTACTATTCGCCCTGGAAAGACCATGGCAGATGCCGCTTTGCTGTGGCCGAGCTTTCCCTAGCTGTGAACGCAGATAAACCGGAGGAAAATTATCGGTGAATTAAATGGCAGAGGTTCAGCCCAGGGGGATGACCCTAAAAAGGTGATGGGTGAAGGGGAGGGGGGCTTGGGACAGCCGAGATGTGGGGCTTGGGAGGCAGCTGGGGAAAACAAACCTCCAACCCCAAAATGAAAATATCCGTGAGTGCACATGGGTCCCCCCCGTGTACGACCAGCAGAAGAGTTTCATTCCCCCGCCTTAGAAAACCAGCCCTCCCCTGTGCTTGTGTCCCTCACTCCAACTCTTCTTCAGCAGCGTTTGCTCTGGCAAATCCCGATGCCATAGGAGCCACTTTGATTCGCGCAGTGTCCCCTTCCCCGGCGTGTTTGTGCCTTTAGCTTCCAACACCCGAAGGCCGTTATTCTTTTTTTTCACCTGTCCCCCAAAATCCACGCCCCTTTTGATAGATAAGTAAGAATTATTTATGGCAAGTGAGAGAGACCAGAGCTTAATCCAGAAAAAAACCTTTAATTGCTCATAAATCAGGTTTTACAGGGCATTCATTTAGCCCTGATTGATATTCTTTTGTTAGGATCTGCATCCAGCACGCTCAGAGAGCGACTCCGAACAGAATAAATACTCACACCAAAGCCTCTGTCTGCACACAACGGGGGCTGGCCCTCTAATATGGCTAAATTCATAAATTCACAGATTTTCAATGCCAGATGGAGGCGTTCTCGCTGCCTGTTCTTTGCCACCCCCCCGCCCCGAGTAACATCAGCCACAGAAAATCCCCCCGTGGTTCTTGCTTTGAGCCTCGGTCCTCGGCCTGCGCTTTTGATGCCTTGACGCGAGCAAGGCTTCTGATGGGGCTTTGCACGAAAGCAAGCGGAGGAGCACCGGGGCGGTGGTTACTCAAGCGGGGGTCGCGGAGAAACCTTGAGCTCATGGTTAAGGCAGGGGGTTGTAGAGAGGGTCCTTCACGGGCCAGGTGCTCCCCGAGGGTTTCATTCGTGGCTTGGGCTGGGGATGGGACTTATCCAAGTGAAAGCCCTCAGGGTGGAGGTGGTAAGAAGCTCACCAGCTGCAGAAGATGGTGCCTGGAAGTCAGAGGAGACAAGGGCAAAGGGATCCCCCCAGCGGAGTGAAGGCAGGGGACAGGGGGGGCTGGGCAGCAGGGGCTGGAGGCTCCCTGCCCACCTCCAAGCCCATTTGAGGGGGCAGCTCTTTCCGTCAGGCTTTTCAAAGCCACCTCCAGCCTTTGGCTTGCGGTGTTGGCAAGACGTGCTGCTCCGTGCCCTCCCTTCCCGCGCCACTGATGTTGCTCTGCCATCCGAGGTTGGCATCCAGCTCTTTTAACGTTCACTGTATTTAACACCCAAAGTCTGGCACCTTTTTCTGCAGGCTCGGGGCCAAGAGCAGGCTTGATCCCAGCCTGATGCCCCAGGGAACCTCAGCGAAGGTCCAGGGCGGAGAGACGGTGCTCAGCCCTTCCCCTCTCCGTGTGTCCCAGGAGGATTTTCTTCTTCCACATGGAGTGTCTCAGGAAGCAGCAAGCCCAGAGAAGCCGGGGAGGAGAAGTGATGGGTGAGAAAGGTCCCGACAGCAAGGATGCCTCCAGGGTGGCTGGTGTTGACCCCCCTCCCAGGGAGGTCTCGGTGGCCGTCACCATCCATCGGTCCCGCTCACCTCTCCCTGCTTTGTGCAAAGCCGCTGGCTCGCACTGCTTCGTCCCGCTAATCGCTCCGCTCTCCAATTACAGCCCTGTCGGCAGTGGAAAACCCAAGCCCCATCTTAGATTGCTAATTAGGCTACGAGCCATCTATCTCGCTGCTCAGAGCTGTCAGCCCTTCCTGCCACGCAGATCCGATCTTGTTTGAGGCAATAAGATATCAAGAGGGGACAAGCCTGTCTCTGGGTAGTACGGTGCAGGGGGCTGACGTTTGACTCGGATGTGAATATATTAATTAATATCTGTGGATTGCTTTGGAGAGGGAAAGCACTGCAGGGGGACATTAATTCCTAATTGTTATTAATTGAATTTTGCTGCTAGGTCAGTGGCAGGTCACAGAGACTGATGCCGTGTGTGTGTGATTTTGCTGCTTACACCCAGACTGGCAGCGAGACCCCCCAGCATCCTCGTGCCCAAGAGCCGACACTGTCTCAGCCCGCTGCGCCGCATCTCCTGACCCGGGGGATCTGCCACCCTGTGTCCCTCACAGGCACAGGGAATGGCTCCGAAAAACCCAGTGGCATTGCAGCAGGACGCGGCTGGTGGTTCTGGATAGGAGCGACCTGCCCCGTGTGGTGCAGCGCAGCCTGAGCCACCTCCGGCAAACAGTGGTCCGTGCCTCAGTTTCCCTTCTGGGACTTGGAGGGTAGCGGGACACCAACTGCCGCTGGTGTTTGCCGTGTGGGACACTGGAGCAGCGTCAGGTTTTGGTGCCTGAGCCGTGCAACAAGGACTGGTGGGGGCCGGCTGGTCCCGCTGTAGGAAACATGGGGGTGAAAGGAAGGAGTGAGCTGCTCCGCGAGGTCCGAGGTCAACCCAGTCCCACCAGCGTCTGTGGCGATGCCTCCCTGTGTGCAAAACAGAGGTGTTGCAGAGCCTGGAAGGGAGCTGGGTGGACGCTGAGGCAACAGCAGTGGAGCCACTGGGGGCTCCTGATGGAGGAGAAGCTGCTGCCAGTGTGGGGCCTCACGGGGCCCATGCAGTTCCCAGCAGAACCATCGTCCCCATGGGAGCAACTCCCCCCGGGCTGACCGGGACCTCTGTGCACAGCGTCTGCTTCTAGAAAAGCAGATTGCTTTTCTTTCCCCGTGCAGCCGAACGCTCAGCTGAAGCTCTCCGGGATTTTGGCAGTCAGAGAGGTCGTGGAGGTGTCCTTCGCTGCAGAGCATGATTTTCCGTAACCTATGTCCAAGCAGGGCCAGGAGGGCAGAGGGACACAGCCCCTCTCTGTCCTGAGTGCGACCCACTGCCGTTTCGGGGCTGTTGAGGCATGCTTGGCTCCAGCCCAGCCAGCCTGGGACCTGCTGGGCGCCATGTGGCATTACGGCAGCGATGCTCTGGCAGACGAAGCTCTTCAAGGACGGAGCTTTGACCTATTCTCTGTGCAAAGCCTGGGGAGGGGTTCAAGTAACCTGCACAGGGCAAAACAGGCAAGAGCCTGACCATCAGGGTACCACATCGGGATGCTTTTGGCTTGTGCAAATCCACCCGCAGCTGCCACCTTCCCCAGCTTGTTCTCCTCGAGCTGGTGCTGACGGGAGTGGGGAAAAAACCTCTGCCTCTGTCAAAAGCATCGGTCACATCGCAGTGAGACAAGACTGAGAGCCTGGTAAAAAAGCTGTTAGGGTTTGTTGTGTTTTGGGGAACCTTTTTCTTTCTTTCTTCCTTCCTTCTGTAGCTGTTGCAGCTCGTTTACAAAGCCTGCAAAGAGCCAGAGACTGCGCTCCATCCACACCCCCCTCTAGCTGCAGCTTGGTCCGTGTTGCTGCTCAGTGCCAAGACCTCTCCCTGTGTCTGGAAGGAGAATGGGCACTGCCAGGCTGGAGCAGGCTGAGATTAGGAGAAACGCATCCAATTAACACTTGAAGGCCCGTTCCGGTAGGCAAACCATCCTGGCCCCTTTTGGAGGAACATTTTTGTCCCAGCTACTGGTACAAAGAGCCACCAGGCCCAGTGGGCATCAGTGCAGAGGGGAGCCGGCCCTGCTACACCTCGCTTACCCCATGTCTGGAGTTTGGGGGGGGGGTCTCAGCTTTCAGCAAAGAGACCCAGGAGGTGGCCGGCTCCTGCAGGACCAGCACAAGAGGAGCTCAGGGCAGGGTTCTGCTGCCGGATCCCCTGTGCCATCTGGAGCAGTCATAACAAGGAAGCTATTCTCAGCTCCATTTGTACGTCTGCCTGACATCTCTCTTGCTGTCAAAACCAGCTTTCCAAAGCAGTAAATAGTTGTTTGGAAAAGAGCAAGTGGGTGCTGAGCTTGTCTCCGTGTCTGAATAAACCCTGCTAATGCTTTGGTAAGGCGCAGGGGACTGCTGAGTGTGCCAGCAAGAGCAGCCAGTGTTCGTATGGCTAAAGGGCAAGAGGAGGACCTGCTCCTCCCTACCCAGAGCAGTTTCGAAGGTAGATGGCACTCGGGAAGGGAGATCAGGGACCAGCCTGGCCGGTGGGGAAGGCGGAGGTTGTTCGTTGCATTGGCTCAGCACAGGATGGTGTCTGAGCCCACCGCCCTGGGGAGCCGGGAGCTCGCTCGCAAGTAGAGGAGGTGAAAGTAGAGGAGCCTTCCCACCCCCAGGCTCGGGTTTGAGTCCCCCAAGGGATCTGTGAGTGCTTGTACTTCGGGGCATGGCTCCGCCGCTCAATCCAGCAGCGGTGAGCTTTCCTCCAAGGGGTTTTTGGCCAGCCCTGGCAGGGCAGGCTCAGGGTGGGGGAAGTGGAGCTCAGCCTCCCCGTTGGCGTTCATCCCCTGAGCAGAGGGGATCAGCGCCTGTCACCATGTCACCCGTCTATAAGCCAGAGGAGAAACTGGGCAGCTGCTCTGGTAGAAATCCATGTGTTTTGCAAAACAGCAGGTCCCCTCCTTCCGCCGTCTGCCTCCCTGGTGAGCCCTCGGTCTAACGGCACCGTCCCTCTGCCGTCTTCCACTTGCAATTGCCTTCCTCGGTTTTAGTTTCCCCAAATTCCCGCAAAGGCACAATAATTCGGTAGTAGCTTTTTCCAAAATAGCTCCCCATGCTGACGGAGTCGATGGTTTTCACTAGCAGCAGAGATGCAGAGCCACCCCGGAGCTGCTCTGGAGAAGGGATGGGATAGATGCTGGTCAATGCTTCCCATGCAATGGGAATGGCAGCGCTTGCAGACAAGCCCTTCTCCTGAAAAAAGGCTTTAGCCAGACTCGGTTGACTGTGGATCAGATCTCCTTAAGGATGTGTATTAACATCTTCCCGCTGACAGCTTACAAGGCTGTGATTTTAATAAGGTATTGAAAATCTGAGCGTGGTGTCAGGCTCATCATGTTTCCCCTGTCCGCTCTCAGGATGCAAAGACGCTAAAACTAAAAGTGTTGATTAAATTGCTAAATAGCAGAAGCCCTGTGGCCTGGCAGGGGCTGTGCAGGGCTGCAGCATGGTTTGCTGAGGGGGATAATTGGGGCAGGAGAGGAGTGGTGAGTGGGAAATAGAGCAGAGAGTGTCAGTCTCACCACCCCGGGCTGGATAAACCCAGCTCCTCTGGGCTGGGAAACCCGTCCCGCAAATGGGTACGTGTCCGTCGTGCAGCTTTGGGGGTGGCATCCACCAAGACATGGACAAGTTCAGATCTGACCCCCCTCCCCTGCTGCCGTGTCCAAGGAGGGATCGGGGGCTGGGGAAGCAGCATATTGCATGTATAACCCTGCCTGTGGTCTGCTCTCTCCCCATGCAGGCGTTTCTCCTCTGGGATAGCCCAGTTGCAGCCTCCATCCAAGAGCAGTACTGCGAGAGCCTGCCGCCTGTCACCAACCACACGGGTGAGTGCCCTGCGTCCCCAGCCCCCACCTGCCATCCCCGGGGGACCCTGGTGGCAGGGATGGCCGGAAGAGGGGGTAAGGGGGTGTCTCTGGGCTGATCTGGGGCTTCCTGGCTCCTTTTCTGGGGGAGGTGGGATGTGCTGAGGCTGCATTACTGCCCCGTGCTGGCTGCTGCAGCAGCCTCTTTGGAGGGTGACAGCTGAGGCAGGTAGAAGATGCACAGCTCAGAAGAGCCAAAAATAGAGAAAATAAATGTCTATTGGGCTGGGCTCGAGGGGGAGGTGGGCAAAGAGACATCTGCCTGGCCCCTGCTCCCATGCTGCCCTTTCTCTGCCATCCCAAGGACACCAGGACCTTTAAACCCTGTGTCCACCCCCCTCTGCCATCCCCCTGCCCAGGGGTGACAACTGGAGGTTGTGACTTCATGCAGAGACCACGTCACCAGTGCAGTGTGGCCACCATGTGCTCAGGGCTCGGCCACCCTCCATCCCCCAGCACTCCTAGATGTGTGTCACTGAGCACTTCGGGAGGCCACCAGCCACGAGGAGCTTCTGGGGCCATGGCCATGGCCAAGGCTGGCTCAGCCGAGCTGGGTGAGACCAGCAGGGTCATGGGCAGCTCACTCCTGCTCAACACCCGCACATGGGTTTGCATCCAACCAGGTCAGGCCCAAGATGTGTTTGTGCCAAAACTGGCTGCTAGCCTATATTCAAGACGTGACTTGGATGTCACCTCAGCAGTGACAGGTCTGGTTCAGTGACAAGTTTTGAGGGAGGAAAAGTGGCTGAGGGAGAGGAAAGGAGCTCACAGGGATAAGGAGAAAAGTCCTCCCCAGCTCAGGGATGCTGCAGAGTTTGTTTTCCCACGTTTGAATGAAGACCAGAGCAGGCACCGAGCAATTTCCTGGCTTGCCCCGGTCCCTGCTGCTCGGAGCAGGTCTCTCCATCAGGGTGATGGATGGCTGCGGAAGTCCAGCGCTGACAGATGGCTGCCCGCCACCCAGCTCCCATTAACAGCAGCATTAAAAACTCCTTCTTAAAAAATTACAACTCGGCACCAGCTGATTCAGTGCCTGGCCGATTGGCAGAGCCCGGGGCACACAGCCCTGCAAGGAGCGTCCCCAGAGCACCCCCAGCCCAGGAGATGGAGGCGGAAAGCCGAGGAAAAGCAGGGCTGCCAGTGGCAATGGAAATGCCCCCATGTCTCTGGCCTGGGCACGGTGCAGACAAGAAACCTGGTGATCGCTCGTGTGCTTTGCTCCCTGAAGGTTTCATCACTCTGCTCAGCAAGGTGATTGTCCTTGGCCATGTTAGGCTGTGATAAATCATAGAATCACAGAATGGTTCGGGTTGGAAGGGACCTTAAAGACCATCTAGTCCCAACCTCCCTGCCCTGGGCAGGGACACCTCCCACCAGCCCAGGTTGCTCCAAGCCCCGTCCAACCTGGCCTTGAACCCCTCCAGGGATGGGGCAGCCACAGCTTCTCTGGGCAACCTGGGCCAGGGGCTCACCACCCTCATAGCAAAGAATTTCTTCCTCAGATCTCATTTAAATCTCCCCTCTTTCAGCTTAAAACCATTCCTCCTCGTCCCATGGTTCCTGTCCCTGCTCCAGAGTCCCTCCCCATCCTTCCTGTAGGCCCCCTTCAGGAACTGGAAGGGGCTCCAAGGTATCCCTGGAGCCTTCTCTTCTCCAGGTTGAACACCCCCAACTCTCTCAGCCTGTCCTCACAGCAGAGGGGCTCCAGCCCTCGGAGCATCTTTGTGGCCCTACGCTGGACCTGTTCCAACAGGTCCATGTCCTTCTTGTGCTGAGGACTCCAGAGCTGGACGCAGTGCTCCAGGTGGGGTCTCACCAGAGCGGAGCAGAGGGGCAGAATGCCTTCCCTCACCCTGCTGCCCATGCTTCTTTTGATGCAGGGGGGTTTCTAGGCTGCAAGTGCGCGTTGCCTGCTCATGTTGAGCTTCTCGTCCATCAATGGCATTTATTTTCTTCTTGCCCATCTTCCCTGGTGCAACACATGTCCAGCTCCATGGGCGCTGACCCGCAGAAGCACTGGCCAAGCACTGCAGGGACTTTTCTGTGATGCACAGACCAGCCGGTGGCATGACCCAGGGTCCAAGAGCATCCTCATGCCCAGTTCGTGGCCTTTGCCACCCACTGCTGAAACCCCCTGAGCCCAAGGGAGAGGGCAGAGAAGGGGGAGAATTTCTGCCGTGGTTTTGCTGATGGATGTGCCATGCCACCCTCAAGCTTTCTACAAGGATTGGGCTTTGCTCTGTAGGGATTTATTAGCATGAATCCAAGCAGGATTTAGTGTACCACAGTGCCCGTCACCCTGGGACAGGGGAGCACAACATGTCAGGCTTCAGCTTCACAAAATCTCCAGGGCCTGCGGGCACCCAACCCGTCATCCCTGAGTAACTCATTAATTTGGGATGGGGCTGGCACATGTGAGAGCCGCTTCCAGCTCCGGGAGGGGGCTTGGAACAAGAGGTAGAGATGAAATTAATTGTCTTATGTCTGCTGCTTGGTAAGTGGAGCTCAGCGCCAGCCCTCATCCTCGGGGTCCATTTAAGCCCTGCCTGATTCAGGCAGCGATTCCTAGGGAGGGATATTTACAAAACTGCAAACTTTGTTTTGAGGCTATTTAACATGGAGAGTTGTTAGGATGACGCTAATGAGAATTGCAGCGATGCCGGGAGACTTAATTTGTTAGTGCCTGCGTAACCCTTGGGAAATGGCACATGCCGATAACACAAGCCCAGCGGTGTCCCGGCGCGTGGCTCAGCAGGGCATCAGCTGGATGTGCGGCCTCGCGCCCGCGTGCAGCATCCCTCCTCTGAAACGTAGCCCAGCGTGGGTTCTCCTCCTCTCGCGGGTCACCAGTCCCTTCGTTATTTAATCTCACACTTTTTAATGAGGATGCATGGCTGGACAGTGATATCACCAGGGCACCAGCGCTCTCCGAGGCACGTGCACTGAGCTGGAAAAGTCTCTGCTCACAGAAGTGTGGTGGAGAGAGACCCGGGGTGATGCTCACCGGGCTCATGGGGTGCAGGCGTTGCAAGCAAACCTTCATCCTAGGAAGCAAAGCAGCTGATCCCCGCAGAGCTCCCTTGTCCTGCCCTCTTATCAGCACTGACTTACCCACCTTCCTTTAGGCGTGCTGTCCCCAACACAGGGCAACGTCCCTTGGAATTGAGAGTCCTTGCGCAGGCGTGATGGTCCAACCTCGTATTTTAGGAACGCGTCATTAATACCTCTCGGTGAGCCCCTGATTCTGGCCGGTGCTGGGACACACGGGCATCCACGCACAATTGGCCACTCCTTCAGAAAGGCTGCTTTCCTCAGCAGCAGTGAATGTTTTCTCCTCCAGGCTGAAATCATATCAAGCTGGACTTGAGGTGAACATGGTGCATTAGGAAAGTCGCGTCAGCGGCACCCCCAAACATCTAGAAGCCAAGAAATTCCCAGATTAGGCTTGCAAAGGAATGCAGCGAGGATCAGCATCCCTTGTCCGGGGTGGATAGGTGCCTGTCCCAAGGGCTCCCAGCCAACAGCTTGCCTCAGACCACAAATTTGTCGAAGTGATGATTTCAGCTCCCCGGGGTCTGTGTGCAGCTGCTCCTCACCTCGCCCTGCCACGAGGGGAGGGACAAGGTCACTTCACCCATCGGAGCAAAGCATCCCCCGGCAGCTGCAGGACCGCTTCCCGTCGGGGCACTTCCCTGGAGAAGGAAAGGGGAATCTGAGCAGATGGGAAAGCCTTTTCCTAATTAATAGATGAGGCTTTTCCAAAGCAGCCCAGCAGAAAGCACTCGAGCAGAGCGAGCTCGGAGCGCTCCCCGGGTTGTTTGGCTGTTTGTAGCATTCGAGCTTGGATCAGCCCAAGGAGTTGGCACCCCATTGCTAATAGCCCCGGCTGGTCCTGGCTGCACGATTCACTCCTTTAAGCTGTTAAACTGTTATCACAATAAATTGTTATCCTCAGTCCTGTGTGCGTGCTCAGGAGAGAGAGGGGAGCCCAGCTGATTCCTTCCCAGGAACGCGACGTTTCCTGCCATGCAAGTTCTCCTAAAGCAAAGGAAAAATGACACCAAAGCTAGGCAGAACTGAATAGAAATGTCTTTTTATTTTTTAAACTGGAGGCTTTTTCAAGGAGGGGAACGGAGCGTAGCTTGGCATTGCAATAAAGCGAATCAAGTTGGTCCAGATATAGCAAAAGCCTGTGGCTGAGAAGCACAGGGGAGCAGGGAGCGATGAGAGCATTTCCTTCGCAGGCACTTTATCAGACAGGTTTGGAAACACGTTTCACAGCGGGTGACAGTTTGACCAAGAGACTTTCCACACGCTCCAGCTCAGCTCCCCGAACCGCTGACGCTGCTCCAGCAGTCCCCGCTCCTGCCGCTGCCGTTTCATTCACCCACTGACTCCCCCGGGGGAGAGACTCGAATTTAAATTCATAAAGGTCAAATTAACAACATCAGCGCTTCTTTTCCCTTCAGCCTCGTTGGCATCTCTCCCACCAAGGCAGAAATACTCATAAAGGAGCTGAGCAGGGGCTAAAGAGGCAGCAATGAGTCCTGGCAGGGACTTGGCACCGAGGGAGAGCAGTGACACTGGGGCAGGTTTGGGAACCGTAAAATTTGAACTCATGTATATGGAAAAATCATAGTGCCTTAAGTGGGTACTTGTATCGATAAAGCCATTCTGCTCCATCATCTAGGACACGGGGATGTCAATAGAAACTTGCTTATATTCATAGATTTTATTGTAGGGGAGGAGGGAAGAAGGTGATGAGATTTTCTGGTAGGAAACAGTGTCCTGGCACGTCTCAGCGTGAGCGGCAGCTACAGCAGTTAAACCGCGCTTTGGACTGGATGCAGTAAAATCGTTGCCAGCTACTCTGTTCAGTCGTAGCCAAACTCCAAGTCTTTGCTAGGAAAACTCTGCCAGCGAGGGATTATGCTGCTTCGCTCACCCACCAGCAAAGCCTGGGGAATAAACCACTTGCTGCTACTGTTGGTAATAACACAACGCCAACCACTCTACGGGTCGTATCAGGAGAACAAGGTATTCCCCGAAACCCAGCCCGCTACATTATGCATTCGATAAATATATATGCTGTACATGGTCAATCTCAAATGACAACATTGAGCAGAGGCACCAAATACCAATGGCAGAAGCTAGGTTTGATGCCTCCTATTTATTCTTCTCCAGAACAGAGGCAAAGACCCAAGGGGACCATTGGTGATGGTGAATAGCAACAAGCCGAAAATTCATTATGAAGACACTTTGCTATCATAACACTTAATTAGCCCGTGTAATTATTTTACATTGAGGATCACGGAACTTGAATGCTTGGGAGGATTGCTGGGTTTTTTTTAAGGACCGGACTCCTACAAAGATAAATAGGAATATCCAAGGCCACTGAAAGCAGTGCTGGAGGTCGGCTGTGAGCAGGGATCTGAGTATTTGGAGGCAACCACAGTGTCTCCCAGCCATATTGAGTAACCAACCCTGACTCAGAGAGAAGGCAAGCAGCTCCACCACCCCAATTCCAACCCCGCGTTAACATCAGTTGTCCCCCAGTGTCATTTCCCTCAATGCCTTGAGGTGTTATTCAAGCATTTAGCTCCGCAGATGGGAATGAGCCACCCCTCCTGGGTACACCAGCGGCTTGAAATAAGAGCATCCCCCCCAAAGACCCCTGCTTTGGGGAAATAAGGTGTGATTTGGCCCCTCCTGCTCCACCAGTGTGGTGGAGCTGCTCAGGAGGGATAAGCGACCTTTTGCATGCCGTCTTCAGCGAGGATATTTTGATTAGATGGGGAGATGAAGCCCTGATTACCAAATGCAAATGCTGCAGCAGGGACACCCTCAAGGAGCCAGAGGCTCCAGGCAGCTCAGGAGGCAGCAGCAGCAGCAGCAACGCAGTCACCAAGGACATCAGGGATGGACTGCGATGATTGTGGTTGAGTAAAAGCTCAGGACGGGCAGAGATACGAGCTAAAACCTTTCAGCTGTTACTCAGCCTCCTGAGACGCCTTAGATAAATAACCCCATCACTCCCAACCATGGGAATGAGCCTGTGATTCAGATTGCCATGGTCTCTCCTGGCCCCTTTGCGTTGCGCAAGGGGAGAGAGGCTTGGCCTGAGGTGTCGCTGGGCACACAGCAGCAAGCTGGGATGCTGCGTTGGTGCAAAGCTGCGCCTGGTGTGAGACGAGAACGCGTTTACTGGCACGGTTATATCAGCACAACCTTTGCTTTACTCCTCTTCATACCCTCCCTGCAATGGTTGGATGGTACGGTAACGCTTCAGACCTCCTGGCATCAGCTCAAGACCGCTGTGGCCACGTGTCTGGTGGTGCTGGCCCAGGATAAACACACTCCATCCTCTTTAAATTTCCTCAAAATCTTTGACAGATTAGCTGGGACCGGAGAGCTTTGCCCTGCCAGGCTTCGCACGCTGCACGCCTTCAGCTCGGAGCCATCTCAGGGGCCTCTGGGAGTGGGGGAAGCAGGCTGGAGAAGGATGTTTTGTATAAACAGGAGGGATATTGCTACTGTTATCCTGAGACAGTTATTGTGATACACTTGTCTCTGTGTAAGTCCCTGGACGGCCGCTTTTTTTCCTTCAGAAGAAAGAAAATGCGTTATGTTGCTTCAAAGCAACACAACCCGAAGAAAATAGGGTGAGAAGGGATTTGAGTGACTTCCCCCGTGCCACATTCCCCATCTCAAAGCAGGACTGGCTCCTTCCTACCCAAAATGCCGTGTTTGTGTGCAGGAGGGAGCCAAATCGGGGGGATGGGGTGCAGGTAGGAAATTCATTGACCTTTCTTGCCGTAACGCTGCAAAGACCAAAGCCGCGTCTGTGCACCCGACGGTGCTGGGAAAGCTGGAGCAGACGTCTGCAGAACCTGGGAGAATAATCCCCCTGCAAATACGGATGGGCCACGAAGCAGATATGAAAGCATTTAGCACTGATACATGTAATTTCCATGCTAAACAGTGCTTGAAGTGCCGGGAGCCGCGTGCCGCTGGGGAGCAGCTGGAGCAGATGGTCGTGCTGGGCAAACGCGATGTCGAAGCCCTCACGGCACCCTTCGCCTTCGCTGTTTTACTTAACCCTTCCCCAGCAGGAGATTTTTTTTTTTCTTCTTCTTCTTCTTCCTTATACGCTGGGGAGAACAGAAAGAGCAGCATCTGCTTTCTGCAGCTTTTCTTCATCAAGCATTTCTTAGCGTGAGCCTGGGAAAAATATTACAGGCACCCACTAGATTAAAAACTGGTGGGTCAGACCTCAAAATGCCACCTACAGCGGCGGCGGGGGGAAGCCTGCTGTGCACAGGGTGAAGTCCCAGGAGCCTCCGACAGCCTCTGCTCGCCTGGCTGCAGCCCCCAAGCCCGAATGTCACCCCACAACCCCGACCCATGGGACAAAGAGGGGGCTGAACTGGTGATGCTGCTCCAGCTTCACCCCGCATCCCTGCCGTGGTGGGACTGCCAGACCCGTCCACTCCGGTTGTCATCTGCTGGGTGGCCGTAGTGCTTTAATAAGAGTGCCAATTAGCATTAAATCAAGTGCCTTGGAGAAATGTGGAGATGTTAAATGCAGACTTGAGCAGACGCGCAGCAGAACAACGCCACCTTTGTCTGACCACATCATTTCCATGAATCTGCCTTGGGTTTGGTTATTAATGGTATTGCTGCGGTTTTGTTCTCCTGACGGACAGTACCGTTGCTGCCGCTCTCTGGCTCTGCTGACTTTTAATTACTGAGCCTTCCTGCTTGTCCTCCCCGAGCAGTCTGCGCCTGTGCCCCAGCACGGCCCCTGGGCTGCGGGAGGGAAACCGAGGTGTGGGCGGCGGGGGGAGAAAATGGAGTTTGTGCTCAGCCCCATCGGTCACAGGGAGGGTTTTCAACGACTGCATGAGCTGCTCTGGACATTAGCACTCTGCAACCCCCATTTTCCTATGCTGGGTTATTCCAAGCAAAGCTTTTCCTATTCCAGACGCTCATGCGGCTTCTCACCTGGGTGGATTCCCAGGTGGCTAACAGGGAGGGCACTCGCAATTTAACTTTGTCCTTAGTTGAAGCAATTACCGCTTGTTTTTTCTCTACCTGGATGAATATTATCATAAAATTTTAAACAGGGACTTCATTTTCTGTGACCCTCTATTTCTCTGTCAAATTTGGGTCAAAAACAACTAAGGAGCTCAACGAATGCAAATGGCTGCAGATAAGCACAGACACGCACACTAGACGTGATTAAATGCACTTTGATCCTAAGAAATAGTGTCTTAAAACAGTTAACTTAAAGTGAAGGTTGCTGCAGCAACCATACACATTAGCAAAGCTAAAAGCAAAGGTCATTGTTAAAATTAATTTCTCACTACAAGCTATGGAAGGCAGAAGGTAACACTCACCACGCTCTGATGCTTCCCCAGCTCACACGCTTGGAAGTTGTTTTCCCTTACAAAGACGTTTGAAGAAACCCCTCCTTTTCTTTGAAGATTTGCTCTGAGAACACCCCAAGAAACCAAGGAGCCGATTTTTCCAATAATCAGTGAGAACAGATATTCCCCCGTGAAAGCTTTCATCATATTAACAACACAATATTTTTTTTTTTTTTTTTTTTTCTGTTCAGTCGCTCTTTAGCCAGCGCTATCTGTAGGAAGTCTCAGGAAAGGCATTCGAATAACAACCATTGAGTCCGGGTGGAGTGGAAACGCGGTGTTCTCACACCCAGAGAGCTGTGAATTGGGGTGTTTTGTCTTAGGAAATGGCAATGTCTGTCTCTGCGCCGGCAGCACAAACATGTCGGGTACCCGGGAGTGGTTTGCACTGAACTCTGCCCCTTCCAGGGGTCTGCTGCCTGTCACGGATTGTATTATATGGATATTACAGCCGTTGTGCTTCCTACCTCACTTTGAGATGTAGCTAGGGCATATTTAGCTACAGTACATGTTGTTCTAAATATACACAAATTATACATAAAAAAGCCTGCAATCTGGCCTACCTAATGCCTCCGTTAGCACGCTTGTGTAGCTGGGAAAAGCACACAAGTCCTGTTTGCAACCTGAAATAGCAGCAACAGACTTGGAGCTCTCTTCCCAGGAAAGGCGGGAAGAGACCAACGGGAATGGCTGGGCAGGCGATCTTGCAGCCGGGTGTGAGAGGACTGGAGGGGCTCTGAGGAGCGTCCCACCAGCACCAGGCTGGAGTCATCCCTGGGAAAGGGAAAACCTGGCTGTTACGGGGCTGGGTGCCAAAGTCATGGTTGAAGAAAGGAGCAGGGCTGGAAGACAAGAGCCAGGGAACCCCAAGCTGACTTGGGAAGCTGGGTCAGAAAACAAGGCTTGTGCCAGAACTGGGCCTAACCCAGGTGCTCAGACAGGACCAGGATGAGAATCATGGTCAGGATGGATCAACCAGCCCTTGGGGAGTCTTGGCACAGACCCCCTTTGGTGTCTGCCATGAGGCTCTTCTGGGGGCTGAGCTTGCCATGACCCATTGTCCCCCATTCTCGAGGCAAACCTTGAACCTTCAACAGCCTGGAGGTGGCCCACAGTGGCCCACAATTCTCCACTAACTCTCTACCCTTCTTCCCCACAGGTCCCCAGTGCAACGCCTCCGTAGACCTGATCGGCACGTGTTGGCCCCGGAGCGCGGTGGGACAGCTGGTTGCTCGACCCTGCCCCGAATATTTCTATGGCGTGCGGTACAACACCACGAGTAAGATGAGCAGCACTGGGGGGGGACACGGTGGACGAGGGATGGGGGAGTTCAGAGAGCCATGAGCATCAGGGGCATGAGTGACAATACACCCCTGGGTACAGAACTCGTTGGGGAGCTCTGTGGGATCCATCAACCAAAAAAGAAAAATGCCCTCATATCCCAAATTTTGGGAGAGTGGTTTCACAGCAGCAGCTTTATAAGCACGTCCTCCTGGACAGGGCCTCATGAAGGGGGAGGAGGCTGATGTCCCCATCTTGGGGACAGGGGAAGAAGAGTGAGCCTGCCCTGCTGTCGGAGGTGGCACAGAGGTCTGCAACCCCCAGCTGAGCAAGGACTGGGGGACCTTGAGGCGCATCCCCTCCCAGCATGGGTGACTGCGTTGTCACTGCCAATGATGTGCTGGGAACAGGGGACAAAGCAAAGGCACTTGGAAAGTGCCCAAAGACATTCCTAGCACCTGGTTGAGTTTCTGACCACCCAAGTGCTGCTTTTGATGAAAAAAAACCCATCTTGCTTCCTGCAGAAAACATCAGTTTTTCCGTCCCCCACATTTTTGCGGCAGTGGAAGACGGCGTGCGTACGGCTCCTGCTCTGCGGTGCCTCTCATGCCGTTACAGGATTCTCTCTGCGTTAATCCCTACTTGTGCCTGCCTAAGAGCCATCCCCATCCCCGTCCCATCCCGTCGCCCTGATGAGGCTCACGGTCTCTCCCGTTAATAGCTGAAGCCCAGGATCGCCCCAGTGCTGGCATCACCCCGGCGCTGACGCTAATCGGGGGCTGCTCCGAGGCTGTCGTGGCCGTTCCTTCCCAATTAGCCTTGCCACTTGCCGTCCTTGCTGAGAGGCAAAGAAAGCTCCTAACGCAGGGAAAGAAGTGAAAACCTCATGCTGCCATTGAAGCAGCACTCACAGGATGGCACGCGATCGGTGGAGCAAAGGGCGCAGAGGAGAGGAAAAGGAGAGTCAAACTCATGCTGCCCCCACTGCATCTCCGTGGTGGGAGGCGCTGGGGACCCCAAGTGCCAAGGGGCAGGGCTGGTGCAGACCCAAAGCCCTTGAGCGGGTCTGAAACGTTCCAAGCATTTTGGTTCTGCAACCGCAGCCGCGGCAGCATCTGAGCTGGCTTCAAAGAAAAACATGCCGCTGGCTCGATGCCAGCGACCCCCTCCGTAAGCGACAATCACCAGGTCATCTGACAATGCCATCTTTGTGCCCATCCTCACACACCGTTAACCCTTCGACATGCACCCTGTCTTTCAGATAATGGCTACAGGGAGTGCCTCGCTAACGGGAGCTGGGCAGCGCGGGTCAACTATTCCCAGTGCCAGGAGATACTCAGCGAAGAGGTAGGACCTCAGCAGCTCCTCAGCCGGGCTTTGGCAGGAGGGTGAGGGACAGGCAATGGAGTTCTGAAGGACAACAGCATCCAGGTCAGGAATGGCCCAAGGGAGCTGTAGGCTGGGCGTGCAGCAGCATCCCAGATATAAGGTTGCCTGCAGCATATATGACCCCTTTCTTGATTTGCATTTTCATTCCCTGCCAAAAATAAAGCCATGCCTGTTTCCTTCCCTGTTAAAAATCCAAGAGGGTTTGTGGTGTGAGGTCTCCTGGCCCCGGGGCCGCTGGATGCAGATCAGCATGCCCTCCCGCCCCATCACCCTCCTCCAGCTCCCTCCTGACGCAAGCACTCAGTGCAAACCCCATCCCTCCCTGCTGACAATGAAATAAAGGAGATGTTTAGGAAGCTGGAAAGGATTTAAAAAAAAGGGAACCAAGAATTATAAGCCCCTGAGTAGGTCAAGCCACCCCTCAGAGCAGAGGGGAAGAGATATGGGCTGTTCATTTGCAGTTGATAACCACCTCTGGTATTTAAGATGCTGACATCTCTTGCCAGGAATGGTTTTCTCACTCAGTTAATTGCTAATTCACAGGTTGGATGAGTGCCTAACAGCAGGAGCAATCAATTAATTTAATTATCACTCACATCTTCCTGAGATCCCCTGCTCCCTCTGCCCAAATTCATCCCAGCCTTTCAGCTGCCCTCAGGGCAACGGGGAATGAACTGAGACATCAGATGTCACGTAGCTGGCGAGCTTGGCTGAATTACAGCAGGATTTCCTCAGACGAGGGGCTGGGGATGTCCCAGCGCTGAGGAGCGGTGATGTAGGGACAGCAACCCTGAGCTGCCCTGGCGTGGGTAGGATATGAAATGCCTGAGCCCTCTGCAGGGCCAGGTTGCTGCCTCTCCTGTCCTCCATCCAACCAGCCACGTCCCCTTCCAGCCCCACCTCCACTGTCCTGCACCAGGTGGGCTCCAGTCGCCTTGTGAAAAAGGGCCCAAAACGTGCGGTGCAGCTCTTGGATGTGATGTGGTGGTTTTGTGATGGTGGTGGTACCCGGGGCTGCTGCTGACCCTCTCCCCATCTCCCCCCACCAGAAGAAGAGCAAGCTGCACTACCACATCGCCGTCATCATCAACTACCTGGGGCACTGTGTCTCGCTGGGGGCCCTCCTCGTGGCCTTCGTCCTCTTCATGCGCCTGCGGTGAGTGACCTGACTGGCTGGGTGGACAAGCCCAGAGAGGTCACCCCACGGCCATCATGTTTTGCCATATCCACCCCCATGGCCATTGCTTTCCAGTCTGGAGGGATCGTGCCTATCTCAGGGTTATTTTCGTCCTGCTGCTTTTTTTAACGCACTTGGTTATGGAGGCAGAGGGTCCTCCTTGGTGCCTTCCAACTCCTGGCCTTGGTCCTGTGCACCTCACCCAGGGCATGGCCCCAGCAGCTCACGCTTTGCGTCCCAACAAAGACATTCAGCTCCACAAACAGTCCTGTCGCCCAGCCCACATGTGTCCGGCCCCCAAACACCCACCATGCTCTGACGGTCCCTTATCTCCCCATCTCCAGGAGCATCCGCTGCCTGAGGAACATCATCCACTGGAACCTGATCACAGCCTTCATCCTACGCAACGCCACGTGGTTCGTGGTGCAGCTCACGATGAACCCGGAGGTGCACGAGAGCAATGTGGTAGGTGCAGCTCTGCCAGGCAGCTGGCCTCAGCCCAGTCCTGAGCTGTTGGGGTGTGCGGGGAGCTCGAGGACCCTAACAATGATGCCACAAAAGCAGCTTGAGGGGCCAAACAGGGCTGCCTGCTGGTTGGAGGACAACCCCAGCTTATAAGGAACATGGGTTCAATTGCTCGGCTGCAGTCTGTGTTGCTCTGTGTATTGGTTTCACCACCGTTAACACAGAGCTCTGCTCTTCACCCTCCACGTCTCCTCTTAACACCCTCGGCAGGTCTGGTGCCGCTTGGTCACTGCTGCCTACAATTACTTCCATGTCACCAACTTTTTTTGGATGTTCGGCGAGGGCTGCTACCTGCACACGGCCATCGTTCTCACCTACTCCACGGACAAGCTCCGCAAGTGGATGTTCATCTGCATTGGCTGGTGTAAGTACCAGGATTTCCCCTTCACCCACCAGGTACCCGGGGCTATAGTGATGCCCACCCCCATCCTCTGCTCCAGCTCTTCTTGTACCCAAATAGCTACAAGAAGGTTGCCAGGAGCAGGAGGATGGGATTTGCATGCCCATATCAGCTCACCCAGTGGTTTACCCTGTGCGAGAAAATTGCTGTTACAGCATGATTTGGTGGCAAGGTTGCACCCCTGAGACTCATCCGTGTGTTCATCTGCAGGTATCCCCTTTCCCATCATCGTTGCCTGGGCCATCGGGAAGCTGTACTACGACAACGAGAAGTGAGCCTGATCGCTCTCATTCCCCATTCTCCTTCCTATCCCAATTACCCACAGCCAGGGGCTGTGGCAGGCATGGATCCTACCGGGAAGGGCTGACACGAGGCAGGGAACATGGAAAGGGTGGGAGGAAGAAAAGATAATATTATTCCGTTCCTTCTTTTATCTCACCTTTAGGCTTTCTGCCGCATGAGCCCTGCCTGCGGCCGCCTGCTGCTGCATTTTTCCCTTCAAAGGGCAAATTTTTAAGGGGGGAAAAAGCAAGATTAAGGCAGAGCTCCTACAATGTGTTTGCTAAATGGAGCTGGAATTTAATCTACCAGCAGAGATATAAACTACCACCACCTGAGCCATTTTCACAGACACTTGCTAATGGAGGACTTAACAGGCACCTGAGAGTTCATCCTGCGGACTGAGAAGTTAAAAGGAGCCCGTTTAGATGAATGGCAGCTTGTCTTGTTTTTCGGTGCTAGTTCTGCCCCCTGACTTCGGCAGCCCTGTGCTACACACGCAGGCAGGGCACTGATTTAACAAAACCCCAACAAGGTGCTCCCGGGACACGGATGCACCTGCATGAGCTCCCACAGGGTTTGCTGGGGACAGAGCCAACCACCACCTGGGGGCATGTGAGGTTGTTCCTGCTTGTCCTACAATAACCAGTTCCCGCATCCGTACGGGGCCCATAAACACCCCCACAAGCCCCCAGGCGCCTCTATACACCAGGTTCCCAGGGAAGCTATTCCGTAACGGCTACAGCAGTTTAAGCTGTAGTGGTTTCACCCTGTGGACAGTGACTTACAGAGATTGTGCAAGGACAGGAGTAAATCCAGGTCACTCACACTGCAGGCTTGTCCCCAACACCAGATGTCCCCGACGCTGCTTGTCCTTGCCTTGCAGGTGCTGGTTTGGGAAGCGAGCGGGAGTTTATACCGACTACATTTACCAAGGCCCCATGATCCTGGTGCTTCTGGTAAGAGCAAAGCGACCTTGCTTGCTAAAATTAGAGTCCTTCCCATCTGCACGTAGGATAAGGAACCAGGGTCTCGCCCCCTCCTGCAGCATCGCCCCGCGGCAGCGATGCCTTTCGCCCTGCAAGCCCAGCTCCCTGCACCCAAACTGCACCTTCAGCAAATCTGGGCGCCTAACCCGCAATGAGAAATGGCGTGCAGGGATCCTGATGGCTTGGGATGGACTAGAAAGGGAGCCTGGAAACCTCATTCCGATAGGGGTGGTCCCATCGGCAGACTCCCACATGCATGAGTAATTCCCTCCATCCCTGCCCTGGCACTATTTGGGTGCAGGTGGGTGCCCTGCCAAGCATTCGCAGCAGCCTGGGGACCTCAACCCCATTCCCCGATCCACATCGCTTTGCTCCTGGCCCTTGGCTGAGCAACGATGCTTGGACCAGGGGCCATAGGGAGCATAATTTGCTGGGGCTTTGCCCTTTTGGGAAGGGACACAGAGGTGGCATGTCACAAGCAGCAGTGCCAGGGCCCAGCCCCTGTTTGTAGGGGGAAAGCCGTGCACGAGGTCCCACAGCTTTTCCTCCTTCCTTGCCCAGTGCTAAGAAAGCCTGAGGGAGTACTAATCACCAGCACCAACTGGCCTGGCTGACTAATTGAGCCTGCTTCTCATTTCCCAGCCCGTCAGGTAGCCAGGCCACTTCTAATTTGTGTCAATTGTGCTCGGGTCCCAGTGCTGCCTTCCCGTGCCTTTGTTAGCGGTTTGGCAGCTGGGAGAGTGGCCAAGTGGCTCCTTGCTGTGACGGCAGCCACTCTCCCCAAATCCCTTCGGCTGCCTTATATTCCCCCTCCAACTTCTTTCCCTTCAGCCCTTTCTCTAACGCTTGCTCTCCCTCGCCGATCTCCTGATGTGTCCTGCTGCCCTGCTCCCTTGAAAAAAACCTCCTAAATCTTATTGCTAAAGTGCTTTAAGAATGATAAATGCAGATGTCCTGTTCGAGTGCGTGGAAGGCAGTAGACCAGGTTCAAGAGGAAACATTCCCATTTCCCCTGGCACAGCCTGTTGTGTGTGCTGAGGAAATGGGACGCAACACTGGGGGAGCAGACGCTAACCAGGTGCCCTCTTCCTTCCAGATCAACTTCATCTTTCTGTTCAACATTGTCCGAATCCTCATGACGAAGCTCCGAGCTTCAACCACGTCGGAGACGATCCAGTACAGGTAAGAGTGCGAAAGAAGCAGAAAGCAGACCTAGAAACTTCATTAGCGCGATTAGTGGGGATTGGAAGAGCCCCATCAGCCAAGTGTCTAGGGGATGGGAGCATGGAGAGACATCAAAGGATGCATGTGGCCATTGCATCTGGGGTTGTTCAAAAATCCTGGCCAGTGAGAGCTTTGTGATGGAGAACATGGATGGCTGGATTTGCTTTTGAAGGGAGCCATTGGGAGCTGAGTCTCTTTGCAAAAGCCTTTGCTGGTGGGACCTGATCAGCTCACCGGGCTCGGAGCTGCAAATCCTGGCGCAGAGGTGAGAATTAAATCGCTGCTTGGCAGCAAAGCAAAGGCCGAGGGAGAAGTCACGAATCAATGCCACCCCAAACACCTCCTCCGAAGCCACAAGGAGAAGGCAGCACTCTTGGCAGCACAAGGCAGGAAGATTTAACCCTTCCCTGCTGGGGAATATTTTGCAGACAACTTGGGAGGTGCACGGTCAGAGCAGCCCTCCGAAGCAGCTGGAACAGGAGAAGACACCCGGGTCTTCATCAGTGCTTCTCTGCGGATCATTTTCTGGGCAGGAATCAGGGATCTCGCTGCGTGCTGGGTCAAGAGAAGCAGGGCTGGGGTGGAGGGTGGCTTTTCCAGCTGAGAATGGAAAAATTCAGATGCTCTCATTGGGAAATGCCAGCTTGCTTCATCACGGAGTGTTGAGCTGGGATGAACGATTCAGCTTGGGGTGAGCAAAGATGAAGGTTATTGAAATAGGCTGGTTGGCCTTCTGGTTTTCCAGTATTTGCCTGATTTTGGCAGGGAAGGTTTTTCACCTTTGGGCAGAAGAACGTTTTTCCCAGAAAAATTTTGTGGGACAGGAAAGCTTGGAGAGTTTGGTAGGTTTTTAAACCGTGCAGGCCTGCTTAAACCAGGCAAGGGACAGTCCTGGAGGGCTCCTGCTCACCTTAGACGATGGCTTTTGGTAAAACCTGATGGATGCCCTCGCTACCATGGCTGCTCCCCCAGGGAAGCCACACCAGTACACGTGCTGTCCCTGGTTTGACAGCCTGAAGATGCTCGTGCCTTCGGTTATTTCCAGCTCCTCCGTGCCATCTGCCAGCTTGTGTCGGTGGCTGTGGCTCTCCTCCAGGTCAGCGATGCAGCACAGGTCCCGGGCCCCGGCCCTGCCCAGCCCAGACCTGCCAGGGATGACTTTTCCTATTTTCAGCTAATGTTGGAATCTGTCCATTAACAGGATTTTTTAAGCAAAAAGCATTGGCTTGGCGTTGTTGTTGTCCCCTAATCCAAACGAATGAGATGCCAAGCCCCAACTCTTCCTCTTGTATCAGCACTATTACTTTTCACAAACTGCACTTGTAATCTCATCAAGAAAAGACATCAAATTAATTATCTGAGATAAGTTTTTTCATAAACCCATGTTGAAGGGCGTGAATTATTTTATCCTCCTTAATTCCTTTCTAACCGAGCCCTAGATCAGCCAAGCAATCATTTCACGCCAGCTCAAGGTCAGGCCTCCGCTATCCACTGCCCTTTTCTGGATGAAGGAACCACAGAAGGTGCCCAGTGCTCAAACCAGTCCCATGGCTTGGGGATCACATCGGAAAATAGCCCGGCTCTGCTCCATCCTCCCCTAGTCACTGGTTTGCCCAGACCCAGAGAGACCAGTCTGGTGCTGGGAGTGGGATGGGGAGAGTTCTCATGCCCAGAGCCGCCCTGCAGCAGCTCAAGTCCATGTTTTCTCCCCAGGAAAGCAGTCAAGGCCACGCTGGTGCTGCTGCCCTTGCTGGGAATAACCTACATGCTGTTCTTCGTCAACCCGGGGGAGGATGAGATCTCCAGGATCGTCTTCATCTACTTCAACTCCTTTCTGGAGTCCTTCCAGGTATGGTCCTCAGCGCTAGCTTCCGACCCAGTCCCCCCACCAAGGGATGCGGAGGAGCACAACCTGTGGCTGATGCCTCACCCTGTTCCTGCCCCCTCCCAAAAACAGACCTCCCCAAACCCCAGGGCTGCTCCAAAGCTCCTGAGCCTGGGGGTGGCTGCTGGCCGTAGCTCCATGGTGACTGCTGCTTGTCTCCTTCCAGGGCTTCTTTGTCTCCGTCTTCTACTGCTTCCTGAACAGCGAGGTGAGCACCAGGGGTTGGGGGCGGGGGGGTGGTTTCTAGAGCCTTCCTTGCCAGCAGATGCAAGCTCAGCCCAAGGCTCTGCCCCTGCACAGAGCTCAGAGGGTGCCGGCACCCAATGCCCCAACTGAAGGCGTCTGCCATATCGGTCAGTACGTTACCTCCAGCTCCAGACACAGGCTGTGCCTGGATGGGAATGGCTGTGGTCGGTCTCCTCCTTTGGAGGAGGAAAATCGACCCCTGGGAAGAGATGCTCTTGGGATGCACCCATGCAATTTGGTGCAGCAGAAGGGCCCAGTGTCCCCTCATCCCTGCGAAATCCTTCCCCAGGGTGATCTCCGCACACCCGGCATATGGACAGGGGCATCTCCCAGGCTCTGACCCAAACCACAGAGAGCAGAAAGCGAAGGAGGTGAGAGCAGAGGCTGATCGTGGGGCTGATCATTTGGGCAGCTCTTTCCTCTGTCTCCTCCCAAATGATCTTGCACCTTTGCTGGCTCAGGAGGGTTTGCCCCAGGCAAGCTTGCTTCATTACAAAATCGGAAATAATTGATGCAGGATGAAAAGGGACTGGACCAGGGCTAGCTGGTGAACCGGGAGCATATCACACCGTGCGATTCATGGTCCTACATCTCTCAAGCCCAGCTGGGCTGGCTGGGGATTTCGGTGCTCACCCAACTGCACCGTCTCAGCCGCCAGCATCCAGTGCCCACCTCCCAGGGCCACCCCACGCTGCAGTCAATGGAAAGGCATTTCTTCACCGATTACCTGCCCCACAAAGCACTTGGGCTGTTGTAGGGTGGAATTAATGTCAAAGAAATGCCACTAGCATGAACCAGACAAGCTGTAAAACCTCCCCAACTATCTCTCGCTCCCCTCCCAGCCCCTTACAGCATCCGATGCAGCGTGTGAGATGCCGGCTGTCCTGCAGAGTCCCTTCTCAGATTTATTTCACCACCTTGTTTCCATTTTGTGCTCAGAGGCGCCATTGGTCGGGTTCATCTCTCTTCACAGCTGCAAGGGCTGCGTTTCACCAGCATCCCATCAAAGGGTGCCCTGGGAGGTGACAGGGGCTGCCGGGACCCTGCAGGGTTTTGGCAGCAATTTTGGTTGAAAGGCTGAGGATGGGGATGGTTGGTGCGTCTGAACAACTGCAGACAGCTGTGCGGTGACTAAATGTCCTCTCCTCTCTCTCGCACCCCCAGGTCCGATCAGCTGTACGGAAGCGGTGGCACCGATGGCAGGACAAACACTCCATCCGCGCCCGCGTGGCTCGGGCCATGTCCATCCCCACCTCCCCGACCCGCGTCAGCTTCCACAGCATCAAGCAGTCCACGGCCGTCTGAGCCAGCAGCGAGCTGCCCTACGGGATGGGGGAACCAGCGTCCCTGCTGCGTGGGACCCCCGACATGGCACAGCACAGGAGCCGGGTCCTGCCTGCACCCACCAGTCTCGCAGAGGACACACAAACTCGCTGCAGCTATGGCAAACCCTACAGAAGCTCCTGTCCTGCTTGCTGGGGCAGACCTGTAGAATAGGACAGCTGAGATGCTGCTTTGTCATCTCACTGCCAGCGGTGTGACCTGCTGGGGTGGCAGAAGGCGCCGGAGGAGTTCGGAGGGGTCGCAGCAGCCTCCCTGCCTGCCTCCATCCTGGGTACAACGCCCCATGTCCCACCGCTGCCTCTCTCGAGTTTCTCGCTGCTTTGAGGTGACAGGACACCAGGACATTGCTGGGACAGCTTATGGGGCTAATCCCTTGGGAAGCTGGGTCAGCTTTCCAGTGAGTGCATGCTGGGATACTGCCGGGGGGTGAAAAACCCTCTGGGGGGACCAAAGTCCTCTGGGTCAATGGGGGATGGATGGGGAGCCCTGGACTGATGGCAGACGTTGCTTTATGTGGCTGTGTTTTTGTAGCACTGGGATTATTTGAGCCCTTCCCCTGCTCCTCACCTGGTCCCCAGGAGGTCCCATAACTGCTGCTTGGTCTGACCAGGTCATTTCTCATCTCGACACCGAAGACGTGAGGCAGAGCGATGGGGTGGGAGAGGGGAGGGAACCACGCAGGGGACAGGGATGTGTCCCATGGGCTCCGAACAGCTACACGGAGGCGTGACAGTCTGAGGTTTAGTTAATGCTGTGGTCCATCCCGCCCCAGATGGCCCTACAGGCTTTTGCAAAGCCCCTGGACCTCAGGCTGACCCCGTGCCCCTCCTCAGCGGGTGGAAAGGCGAGGGAGAGCTGCAGCAAAGTGGTGGCTCATCTCCCCAAAGGCAGCTACCATGGGGACGTGCCGTGGCTTCGCTCCCCTCCTCCCTGCCCGGCTTTTACTCGTGCAGGAGGGCTCGGTGCCAAAGCTGCTCCTTGCTCTTACGCAGGGGATGGGGCCAAATCATTCCCACGCTGGGTTAAGTGCCTTGGAGGAGCGGCAGCCTCCCTCCCCCTCGCTGGGGACCCCCTCCTGTGCAGTTCCCAGGCCCCACCAAGTCCCCGATCCACCCCCGCTGCCCTGTTTCACGTGGTCACTGACAGCAGAGAGGTCCGTGCAAGGTGGATGGGTTTACCCCAGCCTCCTCGGAGCCACATTTTCCCCGTCCCATATGAGGTCTGGGGATGTTCGGGCAGAGGGAGGATGCCCAAGGGGTCATGAGCTGAGTCTGCTCTCTGTGTCCCAGGGATTTTGCCGCTGAGGCCCTGCAGGGTCTGGCATGAGTCCCTTCACACTTCTGTGCCTCAGTTTCCCCACTCTAAAGAGCAGGCATAAGTATTTCCCACCCTGGGGAGTTTTAAGCATCTTGGAAATTGTAGTAACGTGATTTCCTCCGGATACACCACCAGAAAGGAATAAAATCTTTCTTTATTTCTTTAAAGTGAGGCATAGGCTAAAACCTCCAGGTTCTTTCTTTAAACGTTCAAGAAGTTCAGTAGCTTGAAGCAAATTCCTCACATTTTCCTCCCGCTGCGATTTCTTACCTGCATATCTACTGTGCAGCCAAAACCAGAAATACCCCATTGCCCCTAGCAACGTGCTGGGAGCAGCGACAACTCCCAGTATGATGGAGTGACCACAATGAGGACCGTGCTCTGCACATGGGGCGGGTTTTGGTCCTTGTACAAGTTGGTCCATCACCAGCAGTCCCAGAAACTGCCCCTTATCCAATATATGGGTGAGAAAAATGCCCCCAGAGTTAGGCGATAGGAAAACTGGCAGCTCCTGGCTTTATGGTTGATTTCGGAAGGGGCTGATGCCCTGCAAGGGGTAAACTTGCTCTGTCCCCACTGTTGGACAGTTTGATTTCTCTGCCAGGTGCTTTGGCAGGAGCTAATAAAGATCTACCGGCTACAGAGAAGGGGAAATTCCCCAGGGAGCTTTTTCACTGTACATACAAGTGGTGTTACCAAAAAGTGATGCGCTACGTGTTCAACTTGGATTTTTCTAAAGTGGGGTCATTCTTGGTGCAAAAGAAGATGGTAACTGAAAAACCAAAGAAAGAAACCCAAACAGAAGCGTCTGTGTTTGTGTCACTGTTTGTTCCTTCTCCTCTCAGTGGTCTGCTCTGACTGACGTGACTTTGCTCTCCGTAGCTGGAGAGTTGTGTGTATTCTCAGCCTTCTTTGATTAAAATTACTTTGATTCCTCTCACAAGGACTCTTGGGGCATGTTTATCTTTTGGAAAAGATAACCCCAGCATGGCCCCTCCCCGATTTCCATGGGAGCATCCTCGCGCTGCTGTGGGCTCAGCATCCCACAGAGGCACCTGGGGCAGCTGGTGGCTTTTTTGTCTCTTCTCTACTCCGCATCCACATGCCCATCGCATGGAGGTGGGTTACAGGCTCTCCGCGAAGGCATCCACACCATCTCATCTACAGGGGGGACGAGAAGCACCCCGTGTAGGTCTCCCACACAAGTACCATCAGAGTTAGAGAAACTCCCCCAAGTTTTCCGTGGTGCTCCCTCTCGCCAGCTGAGCTAAAACAGAATAAAAACGTAATGTGCTTTGCAGCAGGAGGGAGGGCCAATTAAACCCGAATTTCATTTCATACATCAATGTTTACATGTGAAATTCAGACACAAACACCTCTTTCTGGTCAAGCTCTTCCGTTGCAGAATTAATTTGCTCATCACACAGAGCCTTGGAGAGCGCTGTAATTTGGTAAGCGCCATGCCCATAAAGAATAATTACAGGTTCCTGCTGATTACATGATTGTATTTAAAGTTATCAAGTAATTCTGAGATTAATGACCTGCCATTCCTGTGCTCTTGACAAGGCTGTAGCCTATTGAGATAATCCTGTGTTAACCCTTGGTGTTATCCTGGCGCCTCTCGGGGCTGGGATAGGCAAAGTGGAACCGTGAGGATGGGACCTGGTGGAGCTACAGGGCATCCTGGGCTGGGAGCAAGGCAGACTCACTAGAGCCTCTCTGGCACACGGAGATGGAGTTTAATTGAGCTTCTTTATTTGATTCACACATGAAACCCACCGTCGAGTTTGCCTCCAGCCCTGGAATCGCTCCCCAGACTCAGCCCTATCATCTGGGGTTGAAGCCTGGGGGTCCTGACTGCCCTGCGCTACTTCTCCAGCACACCAAGAGCTGGCAAAGAAGAAAACCTGCTGTCCGGAGCCTGAACCAAGGAACGGAGAAGAAAGCTCACGGTCCTGACCTTCTGTGAAGGATCTGAGCTTTCATCCCACCTTCCAGCCGGGTTGCCCTGGGCAAAAAACCTCATTGCCAGAGCCAGGACCTCCCAGTTCCAGCTCCACTGCCATGAGCATGATGCACTGTCCATCAGTTGGAGGGTTTATAGCTTGTATTTAAAGCCAAGCTGGGACTATCATTCCCCTTCCTCTATCCTGGCTCAGACACGGCATCTCTCTCTGGTTGTGCACAGCTTTGGGCCATTCCTGGATGTTTAACCCTCTCTGTACCTCCCCAGGCTGGCAGTGATCCTGGAAGGGGTGGGAGGTGGGGAGGGAGAGGACATCTCGTGGCGGTTTATAGCCCGATGGGCTCATTCGTGGCTTTCAGCGCCAGCTGCGCCAACGTGCCTCCTGACTGTGATGTGTCGTCCTTCCAGCACTGCCAAACCCCGAAATAAATATTTCATCCTTTAATTCCAGTGCCCTGCCGCTCGCTGCTCTCCCCCCAGCGCGAGCCTCCCGCTGACATTTGTCACTGCAGCCGCAGTTAAATGGCTTTCAAAAGCGCGTGGTGGCGAGAGACAGGCAGCTCTCTGCCATCTTCATGAAATTTTCAAAGGGCGGTATTTTTCCCGTTTGGAGGAAATCTAAAGATCAGAGATGTACGCGCGGCTCTCCCTGATCCCATCAGAGAGCCCGTCTGTTCAGCCCTGGAGAAAAGGCTTTTCTGGCTGTTCCTTGAGGAGCCCCAGGGCTGTGCCGGCGGCAGCGCGAGTGTGTGTATCGCACAACGTGCTGGAGACAGGCATCTGCAAGGAGCAGTGATGGGTCGGTCCCACGACTGAGAGTCACCCTTGCTTGTGGCTCTGGGTCCATCCGCAGTCGTCACCCACGCCTGAGTCCATCCTCCCAGCCGGAGCCCCCAGTGATGCTCCCATGGGGATGCGCACCAAGGGTGGTCCAGGTTTTCCAGGTTTGTTCGGAAATAGTTCGGTCCCTTGCAGTCCCCAACAGCCTGTTCTCATCTCAGCCCCAGCAGAGCCCCTGCAAGCACCGTGGCCTGGCTCGCCTGCCTGCCTTCCTCTTTGCTGGGCAAAAGTTCCCATGGGAAACTATTGCTTTTAGACTGCTCAAATCTGCTGCTGAGCCTCCTGGTAGCAGGGGAAACTGAGGCATGGATTTGCACCGTGTTGCAGAAGGAGATGCTGGCCTCCGCCTGCCGAGCACCGTCCTGCCAGACACCTCTGCTGCAGAGCATCCTCCAGCCCCAGTCATCCAGGTCTGAGAGCTGCTTCAGGAGACATGAGTGTGACGGGGGCTCGGGACCCTCCCCAGCAGCCCGCAGCCTCCTTCTGCCCTGGAGGAAATAGTCCCAGAGGGACAAACCCTGACCCAAGCAGCAATCCCTCAAACACGATTGCTTTCTGCTCCGACGGCAGCATCCATTTCCAGCAGCCTGCTGATAGATTGAGCTGCCCTTCCTGGCTCTCACGGCAGGAGATCCTAATTTTAGGTGCAGCAGGGGAAGTGTCACAATTTCCCTTGCTCAGCACCGTGCCCACGGGGACCAGTGTCCCGTGGGGTCCCCCAGCAGCGCCGGTGGCAAGTGCTTGAGATCCAGAGGTCCGTCTCTCGTGGTCCCTCGCTGCTTCATTTGCTGCCTCCCCATTTTTGCATGGAGGCAAATCACAAACGACTGGTCCTCACCTGCCCTTTCCAGCACATGGTGTCGGTGACACAGCCGTCCCGGCTCAGCCGGCACAAAGTCTTCGGGGTTTGGCTGCAGAGTGTGGCCCAGCTCCCATCACAAGATGTCAGGGCTTGTGGCTCGGTCCTAAAGGATCGTTTCCGACTGCCAGAGACTGGTAGCATCTCTCTGCTTCCAGAAGGGCTTTGGCTTTGCTTGGGAAGAAGCCAGCCTTTGGGAGAGCAGATGATCCAGCCGTGTTGCAACTAGGAGGGTCTCCTGCCCTGCGCTTGCAGCTCTGGGTGCACTGGATGAGGTCTTGGACGCTGGATGAGGTCCTCCTTTGCAGGAGCATGACTTCAGCGAGGTGGCCGGAGAGTCTCAAGGAGCTGGTGGCTCTGGAGAAGCCTGTGGGTATGTGAAATACGGGACAAAAAGGGGATCCCTGGCTTAGGTGCTTGCAGCGTTCCCCATTGCAGAGGGGTTGTCGGCACAGCAGGATCCAGAGACCTGGAGGAACAGAAACAAGGAAAACCGCAGCCTGAGCAGCACATGGAAATGAAATACGCCGCAAAGACAGAAGTAGGATCTAAGTACAAGCCAGGAAAAAGCAGTGTGACTGTGCCTGCCGGTTCAAAAGGAAAATAAGATGAGATATTCAGGAAATCCTCGGATTATAGGCTGGAATGATTACATCCTTATCGAAGTTTGACCAGTGCCGCATCACTAACTCAAAGCCGTGGTAATAGAAATGCTTATGATTCTGATGAAAATGATTTGGGTGGCTAATGGGAGCTATATTTTAATGCATTAATGTAGTTAAGATGTGCTTAGAGACTGCAGGTTGACTAAGCAGATAAAATAGCCTTTTTTTTTTGCTCAACAGGGAACAGCTCGTTCCATAGATCTTTCCACACAGGGATCTTTCTGGCTGCTGCTTTTATGCCAGGCGGTGCTAAGGGAAACTCATCCGATTACTAGCGGTAAAAAAAAAAATTTTGCAAGCTGAAAGCAAGCAAGCTTACACACGGTGACAAGGACATGGGCTGAGCCACTGCAGCTTGTCACCTGCATGCCCTGGAGACTGCCCAGCCTGGTCGAGACCAGCCCACGACCACGATTTGGGGGCAGTCTCCAACCTGTGTTGATGTGTCCTGTGCAGGTGCAGCCTTGAATTAGCAGTGACCTCCCCTCCCTGCCATACAGATGCTTCTGGGACTGCCAGTCCCTCGCTGTGACACCTTCGAGATGCCACCACGTGCTTTTTCCCATTCACCCTCAGCATCCCCAGGGATGGCCAGGATCATCAGGCAGATTCCAGTACTAATGTGTTTCTGGTCCAACTCCCCAGGTCGGTTGAGACCCAACACACACACTCTAAACTGGATCTGAATGCATCCCACCCTCTCCCAGAGCAGCCTCACTGCTTCCACGCAGCATCAGGTCCTCCCAACACGGTTGAATCCTCCTGGATGCTTGTCCCCAGTGGCAGGGTGGCATTTAACCCCTTCCCTCCTTGGTGTTAGCCCTTGCACACAAACCCAACCTGAAGATGGGTCAAACAAGCAACAGGACAAGGGGTAATGGACACAAACTTGCCCCTGGGAAGTTCCATCTCAACACAAGGAGGAGGAACCTCTTTGCTGTGAGGGTGGCAGAGCCCTGGCACAGGCTGCCCAGAGAGGTGGGGGAGTCTCCGTCTCTGGAGACATTCCAACCCCGCCTGGCCGCGTTCCTGTGCCACCTGCTCTGGGTGACCCTGCTCTGGCCGGGGGTTGGAGGGGACGATCTCCAGAGGGCCCTTCCCACCCCGGCCAGGCTGGGATTCTGGGATTCTGTGACACCCACATATTTTAATTCAGATCAGCCAACATATGCTTCATCCATCTCTTTTGACCCCCTGGGGAAAGTTTTTTTGCTTAAACGCTAAATTCTGGTTGGTTTGGGTATTTTTTTTAAAGAAGGTGTGTTTCTGTCCTTAAAATTTCCTATCTATGTGTAATTCCCATGCTTTTCTACTTCTTTTTCTGAAAGCAGTGCCCCAATACACTGCTTGATAGCAAGGAACAAAGCCTAGCCCGGTCCCCAGAGATTTTCTCCTATAAAAGCTGCATCTCAGGCACGTTACACCTAAATTGCATGGGGAGATTTGAAGGCCCCGATGCAACCCGAAGCATCACAAATCCCAGCCTGGCAAAACAAGACGCGAGTCAAGCACCGCCGGAGAGGAGAAAGTGCGGAGCCAATGCCATGGCAATCGAGGAAAATCTATGCAAAATGGGTAGCAATTAAATGAGAATTAACCAGGTTGCAAGAGGAGAAAATTGCTTCTTTCAAACCCTCTTGATTATAGAGCTGAAATGGCCCAGAGCTCCCATGGCTTATCACCGGCGTGAACAGATGAAGAGGCTGTTAATCAAGACTGTCAGAAGCTTTCCCAAAGCCAAACATCCTCGCTGGAGCGAGGGCTCGGCGGGGACCTTCGATTTGCCGCAGCTTCATCTGCTCGGCTATTAACCGCAGAAGCGCTGGCCAGAGGAAGCAGACAGATTGTTGGTTTGTTCAGAAAAGGGACGGGGATTTCATGCTGCTGGTGGTGAAGGTGACACCTCTGGTGGGGTAGGATGGAGACGGACCCTCCGCAGCCCGTCCCCATCCCACGCAGCCCTTCTCCTTCCATGTGCCTGACATCCCGAAAGGCCAATGGTGTTTGCCATCAGCACGGCGGTTTAGCAGGCGAACAGGGTGTTTTGTCAGCCCACCTTGCCAAAAGCCAAGCCTTGACATGAGCTGACAACCTGCCAAGATGCGCTGGGTGCCAGGGAAGGGCTGGGGGTGGGCAGACGTGTGATTCCTCCCCCCTGCCCATACTCACCCCCCCGGCACAGGGACCAGATGGACGGTCACCTCTGACATCCGCATGGCCCTGGGGAATAAAAGGCTTTGGGAGAGGACCTGCATCCAGCCAAGGTCAGATCTGGTCCCTTGACCCCCTAAAAGGATAGACCCCAGCTCCCCCAGTCCCATGGGAAGCAGCTGGGACACCTCTCAGCAGCTCCCCTAAACCACTCTAGGGGTTTGAAGCAAGGACAGAGGGTGGAAAATTGCTTTGCATTGCAGCTGAAGCAAGAGGGAGCACGTGTGGGTGCACAACCAGGGTTTCACACAAAAACCAGCCCATCCAGCACTTGGAGAGGTGACCACCAGCCGTCCCTTCTCACCGCGCTCAGATAACCCCCAAAATAGGTGCCACTTGGCTCTCAGCAGCTGAGCTGCAGCTGCCTTCTGTGCCAATTACATACTTACGCTAATGCCACAGCGTTAATTGCGTTAATAGGAGACTAATCGCACACCTAACGGATGTAAACGGGAGCTAATTACCCGACAGCGACACTGTGCTCCGTGCAGAGCTGTCTGTCTTGGCAAAGTGTGGCCGTTGCCAGAAGCATCCCGTCGGCAGCCCCGGGGCTCTCCGGGTGCCGAAGCCCTGGGTGAGCGGTGGTGAATCACAGAGTGGCTCTTGGGACACATCTGCTCCTAACCCGTGGCAGGAATAGCTCCCTCATGCCTCATCTCATTCTTCCTGGGGCAAATTAAGCCTGTCGCATTGGCTAGAAGGTGTACGTAGATGGAGAGCACCTACAGGCAGAGGTCTCTGACCATGGATCCAGATCACCCATGATGAAGGGTGCTGCCAGTGTCCATCGGGCTCTTGCCCTTGTCCCAGGCCACCAGCACTCTGGGTATGACCAGAGGCAGTGGGTCATACCCGGAGTGCTGGTGGCCTGGGACAATGGCAGTGGGTACGCCCTTGGGACACCCAGTTTGCCTGGCAAGAGGGTAGGAACAGGTTATTCCTGCCTGGAAGGAGCTGGCAGGAGGTGGGGAAGGAGCTGACCCGGCTCAGGGGCTGCTCAGGTGCTGCTCAGCCGGGTTTTGCACCGCGTTGCCAATCCTGATGCCTGGCCCCGCGTTCCCCGTGCTTCGCAGCCACTCGCTAATACCCATCCCTCGGGCTGCTCCGGCTCCCTGCCTCCGGCACATGAAAACTGAGCCGGAAACTTCTCACGCCCCCAAACCACGGCTCCTCTTCCCAAGGAGCATCACAGCCTGGTGCTAAGCAGGCGGCAAGCAGGATGGCCATGCAGGCTCCTTCCCCGTGGGCTCTGCGCCCTTCTGCCCCTTGCTGGAGGGTAATTAGTGCCTCTTGGCTTGATGGTGTGATAAAGTAGCAGCAGCAGCAGCTCTTTGCCGTGGCAGAGCAAGGGCAGCCGAGGGGGAGCGGGAAGCAGCAGGGTGTCAGGACACTTGGCTCCGCAATCCAGCCTCAAGCGATTGAGTCACCCTCTGGGGGTTTTGGATGAGTTTAAGCAGGTTTATCCCCCCATAGCACTATGCTAACGAAGGACAGATCACTCAGGGGATGTTTGACACTTGTTTGGACACCGTTATCAGCCCGCCAAAGCGCTGCGGTCCTCCAAATACCCTTAACTCCGCCCCTGTGATGATGTGCAGGAACCGAAGTGTTTGAGAAAGCAAAACATGTTTGGGAAGGAGGGAAAAACTCGATTTAGAGGTACCATTTTCAGATAACTGGAGAGCCTGTTCAGCAGGTGGGCTAAAATCTACTGGAGCTGTTGGGCCAAGGCAAAGATGCGTGGAGGAAGAGACTGAAGAAGGGTCTTCCCAGGGCATGTGGCATAGTTAAGGTTGGGACGTACCCTAGCGAACTGTTTTTGTTTGAGGAACGCACAACAATTTATTGTCGTTTAGACAATTATTCTATCACCCAATGACCCCTCCCCACCCAGGAAGAGGAAACAGGAAAATACAAAGAAACCCAAGGGTTGAAACATAAACAGATTTAATAGAATAATTAACATTAATAACACTAAAGAACCAGCATCGATCCCGATACCAATATAAAATATACAAGGACTATACTCAGCCCATTCCATCAGCAGGGAGCTGGGCAGCCCCAGCAGTGACAGCAAACGTGGGACACCGCGAGCGCTGCGGCTCTCGGGGGAAGGGAAGGGCTCAGGGCTCCGGCACCGGGGCAAGGAGTTCTCAGGATGGCAGCCATCAAGGGAGAGAGCGAAAACTCCTCAGCAAACTTTCTAATTTATATAGAATGCGACAATTATGGTATGAAATAACCCTGTTGGCAGCTTGGGTCAAGTGCCCGGGTCTCACTCCTCCTCATACCCACACCTGGCGAGCTCGAAAACACTGAGATTTTCATAGGGATCGTAGAATGGTTTGGGTTGGAAAGGACCTTAATGATCATCTTGCTCCAACTTGAAACCCCCATACCATAGCTGACTATAAAGTAAATATTTTCACGAATTCAGACACCAGAGTCTTCTAAAAGTGCGGTTTTCCCAAGCATTAGAAGAGAAATTAGACTTGTGTCGCTCAAACCGGGACCCAAACCAGGAGCAGGAGGAGCGGAATCACCCACGCCGTGACGAACAGGAGAGGTGGTTTCTCTGTCAAACATACATTGCTCCTCACAACCTTCCCCCTGCCGAGCCTGAGCAGCAGCTCTGCGGCACTGCGCCGGTGCCGCGCGCCGCGAGCGCTCCCGTGCTGCAAAGCAATTGCGGAGAAAACCCCGGCCGGGCTCTCGCCACGTTCGGAGAGGGCGATCGCACGGCGTGAGAGGAATCCTAACGGGATGGCAGGCGGCTGCGGCAGCGTTTGTCATCTCGGCAGTCCCTGCCAGGCAGCGCAGGGCTGCGCTGGCGCCGAAGGCATTCGGGGCACTGCGGGAAGGGGCACAAGCAGCGCTCTTGGGGCACGGATGGCACAGAGAATCAGCGCCTTTTTGTCTCACCGCGATGCTCAGTGCATGAACAGTGTCACGGGCTCCTTAAAACAAGCAGGGAAGATGCTGGGTTCCCGGTTTTTGCTGCAAGGGGATAGTCTAGTTCCAGCCCATGTTGACCTGGCAAACTTGGCCACCCGGGCCAGACTCTGGAGCTGCACGGTGGCACAAGTCAAGAATGTAGGTGGGAGAACATAGAAGAACACAGAAGAGGAGTGGAACTCAAGTCTTTCCCCCGTTCCCCAGCACTGACTTTGTTTTGAGGTTAGGAATTCCTCAGTGGATGCGAGCAGCTATGCCAAAAAAAAACCCAAAAAAACCCAACACACACACAAAAAAAATAATAAAAGACTTTGGAAGCAAATTTCTGCCCAAATCAGTATGCTGGGAGGGATCCACATCATGTAATTTGGAATATATCACAGCAAAATATTTCGAGCTTGAAGGAGGAAAAAAAAAGTCCTTCTGGATTTTAGGGGAGTCTGACAAATTCCACCAGAAGCCCTACACACCCCGGTGTGTGCCAGCACTAATCGTAACACAAAATACTGTTGCCTAAATTCATATTTCCAGCCTCCAACAGATGTTTTCCAGTGGGTGCAGACCTGGGCAGACCGGCTGCCTTTTCCTCTTGGAAGAACGTTATTTATTTTCCCACCCGGTTAAACCTTTGTGGCTACGCCGACCTCTCGCTAAAGACGGGGCTGCATTTCATTAGCCAGGGGAAAGCATGCAGCTTGCAAAGGAAAAATCGATACCTGCCATCTCTATTTATGTATGAGCTTTTATTAATGTGGACTTTGGAGTTTGGCTGATGTTCTCTGTATCTGTCCCTAATACCCACTGCTCCGTGTGCTCTCCCCACTCCAGTCAATAGCCATTCCTGTTTCCAAAGAGATGCACTTTAAAAAGCATCTGCACCGCTTACTTTACCCAAAGGAGTGGGATTTTTTTAGCAGTTCAATAATATTCATGTACAAGATAAATTAATACAATATCCTTTGATGCCCTAGCCAGGTTGATGGTGTTTCTCTCTTTTCTCCATCATCTCTTTCCTACAGTAAAGGGAAAAAATTAGTCAGGGCTCATCAAATCCTCTCAGTCAAAAATTAATTTTTTTCTTGAGAAGCATTTGGGGATTGATTACTGTTTTCTTCTGTAATAAAGTACCTATTTCTTTCTTGTTTTTCTTTCCCACCAGGAGATCAAAACCCCAAGCATTATTTTATTGGCAAAGCTTTCAGCTTTCGGTTGCTAAAAACCTAAGATGTTTTGGCCTGGAACCAAAATCATGAAAGTCTTTCCAAGGAACATTTTAAAACCTCGAAATTCCTCTTAGTTTTGTAGGTTTTTCAGTTAAGATTTATTTTTAACAAGTCCTGGAACAGAGGTAGTCTGGGAGGGGGTTGTGCATTCAGCACCTCTGTCTACAGGTTGTGTCTCCCACTGCGCTCACGGCTACGGCAGGGCGAGAGCTGAGGATGCCCTGGCACGTCCCTCCCCACCCCAGTTCCTCCTGCACCCAGTTCTGGGTTAATTCAGAGCTCAGAGCTGTTTTCACCTTCCCTAAGCCCAAGCAGGGATCCCACGACGGGACATATTGGCAAGGCATGCGTTTTGGGTAGCAGCAATGTGGTAGCAGAGGCAGCTTTCTAGCTTGGCATCTCTCCACAGCAGCAGCAGCAGCAGCAAAAAAATAATCAAAACCGAAATGAAATGGGGAAAGAGAAACTCAGAGACTCAAGTGCCTTCTGCCTGCAGCTGAGCCAAACCTGCCTTTCCCCCACGGTTCCTGAGGATGCTTTAAAGTCCTGGACCCTCCCTGCCACATCTGGATCCTCTTTCTCTCTTCACCTCATTCCCCACCCAAGTGATTTAACCTGCAGAGCTGCTCGTTTTCCTTTGAAGAAGTATTTGATTTAAGTACCCATGTCCCTCGATCCTCCCCAGCCCCTCCAATCCTCCTCCCGCAAAAAGAAAGCGGTAGCTGGAAATCCCATGTGTGGCACCGTTGGCACCGGCATGGGCATGCACAGCACGGCACGGAGCAGCGGGCCACGGCAGCGCTGGGAAGCTTGATTGCCTTCAAATTGAAAACTAACGACTGAACATTGGTGTGGCGGTGCTGGAGAGATTTCCTCCTCATTTACTCAAAAACAAAAAAAAAGGAGAGGCAAGGTGAGCTTCGCTCACACGGGTCCTTGACGAAACCGGAGTGCAAGAGATTTCTTTTCACTGCGTTGCTCTCCAGTAAAGGAATTTCTCCAGGAAATATTGAATGCTGGAAAGGTGGTGTGGGTGTGACCCCATTCCCTTTTCTTCTATTAAATGGCTTTCACCTCCCATTGCCGTTCTTACAAAATCAGGGTGTTTTTTTTAATTCACCTGGAAAACTCCCTTCTGCTCCTTTCACCTGAAGAGAAGTTGCCGGCAAAGCCTCTTGTCCATGGAGGAAAAGCTGGAGGCAGACCCAAGGCACCCCAAGGTCTTCTCTGGGGCATTTGCATGCCACACATCTGCACCTCTTGTTGCAAAGTGGGTTTCCTGAGCTGGCGGGAGCAGCTCTGCTCCTCAGCAGCTCCTGGCATGTGGTGGGAAGGGTCCTGCAGCTCCTGGCTGGTCCTCCAGTGTCACCTGAAGTCAAGGCTCCCGTTGAAACAGCAGCAGCCAGGATAACACACGGATGATGCGTACCAGTACAGGCTTGCGGATCCAGGACTAGAGAAGCGATTGTCCCACTGTACTGGGCACTGGTGAGGCCCCACCTTGGGTGCTGTGTCCAGTTTTGGGCTCCTCACTACAGGAAAGACATTGAGGTGCTGGAGCGTGTCCGGAGAAGGGCAACGGAGCTGGTGAGGGGTCTGGAGCACAAGTCCTGTGAGGAGCGGCTGAGGGAGCTGGGGGTGTTCAGCCTGGAGAAGAGGAGGCTGAGGGGAGACCTTCTCGCTCTCTGCAGCTCCCTGAAAGGAGGGGGTAGCCAGGGGGGGTCGGGCTCTTCTCCCAAGGAACAGACAGCGGGACAAGAGGAAATGGCCTCAAGTTGTGCCAGGGGAGGTTTAGGATGGATATTAGGAAAAATTTCTTCACTGAAAGGGTTATCAGACACTGGAACAGGCTTCCCCGGGGAAGTGGCGGAGTCGCCATCCCTGGAGGGATTTAAAAGCCGGGCAGACGTGGTGCTGAGGGACATGCGGTAGTGGTGGGTTTGGGCAGTGTTGGGTCAATGGTTGGGCTCGACGATCTGAAAGGTCCCTCCCAACCGAGATGATTCTATGATTCTATGATCCTCCCTTCCTGGTGCGAGCTGCACAATCCCGGTGGAAGTGCCTTTGCTGCCAGGCTCTCCTGGCCATGACAGCTCCAGAGAGGTGGATACACAGAAAAACAGCAGCACCGTGACCCTTGTACCCCCGGGGCAGAGCCTCTGGTTGCAGCTGTGACCCCCACGCCTGGGTCCAGCTGCCCCTGAGAGACACAAAACTGGTGGCCAGCTCAAAATAAAGCACAAGCGGCCGGGCAGGCTGCTGACCCACAGCAGCTAAACACAAGCAGCTGGGCGCCTGCCAACGGGGACGGAGACCGGCTCATTTTTTAAAGCACTGGACAGATCGACACGTCTCAGTGAGTTCAGGCGGCTCAGACAGTTCCTTTCCCCACGTTTTGGGGAGAGAAGAGTGGGGGTAAAGCAGACGCCTGGCCCTGGAGGCTTTCCCCGCGCTGTAATTTCATCACACGGACAGGAGGAGCGTTCATCGGCTGGAGGCGAACACCCGGCATATTTATTGCTGTCTGAGCCAGCGGTACTATGCGTGGAGCATCTTTCCTCCCAACGCAGCACTCAGAAACGCCTGGCTGATTAACAGAGTAAGCAGCCGAGCGAGGAGATGGGATCGAAACTTAAAAGGGGCAGCAGCAAAGCCGAGAGGCAGTTAGAGATGACAGAAGCTGCACAGGAAAAGGAGCCGAAAAGGAGCCGAAAAGGAGACTTGTGGAGAGCTGGAGGTGGCATCGGATGGAAATTTCCCCTAGGATTGCAACCAGCTGTGATTTTATCCAGCTCCTGCTGCCTCCCCGGGTAACCCATTAACTCTGTGTGGAATAATCAGGTTTTCTACTTTCATTAACATGCAAAGACGATCTCCCTGAACTCACTCCTGCTCTGCAGCGAGCTCCTGGGGGAGCCGTGCTTGCACACCTGCGAAATTAAAGTCATCGCATTCACTCAGCATCCCAAGTGCTGGGGAGAGCATGGGGATGCTTGCACCCACCTCCAGCCTGATGCAGTGAAACAGCCACGGCAGCACCAGGAGGGTGCCTCCGAGGAAGCCCAGCGTGGTCCCCAGGTGGGATGGGGTGGGGAGTCCAGCCGGAGTCTTGTCACCCCAGCCACGCGGCGTGGTCGTCACCACCAAAGGTGTCAAGGTTATTTCAGAGCATCTCCCCCCACAAGAAAAGCAGGGCTTTGGCAGGTGGGTTTCTTGGGACTTCCAGGCTGAAGCTACCACAACAAATCTCCAAACTGTGGGAAGAGCCCTGCAATGCTTCCTCCCGGCTCGAGTGCTGTGTTCAAACCTCCGAGTGTGACCCTGCGCCTCTCCGCCAAACCAGGTGGCTGCTGTGTCAAACACGTGGGCACGCACAGAGCCATCCTTAACCCCCCTGCATTCCCAGAGTGACGGGGATGCTCCGGGATGCAGGGCTGTGAGCAGGGAGAGGGAGGGAGAAATTGCCTCGTTGCTCTGCCGGTGAGGAGTTCGGCAGGGGAATCCGTGACATCTTTGCTGACAGCTGAGAAAAATTGCTGCTGCAGTCAGTCGTCCTGTTGTTCGCACAGGGACAACACAGTGTTTATCGTCGGGCTGGGTTTTGTTGGCTTCTCCCCTTCCTTCAGGCAGGAGAATGCCAGCGACGCAAAGATGCTGCAGGGCCTTTAACAGCAGGTTAAATAGAACAAATTGCAGGGAATCTTCAAATCGAGCCGTGCCATCGCTCAAAACCAAAACCTGTGAAAATCCAGTTGGGAATTTATGTGATATAGGTGGAGAATTCCTTGGCCTGCATAAAGGTTTGGGCGAGTGTGACAGAGCATTAAAACACCTCTTAGGCGGGTGATAAATAGGAGCTGGAGTGGAAAGCCAGACTCGGCACGCGTAGGACGTTTTACTGCTACCTTTAGCTTCTTCTAGTAATTACAGAATTTATTAACTTATTCCCCCTGCTCATTTTCAGTTCCCCATTCTCCATTTCTTACAGATGAAGTTTATCTTTAAAACATCCTAAGCCGGACCATTCAGGCAGAGATTAGTGCAGAAGGAAGGAGCGGGAGCACTGGCCATCGCAGTGTGGCCAGAGGAACGCTCCTCCCCGGGCTGCTCCCCCTTTCCTGCCTGGGATGCAAAGAATTTAAACCCAAGCATGAACTTTTTTCTGAATTACACTCTTCCATGGGAATTTTTTTGCCCTTTATTCACAGTTATAGACCCAGAAAAAAACCTTCATCTTCTGCAACCCCCAAAAGTGTGTTGAATGCAGCGCCTTTTTCAGCAAGTGATCAGCAACAGCAGGTTGCAGAGATTTCCTTTACCTTTATTTACCTCTCTGTTATGAGTGTGGGTATACTTCGTGCGCTAATTACAATAACTGCCCCTACCTAATATTTGCCTCATCATCTATTTTTCACTGCAACTACAAAGAGCCCACCAGCTGCTCACAAATTGGATTAAACTCGAATTGATTCCGTAAGTGTAATCAGAAATACGAGTAACTCCCAAAGGTCTATCAAGTAATCCTGCAGCAGTAACTACCCAGAAGTTCATAGTACGTGGGTACACGTGCATGCTGGTGCCCTGTAAGACCTGTGATGCTTAGGTTAAGGGGTCCAGTTCCATTTTAATCGCCATTTTTCCGTGGCTAGAGGAAGCTGCTGCTTGAAGACAGTGCTCCAACCGTGTTACCAAATGAGGATGCTGCTGTTCTGGGCCCATACTTGGGGACAGGTGTAACTTCAGGGGGAAAAAAAAAAAGCATGTAAAATCTATATGGAAGCTGTGGTGGGAAGGGGACGGGGATGCCTTTGCCACCAGGACTTGGGGCTTGGGGTGTTGAACCCTTGTGCGATGGCACAGAGCCATCCCCTGGTCCATGGGGATGAGGCATCGGAGCCCAGCACCTGAAGGGATGCGGGCTGAGCTTGCAGGGGCTGGTTTTAAACAATTGCTCCAAAATACCTTCCTACAGACAAACTATGTTGAAAGATATAAATGTGCAGGTGTTTGACTCCGAACAGCTGCCTTGCCTTATTTCCCAATATTCTGGCAATTTCAGTGGGAGCTGATTTCAAAGCCGTGGGATTTGCCTCTGAGAAGGGCTCCAGTTCCTGGCGCTCAGCTCCAAAATCAACTGAAGGCTTCTGAAAACCTCCTGCCTTTCCCTATCCAGTAAGAATCTGCTATTTCGAGACTGGATCACCCGCCAACCCTGGCGCTCACCTTCTTATCTTGTCCTGGAGCCTTCCAGTCCCCTGCTCCTCTGCACGGGGACCAGCGAGCCCAGCCTGCTTAAGGCTTAATCTGTGGCTCCACTCTACCCAAAACAACATTGAAAGGAGAGCCGTCCTTGCTCAAAAGCCTCTTAAAACTGCCAGATGGATCCAAAAACCAGCCAGCCCTGGTCGGGCTCAGCCGGCCAGCGCTCCCACTCCATGCTGGCTTCTCCCCAGCAATTGCAGACAGAGGGAATTTGCTGCGGGTCTGAATGAAGTATTTTGTTAACACAGCTAATCTTGGCTAAACCTCCGCCTAGCCCGGCTCCTGCTTGATTTTATTGCCTTACAGGCTAATTGACAGGAGCCTGTTGCTGTCTGTTCTGGCAAATGGATCCTGCTGCCAAGGGATGGGCACAGAGAGTGGCCAGGAGGGACCGGGGTTCGGCTGGTTGCCTCTGATGGAAAACCAGAGTTTTCCCAAATAGGAACACTGGGGCACCTGAGCCAAAGGCAACACCTGCACAGAGGTTAAGCCCAGTCTTATCTAATAAAAGCTGTGCTGTAGCGTGTGTCAGGAGGGTACTTGGTGTCCTCAAGAGCTTGTGGCAAGAAGATCCAGCTACATCTGCAGGAGTGTAAGGGGGACCAGATAACCAGGCAGAAGGGAAAATCAGAGAGTTATTACACAAAGAAACCACCTCAGTCTCACAAACTCCCTAAGCCACGGATAGCTGGAGGCTAGGAACACACCTTGGCATGCTTCTCCCCCTCTTTCCCAAGCACTTGCTTTTGGCCACTGCCGATGTGCTATGCGGTGAGAGGGACCTCCACTGCCACCCGTGAGGCTGCTTTTACTCAGAGCAGGAGCACAATTGCGAGGTGGGGACCTGAGCTCGTGGCTCAGACATCGGCTCAGTCCCAGGGCCAAGCTCGAGCTGCCCGTGTGGCTGCAGGAGTCACCGTAGCCCGTGTTTGCTGGAGGAAGAAGATGCAGGAGCATCTCTGACGGCAACGTAGAGGCTCACAGATGACAGCAGCATCCCCCTCCTGGCGTTAATAGGCCTTCAAGCATCAGGGTAATAACTCAGACAGACAGACTCGATCTTTCTTCTTTTGCTGGAAATGGTGAGGAACAGGAACAGAAAGATCCTGAGCCTGCATTTGACATCAATCAACTATGCATGGAAATAGTTTGGTGGCGATAACGAAGCAGCGGGGAGGAGGAGAGCAGGGAGGTGCTCGTGAATCACAAGCCAGGCATGGGGGGGTGGCTGTGCGGCTGAAAGCAGCAGCCTGAAACCCGCTCCCCGCTCAGCCCTGGAGCCCTGCGTGGAGCTGGGCTAATGTCCTTGTCTGAGGTTTGCCCGCTGAGTCCATGCACCCAGCCCAGCGATGCTCTGCCAGCTCAGACCTCAGAGGGTGAGGAGCCTGGAGGCAGACAACATGCTAATGAGCAGTAACGAGCACCTCCTCCCGGCTGCCTGATGGGTTCTGCAGGAGGGAACCACATCGGGCACCCCAAGGGAGTGAGCAGACGCTGTGGGTGAAGTGAGAAAATGCACCCGATTTAATCCCAAAATGCTCTGGGCAGGCTCTGAACGAGGAGAGCTTGGCAGCACCATCCTCATCCTCACCCTGCACTGGTGACTTCAGGAGCCGCCCCAGCGTGACACCAGGACCTGAGGCAGAGAAACGGTGGGTCAAGCAAAGCAGCCCAGCACGGACAAGCCTCCCTCCAGCCGCCCCGGCTCTGGCCCTATCGATCTCCAGCCACGCGTAACCTCCCTGCTCTCCCTGGCTTCTCTCACATTAGTTTCACACCAGAGCTTCTCCCTCCAGCTCTGCCAGCACTTTGCACATGGGTTGCGGCATCGCGGCGTGTCCGTGTGCTTTCTGCTCCCTGCCCGCTCCCACGAGCAGCTGCAGAGGAGCTGCAGGACTGGGAGCTGGTGGAGAAGTCTTCAGGAGAGCGTGCACCAGTGACGCCCCCTTAATAAACCAAATGGGTCAACAGGGATGCGAAATGAGAGCTTCTGTTGGTGGGAAGCCATTCTGGGTCTCTCCATCAGGCTGCTCCCCGGAAAAACCAGCACCCACAGCCCTGAACTGACTCTGCTCCAGTCCATCTGCAGTCCTGCTGCTGGGACTCTACTCAAAATGAACATTTTCCTTCCGATTAGCAAGAGAAAAAGCTGCAAAGGTTCACCGAAATCTTGCGGTTGCAAAGTCTTCAATCTCCGTCAAACAGTCGTTTAGATGTAAACACCCTCCTGTGGATCCAGAGCTGCTTACAACAGACAGCTGATGGGGATTGGGCTTTTTATGGCATAAGGCTGTGTTTTATTTACCTGCCTCGGCAATAAAGTCTGGAGGTCGTTCAGCAGCAACAGTTCAGCAGCAGTTTCTTGTTAAAACTGCCACACTCACCTTTAATTTTACTGTTTTGTGTGCGGGTGCTTTCCTCCCCACACTCCTGTAAAGCCACCGGGTCGGATGCAGTAAACCGGCATTCCCCAGGTGATGTCAATGGTGCAAGGCTGGTTCACATCAGCTACGGATCCGTCCTGCCCCGTGCGTTTGGCTTCTTGGCACAGAACAATAACGACTTACAACTTCTGAAGGAAGCAGTTCTCAAACGAGGGCAGAATTTCTTATGGAACGAGGGGATTTTTGCAGTGCACATGAAGAACGACCTCTCTAACTTCCTCAGTGCGAGGACACTGCCAAGGTCACCAAATCCAACCCACATGAGGGACCTCTCCTCTTTACGTTTGGTTGCAAAGGTCTCTGCAGCCGTACGCAGCCAGGGAGCGTACATCTAACGGGAACATTTCAGTTCATCGCTTTCCATTAAGAAAAACCACACACAGACAGAGCCGAAGTACCTCTTCAGTGGCAAACCCGCTGATGCAATCAAGTCCTCCAAAGTAATGTTGTGATCATAAACCTCCATCTCGACGCGACTGCTCCTGCACCACCAGACGACAATGAGGACGAGTGGCCAAACACCCACCAGCGCAAATTGCCCCAAAAACCACCATTTGCAGCTCGATGCTCTCAAGCATCCGACGCTAAGGCGCAGCACCTGCGAACCAGCCTGCGTTAGAAACGCTGCAGCGAAAAGGAAAAGTTTGACACGACCCCGTGCAGCCATGGAGAGGGGTAAAGGGAGAAAGAGATGGAGAATTGCCCCCAACCACCACCTCCGCTCCCCAAGGAGGGATCAGGAACGCAAAAACCACCGCGACTGGGGAATCTTCGTGTATGTGTAGGCAGAAGGATGGACCGCTCATGTGTGTGATGATGGTTTATTGGCTCTCTGTGTCCTCCAGTCCGCAGTTTCTCTCCTTCGGTGTTTGTGGGTAGATTTTTCTCTCACTGATGGTTTATTGAACCATTTCCAGCTGCTGTGGAGCAGGTCTGAACGTACAGCACCTGACACACGGAGCGCAACCTGGTACCCCCAGATAGTCCCCGCTGGCCACCACCCCCATGCTGCGCAAGGCTAAACGCTGCAGTGGCTCTTTGTGTCCTGCCCAGGAGCTCATTTAAAAGGGGACTGAGCCCCAACAAACTCATTTCCTGCAGGTTAGAAGGCATTTGCAGGTGGCAATAGCTTTCTGCCACTGTTGGCCTAGAAGGTGTTGAATCTGGACTCCCACCCCATTCCTCACGCCACAGCTCGGACTTGAAGACAGAATTTGCCACCAATAAGAAGATCAAAAATCCCATGTCCCCATTTGAGGTGTCTCAGAGGCTTCCAATGAGCAGATGCTGCTCCCAGCCATGTAATTCTCCATGTCCTCATCTTTCCCCCACCTCCAAAAGAGATTTTAATGCAGACCGTGCTCCTGTTGTAATGTTCCAAAATTCGTGTTCTCATGGATTCGGTGCTTTATGCAACGGAGGAGTGTGAATGCACATCTCTCCTCCCCGCCACCACTAATATCACCCAGGGTGCAGTGAGGTTTTCAGCAGCACGAGCAGGTTGCCTGAGGATAGCCTTACTGACGATGAGTCAATTATTTACGGGAAGAGGTTACAAAAATATACTGAAAATGACTTGAGATTAGGTGAGGCTTTCTTCAATAACAGGGGCTCTCTTTCTCTGCCTCTATTGATTGTGCAGTAAAAAAAAAAAATAAATAAACACAAAGTTTACAAAAAGTTTTCAGCTGCTTTTTTCTTGAGCTTCTGAAAACTTCAGCTCTAGGGGGGCAAGAGGTGGGAGGCACAGCTTGGAAAGCAAACGTGGCTGACGATAGGCGTGAGTGTGGGTCTCAGCAAAGCTGCAGAACGATGCCCCGTGGTCCCACATGGCAACTCTTTGCCCTTCCAGCTCCACCACAACCTCCCAGTGATGCGGGGGGTGTCTCACTGCCCTGATCACCCTTGGTGGGCTGGGCTGAACCAGGACAGGCACTTGGAGAGGGTGGTGTTGGTCTGTAGCTCATCTCACCAACAACAGACACAAGAAGGAGGATCTTAGAGGGATTTTTTTTTTCTATCCTGACTCCTGGCATTGGAGACTCGCTGGTTATCGGGACAGGAGCCCAGCGAAGAACCCAGGAGTCCTGCTGCTCCACCACCAGTGATTGCAGCTTGGGGATGCGATTTTCAGTGCAAACTTTCAGCTGCAGGTTATTTAAACTTTCTTTTAGCAAACAAAGCCTCCAAGGAGAGAATTTATTTTTTTCTGCCACTGTTCTCCAGGGAGAAAGTATCCCTGGGGGAATTTGCCTTCCCATCCCACTGGAAGTCGGCTCAGCTGCCAGTTTTGCCATCCCCTGGGTGTCTACAAGCTAAAAATACCCTGTGTACAACCAACCTGCCACCCGTTAGCCCCTGGCGATGATACTGACAGGCGCTCACGAGCTGCAGGAATCTAAATGAGAGCTCCACAAACGAAAACGAGCAATGTTTCAGATGTCGCGCTGTGCTGCACTGCGAAACTCTTCCACGCTGGGCAGGGAAGGGCTCTCAAAGCACCTGGGAAGTCAACGCCAAGCAACGAGACGTCGCGCAGCGCGGGGTGCGCTGGCAGGCGGCTGGCCGTGGATTTATTCGCGCTGCTCGACCCTGAGGGCTGGCTCTGCTCCGTGCACAGGAGCCCAGGGATGACGACAGTGAGCAGAGCTTTTTGCATGTAACGCTTCTCGTAGCAAAATGAGGGTGGCTCAGGGAGACACCGTGTCCGTGATCCTCAAAGTTATCAGCACCAAGGGCAATTGCAGGGTCCCCACATCCTGAGGACACCTTTACAACAGGTCCATAGCACTTCTGTGTTCCTCCGGCCTATTTTAGGCGGCTATTGGGGTGGAGGTAAAATCTCGGGGGAACGAGAGTGCTCCATTAACTGGATCTGCTCCGGCAGCAGAGCGGTTTGGGGACACCAGGTTGTCTGTGGCTGCCGGCATGGTCAGGTGAATCCCATCCCACCCTGATTACCAGCAGTCGCTCAGTGGGATTTTTCCTTTTCTAGGGGAAAAAAAGAAGTCTTTTAAGTCGATGCTGCTGGAGAGAGGAGCTGACTGCGGCAGGCAGCAAAAGCAGTACTGCTCGCCGTGTAATGATAGCCTGGCACCAGTTTCCGTGTCACAGTCACTCCTGTTGTCACCCACTTAAAACAGTAACAACTACTGACAACGAGAGATGCTCAAAGTTCACAAAATACTGTATTTTTCATGGCTTTTACTCTATTAGCAGACCAGCCTCTTACAGACTGCCCAGAATACCTGCAAACCCCCCAGGGTCCACCTGCTCCTACTCTTGCGAGCTCTACCTGGGCTGACAAACCTCGCAGACCCCAGTGAGGAGGCAGCCAAGGAAGATCATCAAAGCAGGGCTGTGGAATAAGCTACAGGCGAGACACAGCGACTCATGAATGTGTTGTCACGCAATTCGTCCCTGTGAGAGCTCGTCAGGTACGGGAGAGCGATGGGTCTGTGAGTGTTGTTGTGCTCAGAAGTGCTTTGGTTCCAGGCATTGTGATTTAGACAATTTAGATGTCACAGAAGATAAAGAGGTGACTTGCATACAGTGGATGAGCATCTTCAAAGGGGAAAATAACAGATTCTGAAAGCTTTTTCATCCAGTAGAGAAAAGGCATAGCAAGATGTCAAATGGCTAGAAGGTAGGCAGACACACTGACATGAGGAACCAGGCATGAGTATGAAGAAGTTGCCATCAGGGGCTTTGCCAGGCCTGGCAGTGACTTGTAAAGAGACCTGCTGCCCTCCAGAGAGCCCCGGGGGCTTGGCCGGGGTTTGCAGGGGCCCAAAACAGAGCCCCACTGCCCCCCAAGGACTCGTTAACTGGAGCAGTGTTGGGCTCATCCCTTACTGCTCTCATCAGATGGAAGCCAGCAGTGGTCCTGGCAGCCATGGTTTCATGCAATACACCACGGGCTCGTACCGGGGGACAAGCTGACATTCCCTGCTCTATGTTGATCACAAAGTCAATTTAAAAAAAAAAACCACAATGCTCCTTTGTAAGGTGTAACCTGTAGGAGTACCTCTGTGGCTTAAACAGCTTTGGAGTTGGTCATCTGAAAACTCCTGCCAAAAATGATAACCACTGCCAGAGAGAAGCTGCAACAGAGGCAACATGCCTGGCATCTGCTGTGAGCTTACCTGGTTCCAAATGTCACAGCAGAGCATGTAAGAAAGGCCCCAAGGTCCAGATTGCCACTGTCACCTGCCTGTCCAGTTCTCAGCCCACCCTCCGAGGTGGACATCATGGTGGCTGAGATGAGTGGGGAGAGACTGGGTATCTTGGCTTGTTTTCCTTCTCTGCTTTGCTTTGACTCACTGAACAATCCCGTCTGGCTGCTCTGAACAGCAGCATCACTCACCTTGCACTTTATGCTTTCCTGGGGATCAGCAATAAACATCCCTTCAGTCGATAATGAAATACCGAGGAAAATTAGCAGCACTTCTGCCGCGAGCTCAGAGCCAGTAAATCCCAGAGAAATGCCATGGAACAAAGACAGGGTTCAGACCCCTGCTGGGACTGACCCCCATGTCTCCCTTCTTCATCCCTACCTCTTTACCTGTGGATAGTCTTCTTCCTGTGATGCTGAAGGATGTCCCCATTGTAAAACCAGAGCGACGGCAAAACCCTTCTGGAGTGGCGCAGCAGCAGCGGTTTGTGTCCCCAGTCTCCCCTGCCAGGATGGACGTGATTCCTTTCAGACCAGTGGCTCCACAGGAAATCTATTATTTCCTGTTTTCCAGCGAGTGATGTTTCTCCCTCTAAATTGAAGCTTTTCACAGGAGCGGGTGGCTCCTCCATGTATTTCTCACCTCAAGGAGACATTTGGCAAAGCTTTAAAATCATCCAAGTATTTGGTTTCAGCTGCTTTGAGGTGAAAAGCTAGTTTTCTGGTTCAAAAGACGTTTTGGCACTAATGGCTAATGATGGTTAAATAAAATCAATATTTAGATGCAAATGGTCCAAGGCAAAATGAGATGTCATGGATCACTGAACTGTTTGGCCTCATTTGATTTTCTTTATTTTATTGATTCCCAGTTTGAGAAAAGTTCGCCCTTCTCATCCCCGTTTGCAGTATTAACACACTTTGAACATCCCAACTGGTCGACTGTTTTCCATCCGGCCTTGGAATAAGTCCATTGCTGTAATGCGCCGTGGTTTCTACTCCAGCTGCAGTGCCTTACTCAACCATGGCGTAGAGGAGGAACGAGCGTTAGGTGATTTAACTCCTTCATCCCAGGAGCAATGAAGGGGCACCAGCAGCGCTGCTGCCGGACGGCGAGAGTTTTAGTCTCAGCTACTGTGAGAGCGGAGGGAGCTTAAAGCTTAAAATCGAGAGCGGGGAAAACCTCTAGGAGGGAGCCATGTCGAGCCGCGGCGAGGCAGATCCAGCTGGCTTTGTGATGACTCAGCTTTAGGGAGATAATTGCAATCTCCAAATATCATGGGATGTTGCTGCCGAGGAAGGAAAGGAAATATTTATGGTGGAAGAGAGTTCAAAGGCAGCATGGCTGAGCTGCTTGGGTGAAAACAGAGGTGGGATGACCTAGGCTGAGAAGCAAGGAAAAGTATTAGCCTGTGAAATTAGCCCCCTGAGTGTGGAACGAGGTAGAAACTCCATCATTTGGGATGCTCAAAATTACACTGAACAAGATCCGAGTGAGTTCCCTCCAGGGAGCAATCATGGACCAGCCGAGACAGATCTCTCCTGCCTCCCCACCTCTGCATTTCACTACATTTTCTCATATAACTGCAGATGTCAGTAAGGAAATTATTAGATCCATGTCCCCGGCAGTGCCATGATGCTTTCCCTCAATTGGCACTACACCCTCCTGCCAACGGGCTGGGAGATGGCCCTGCCAGACAGGTGGGATTTGTTTCCCCAGGGCTGTTGGACCTCTGCAAGAAGGGAAATGGGATGCCCGACCTCTGCATCCCTCGCCGGCACACAGGCTGCCCCACATCGTGTCCCTGGGGCACAGTTATCCCAGCACTGCCACTGACCGCAGCCTGCTCCAACACCAACTGGTTGAGGACAAGTGAAGCAGTTTGGCACCACCCGTGCCTTGGCACCACCGGCCTCTGCACCGTGTGTGGCACTGGGGCTGGGTAAAAAAGAGCAGGAAAGGAAAGGGAGAGCCAGAGAAGCTTGGCAAGATGCCCGTCAGCAGCCAGAAAATAAATGCAAAGGCTTTCCCTGAACAGCTCAAGGATTAAAACATCTGTCCTGGGGCAGACAGCATGAAGGCTGGCAAAGGTTGGACACCACCAGATGTGAAAAATCTTTGTAGAGAAAAAGCCTCCCCATCCAAAGAGGGGGAGAAATAAGAGCCTCAGCTTTTGGCTGATGTGTCTGCAGTGAGCAGCAGAGGAGAAGGTGCCCTTTGCTTTCGCCGCCAGCTTTCCTCCAGAAACAGCAACAGAAGGAAGAAAGCTTCACTGCAACACTGCTGAGATGGAGAGAGGTCAGGCTGCTCCCACATCTCTCCAGCAGCTCCCTCCTATGGAAAGCAGAGACTGTTTGCCATCTCTGTGCTACGAAATCCTGCTGCCACTTTGGTGTGACTCCTGTGCGTCTCTAACTTGATGTCCCTGGGCTGCACCATGTTCTCTGCACCTTCCAAGTGCTGGGACAGCTGCATCAGCTCCCTGCTGTAGCTGGACCCAATGTTTTGGGTTCTGCCTGGTGGGTGGTAATGTGGGAGGACCTCAACACTTTCTGTTAAGAGAACCGATTGCATCAATGCCACAGCCATCTGCATCCATCTGGTCTCCTGGGGCCAAAGTCTTCCTGTTTCCAGACTCCCTAGGGATTACTACACGGTGTATCATAGAATCATAGGATCGTAGAATGTGTTGGGTTGGAAGGGACCTCTAAAGGCCACCTAGTCCAACCCCCTGCAGTGAGCAGGGACATCTGTAACTAGATCAGGTCGCTCAGAGCCTCATCCAGCCTGGCCTTGAATGTCTCCAGGGATGGGGCCTCCACCCCCTCTCTGGGCAACCTGGGCAACCTGGGCCAGTGTCTCACCACCCTCAGTGGAAAGAACTTCTTCCTAATGGCTGATCTAAACCCGCTCTGCTCTAGTTTAAACCATTGCCCCTCGTCCTATCGCTACGTGCCCTTGCAAACAGCCCCTCCCCAGCTTTCCTGTAGGCCCCCTTCAGGGACTGGAAGGGGCTCCAAGGTCTCCCCAGAGCCTTCTCTTCTCCAGGCTGAACCCCCCCAGCTCTCTCAGCCTGTCCTCACAGCAGAGGGGCTCCAGCCCTCGGATCATCTTCGTGGCCTCCTCTGGCCCTGCTCCAACAGGTCCATGTCCTTCCCGTGCTGAGGGCTCCAGAGCTGGACACAGCACTCCATGTGGGGTCTCACGAGAGCGGAGTAGAGGGGGAGAGTCACCTCTCTGGATCTGCCGGCCACGCTTCTTTTGATGCAGCCCAGGATGCGATTGGCTTTCTGGGCCTCGGTGTGCTGGCCAGTATTTGCTCCATGACTTTGGCAGAAGACAGGATCCTTATCCCCATCTTGTCGAGGGAGGAACTGAGATACAGAAAAATGACTTGGCTGGATTCACCCCGGCCATCTCAAGCAGACCAGAGGCAGAAAGCCATGCTTTCCAGCTCTGAGCCAATAACCCGGTCCACAGATCCAACATCCCACCCTGTTTGCCAACCACTATATTTTTGTTTGCTCTCGCTTTCAGAGAGAGGCTAAATTACCCCTAATTACAATTCAAATGAGAGGAACCGTGGCTTCTTCAGCCATCAGCACAGGGAAAAGCAGCTGGAAAGGAAAAGGTGCTATCAGCTATGTCAGGGATTCAGATCGATTTTTCTCCCCATGTTCCAGAATATTTTGACATCAGAGCGAGACCAAGTGAGGGGAAATTTTCATCCCAGAAGAGCAATTGTTTTCTTTAAAAGGGTATAAAGCTGCTGGAAAAGAGACTTAAATTTGAAGTGACCATTTAACCATAACTGCAACTTTGCCAGCAATTTGCTGTAATGTGGAATGACTCAGAAATACAAAACCAAGGGGAAAAATCTCTTCCTTTGTTCAAGGGGAAAAAAGAGATGTATCCTTCTTTAAAACAGAACTGAAAGCTCTGCAATATTAGTTTGAATTCAAAGCAAAAACTGCAGAGAAAATTCTCCTGAATACCCGGTCCCAGTCCTATCGCTGACTCCCTCTGACTGTTAATACTTGGTCCTGTTATTCACAACAGAGGGGTGTAAGATGTGGTGCTTAAATCAGTAAAGAGCCAGATAAATCAACTCTGAAAATCATCTGCACACTGTTATTTTCCTGCATCAAGTGATGTTTCAAGCTGCCGCTTTTCCAGTCGGGCTGGGGGAGCGTGTTTGGCTTGTGGGTTCCTATGCAAGGAGGGCAGGACGGTAAGTCTCCAGCCTAAATGGGGGAATATGGACCCTGTAAGCCCACAAATGCATTTCGCAGTTGCTCTCCGGTTTGTGACTTCTGTCCTGCTCCACGTGCCTGACACGCCAGACCTCATGGCCATGGGTCAAAACTTAAGCAGAGCCTTGTAGTCGCGCAAGCGGCATGTAAGAGGTTTCCTCCCAAACGTTCCTCTACCATCTGTAACCCACTTACTGTGTTAAAGGCTCGTCACAACCATAAGCAATGAGAATCTCATTAAGTGCCACCCATGAACACTGAAGATACGGCTCTTGCATCTCCGTAAGAGCCTCTGTGGCAGATGACACGAGCCTGAAAACTGATTTCACCATACTAAATATGCCTCAACGAGAAAGCTCCACTCCTTCATACTTGGCAGAGTCATCTACAGTCGTCATAAAAATAACTCGGGGAGGATTTAAAAGATTTTTCTGTGAAGAGCAGGGAACAGCCTTAACTCCGCCCTGGGATACCCCAGGTGCCACCGGAGCAGGAGCGGCCGCTGCAGCTGTTTTCCCCCAGCACCCAGGGCTCTGTGCCCTTCTCCACCACCTAAAAAATCACAGTTCTCCCTCAGCCAGAGGCTGGGAATGGCCTGGCACGCACGGCCCCGCTCAGCCAGCTCTCTCATGAAGATGAATAATCCTATTTGATGTGACGACATGAGCCAGTAGCTGGGGCCACCTCCCAGCCGCTTTAAGGGCAAAACAAAGCTTTGAGTCTGATATGGGTCATCCGTCTGCAGGGAGGAAGGGAGACAGATTGCCCAATAATTAGCCCTGGGGTTAATGACACTTAGAACATTTACAATCACCCCCTGCTCAGTCCCTTGCATTACATGGGGAAGCTGCAGCGCACAATGGGCAGCAGAAGACCCTGACGTGCCAGAGGTGAAGTCTCAGCAGGACCAGCTGTGCTGGTTTGCAGTGGCAAGGTGCTGAGCAGGATTTAGGCACAGGGGTTGGCTTGAAGTCCTCCAATATGAGTGCGAAGGACCGCTGCGCTTTTGATTCGTACTTGGCTGGCTGTGTCTGTAAGCACGAAGGAAAACTGCTCCGCTTCTGAACCACTGCGACCAGATGTGGCCTCTGGAGGATGCCCAAAGGGAACGGGGGATCTCCATCCTTGCAGTCCACAGGCACGACACCCCAGCAAGAGCTGGGCAAAGCTCAGACCTGGAAAGTCAGGAAGAATCTGCCCAAATAGCAACCCAGATGCAACGTTGCTACCATTCCTGGGAAATAAAATCCCCACATGGAGACGTTTCTTTTCTTTTGGTCAAAACCTTCGTCTCTGATTATAATCAAAGCATCACATTCTGCCTTGCCTTCTCCCTGGCGGTGATGGGGTCACTGGGGATATCTCAGCAGGAAATTTCTAAAGGAAATGTCTTTCAAAACAAGCCTTTGCGGTAAGAACACATCCGTCTTATCAAAACGCCTTGTTCCCTGTTTTATTCTTGAACAAAATCTGCCCAGACGTGAGCAGTGAATCTGTACCAGGCGGCATCCCCCAGCCGTGCCTGTGGCTCACGCCAGCCCTGCAGGGCCAGGAGAGGAATTCAGGCATTTGCTACCCTCTGCTGTCCTCCTCCTGCTACTTCACTTCCCTCTAGCAGAGGCCACTGCTATTTTCCTCTCTCCTTTATGTCCCCTAGAGGCCACTGAGGCATCATCATCCTGCACATCAGAAGATGCTGAGCCTCTCCAGCTGCCTTTGGGCTGAGCTTGCTGCCCCCCTCAACCATCTGCTCCCCCAGAGCACTCAGTCTCCCAAATAGTATCATCTCCATATGCAGATAGCTGTGCTGCCCTCCGTCCCCCGGCCTGCTTTTTCACACTGTCCTTTCTGCTTCCCGCATGGTGCCCCTGCCCCTAACCCTGCCCTTGTGCCCCTTCTCCCTCTGCATCGCCCACAGATACGAAACGGGCAGAGCTGGAGAGCTGGACTCGGAGCTGACGAGCACCGAAAGCCCTTCTGCAGGTCCCGGAGAAGAGCCTGGCATCACCAGGATTAATTCTGAGGTGCTATCGGTGCAGCTCCTGCCTTTATTAACAACTTTTGACCCTTCACAGAGGAAAACAAGCCAAGAGATAAATGCCAGCCTTGTTGCTTTGGTGCCTACCCTGAATATTTATCACCAGAAATATTATTTATCACAGGAAGAGAGACGGGGGCATAATTCCTTCCTAATGAGCCATGTTCAACTGTCTCCTGATAGGATCTGAAGCGTGGAGTCCCTTTCTCTGAATTCGGTTGTTTACGGCAGCTGTGGAACCATGCTGTCCTCCCCGGGAAGCCGCACGCCGCTGCCTGTCCCACGGGCTGGGGGTTTCTCAGGGAGAGAAACGTGACCCTGCGCTGCTAACACAACTTGTTGAGTGCTTATGATAACCGGTGTTGCTGCCTTTAGCAGAGAGCGCTCCTGGAGCAGAATATAGTCACCAAATCATCAATCCCGGTCTGAAACCAAGACACCTAGCAGCTGTGGTGACATTTCTACGTTGGTTCTCCTTGGATCCAGTCTAGATGGTGCTCCTTGGATCTGGTCTAGGTGTTGTTCTGGAAGAGTGGGAGCCCAAGGGATCTCTTTAGGAAGCATCACGATCTCAAGAGATCCAGCTCTGGCTTCCATGGGCCCTCAAGGGCTGCAGAAAGAGGCATGTTCCCTTTGTGCTAAAAAACATCAAGGGTTCAGGGCGTCATGGCTAGGAGCCAGCCACGGTCATAAAGCTCTTGTTCCTCTTGTAACCCTGCAGTATTGTCGCGGATGCCCTTGGAGAGTCCCCAAGGGACCGGGGCACCTTGTCATTCAGTGCTGAAGCTGACGATCTCGTTTGACAAGTTTAATCTCCACTAGAGACCAAACTTGGGCACCTCTGTCTCCTTGTGAATCTGGACTTAGATATATCCCAGCCTTAGCCCGGCTTAACTTCATTTCTGGCAATCCAGGTCTCCCCAGTTAACCAAAGCCAATTTTAGGGGACCGCTGTGGGGACATACAGACTGTGAGATCCTGTGCCATCTGCCAGCAGGGGACAGGGAGGGACAGCAGGAACAGTGCCTGCGGGTCTGTGTTTGTGTGGCACAACAGGATGCTCCTCCACCCCTGGGCACTGCTGCAGTTCACGTAAGCCAAGGGAAAAGGAAACCTCCTCGATGGAAAACGCCCACGCCGCCAGTGTCCCTCCCTCCCAGCCACGTAGGGATGCACAAGCTACTGAGCCTGTAGCTACTGAGCCTGAAACTACTACTCCTGTATCAATTCTTATTTACAAAGTGAGTTTGCATCTGAATATAACTCGCTTCGCTCTCTTGGAGGGAGGGAGGAAGGTTAATTCCTAGCCAGGACAACACAGGGAATGAACTTTCTACGTACTTACTGAAGCGGTGGTTCTGCTCGCTGCAAGATAAGCAAATGAATAACAAATGCTGTAAGATGGTAAGAAAGTGAATTTGTATTCTTGGCATTTTACTGTGGATGACCCAACTTCAGCTCCATACGTGAGCCCGAATTCCGCATTTCAAGCAGGGATCCAAGCTCTTTGCTATGTAAGACGGGTATCCCTTCCCCTGACGCCGCAGCACACGTTCAGTGACTGCTAAACACATTTTCTGAGAACTCACAAACAAATCCCTTAATGAGCTGATGAGTTCAAGTGAACGCAAAAAAATAGGAAATTTCAGAAACATCACACCTGCCTCAGGTCATGTATATTTTTAGCCTGGTCCCCTCAGGAAAAGAGATCCATGGAGCCATTCGGAGTCTGGCCTGGCTGGCTGCCCTCTTCGTAATAACTTCTGAACACGAGTTTCACTCAAATTGGATGGAGTGGAGATCTCAAAGATGCTATCAAGCTCCCACATGTTTAGTAAAAAGGAGGTGATCAGGGAGAAAAGCCACAGCTGTGCCATGACTCAGCCTGCACCAGGCAGGAGGCAACGCGCAGCCCCATGCTACAAATCGAAAGGAAACCTTCGTTCCTTCTGCTGCTCGCACAAGTCTGTTTTTATCCCAGGCGACTTCTTCGGGCCAGACTTGGTTTATTTATGCTAAAACTGTCAAGAGAAACTTGAGAGCTGGGGTGTAGGTTTTTTCTTGTTTTTTTTTTTTTTTTCTTTCTTTTTAAAGAAACACGATGGATTCATTCATCCTATTATTCACCAGGGCGAAGCTTTCTCCATAGGCACAGCCTGAAAACAAACAGCCTCCGGAGACGCTGGCTCAGCCCTGCCCTTTCCGTCGGCCCTCGCTGGATCTGGCCCCCACCCCTCCCGGCCACCGGGCTGGGGAGTTTAAGGTTTTTCACAGATTTTCTCATGATTTCGTCATTCTGGGAGGACAGGGAGGGAGGGCCGCCTTCACTTCTCATGATTTTCCCCAAGAATAATTGCTGGTGCTTTCTACTGTCTCTAAGTCGTTGCGTGCTCTGTATTTCTGTTGTATCTTAAATGAAGTGGTGGGTGTTTTCTGATTTCGCTTGGGTTTGTTTTTTTTTTTAACTTGTGCTGTTTTTTCATGTATACATTTTTTTTCACGTATACTTTTTTTTTTTCAGAAGCCAGTAGGATGATTTGAACACATTTACCCTAAAAGCACTTCTCCCTCCCTTTACACCTCGCCTCCAGAAACCCTGGTACAAGTAAGAGGGAGTTTTCAGCTTTACTCTTCCCAAGTTTCTGACTGGCCATATATTTTAACCGCTCACTTTTACTTCTCAATGGACAATCACAAAAACCTAAATCTCATTTCCAGGACAAACAGGAACATTAAGGAAACACACCCTTTTTAAGAGATCCCGATCTGAACCAAGAGATTGCCTGAAGCGTCCCAGGCTTGAATACAAACTTCCTGCTGGAAGCTGTGGGCTGAGCTCTTGCTTAGGATGCAGCCAAATCGGCAGAAAGAAAGGTCCCCTCTGGTACATGGTCACATCTTGCTCTCCTTTGCTCAGCAGCTCCTGTCATTTCTCCCTCTGAGACTTTTGGTGCCTGTTAATTTCCCCTCAAACCCACAATTTCCTTCTTTCTTCAACGTGTTCCTATTTTTTTCAGATACGCTCCACAGCTAGTTCTAGGTACCCTCCATAGCTGGAGACCCTGGATTCTCCTTCTTGAATTATGGGGCAAATTCACCCTCAGTTTAGGCTTTCTGGGGTTTCCCTGCCTTTTGGCCTGCTAGGATTTGCACCCAAAGAGCCTTGCATAGCACCCTCATCATCTGTCTCCTCCTCCTTCCCTCTGATCATCTCTCCTACTATGTCTCTTCTACTAGGATGTCCCCAGCCAGATTTCCTCTAGTACCCAGCTGGTCCCCAGAAGAAGGGCCATGTTTCCCACAAAGCCCAGACCTGGTGACTGTGACTAAGGTGGGCAGGAGACATGACGCTGCCCAGCCTGTGAGCCATCACTAAGGTGACAGGGAGAAGCAGCAGATTCCTCATTGCCATGGTAACAAGATGTTCCACACTGCGCAGCGGGGCAGGATGCTCTATGTTCCACGCATTTGGCCAGACCTTGGGGGACCCAAGGTGTTGGGGATCATGCAGATCCTGACTTTGGTGCTTTGTAGCTGCTCAGGTAAAAGATCAAGTGGATATATTCTGCTCTGACTGCTTGGAGGGCCAACAGGAGCCCTGGAGAGGAGACCAGAGTGAGGTGAGCACCCTCCAAGCTACACCTGAGCGCTGCCCCTCTGCTTTCCTCCTAGGAAAGACAGCAGCCCTGCCTTGGGACCTTCCAGCCAACTCCAGCTGGGAACACCACGGGGGTGAGATGTGCAAAGCTCTCCTGCTGGACCTCCCTGACCCATGCGCTCCTCTTTCCTGGGTGAAGCAGTCTCCTCATCCAGCCTGTGTCCAGGTGTTGGTGGGAGAACCCTCTCCTCGCTGCCCACTCTGCCAACAACCTGGACAGAGGATGTGGCTTCCCAGTCACAGCCAACACGAGCAGAGATGGCCCAGTCTGACTCTATGGTCTCCACCAGCTCTGCTCACCACAGCCTCACTTCTTGCCACTTACGCCTACATCTCCTGGCATTTTCTCTCCTCTAGGCACATAAACAACCTCAGGTCTCCCTGTAGGATCATCCCCAGTGGGGCTGGGTCCGTCCACATGCCACACAGGTTGCCAGCCTGCTCCAGTGGCTTCCCAACCATCCTCTTTCCTCAGGTCCAGGCCTGGTTTTTGCAAGGTCCTGAAATTCCTCAAATGTGTCCCCAGCTTTTGTCTCTCTTTCTCTGGTCTAGGCCTTGTCTTCATCCACACGGAGAGCAGCCTGTATTCACTGCCCTGCAGCCCTATTGAGATGGAGGTGGCTCATCCCACCTACCGCTGGGTGCAGGACAGGGCAGGTAATGTCCCGGCTCCTCAGGTAATGTCCTGACCTCCTGCATGGTCAGGAGCGAGCTGCGATGGGCTCTGTTACTGTGGGGCAGGAGAGGGGTAGGAGGGGAAACAGCCACCCAAGGAAGGAGCAGGTCTGTGGAGCAGGTGAGGGGGGGGCGCAAGAAGACTGGGATCTCATGATATTGCATGTGTGGGAGGTGTTGTTCTCAAAAAGGACATGAGATTATGGGGTAAAACTGTATGGGGTAATACCCCTTTTTCTGTCCTAATAAGGTCTGAGAGGTTTTGTTAAGAAAGTTATCAGGAATTCACATAGTTCTCTTGCAGATATTTGTGGACATTTCTGGCAGAGGAGAGGGTACAAGGTTTCTTAATTTCTTCTTCCCTCTCCCTCAATAACTTATCAGAGAAGGAAGGGGAAGAGGAGCTTTGGGTGTCCTTGTAGAGTCTCAGCAGTGGTTTAAGGAGACCAAATCCGGGGCAGTGCAGGAGAGCATGACACAACCACTCAGGAACTGGGTCAGCTCAGCACAGGACAGCCAGGTCCTGGTGATTACCCTCAACCCCTCTGTCTCCTGCACTAGCCTCCAGGTTGTTCTCGGTCACCAAAGAGGGACGTCTCCTCTTCCAACACTTCCAAGCAGGCGACAGTGGGAATTACTCCTGCACCATCTCCTACATGAAGCACGGGGTCCCTGTGTCTCAAACATTTCACTACAGCATCTTTGGTGAGTCCAGCGCCATGCCAACAACCCAACAAGGGCAGGAAGGGTGGAGAGGCCATGGGGTGAGAGGAGGGTTGGGATCATACTCAGCTCTCTGGACAAGGGAGCTCTCTGTTGGCAGGGGGGAAGAACAAAACACCTTTCAGGGTTTTCTCCCTCACAGGCTACCATGTGCTCGGAGGCCTGGACACTGTGCTGCTCTTCCACAACAAGGTCTGTGAGGATGAGCAAACCAAAAGATTCCTGCGGGATCTACAGGATAAGTTGAGGCAGCTGGAGATCAAGCAGCACTGCAAACTCCATCTGACTGCCACCTTCTGCTTCCCCTCGCTCAACAACCCTTCGGATGACTTCATTGTCCAAGTACAGCTAGAAGGTAGAGCCCCAGGCAGAAGCACCATAGCGGAGTCCCCAGGGGGCAACGGGAGGGTGGAGTGAGAGGCGTTGAGGCATCGCAGTTTGTGCCTGCAGGGGGAAGAGGGAGGCAGTGCAGGGCTGAAGGGGGAGTATTGAAATTAGGGGCTTTTGGGAGACAGCGGTGTCTAATGGCTAGATTCGTTCAGGGCTTTGCCCATCTCCTGCTGGAGCTGGGGCTGCCTGAGCTGCACCGGTGACTCTCCATACTCTAGTGTCCCCCTTTGGGTCGCACTGGGACGAACACTGCAACTCCCAGGACATGGAGACGGTCACAGACTGCTACCGCAAAACAGTCCGGCACAACCTCGGGCAGGTAAGCCCTGGGGACTGCGTACCGGCAAAGGAGGGAGCATGGCATGAGGGCTGTGGGGAACTGGGACGGTCTCTCCAGGCCCAGGTATCTTCAGCAGTGCTGGAATGAAGAGGAGCAGCCCTGAGGGTTTGCTCAGTCTCCCTGGGGCCCAACCAGAGCTCCCACGCAGGCTGGTGTGCAGTGCCGTCCCCCTTGGCTCACACACCACAGCTCCCACACTACGGTGCTGGGCAACAAGGTCTCAGCTTCCCCCTTGGACCCCAGCACTGCCCTGCTGAGCTCTGCCTGCTCTGCCCTCCCCAGGTCCAGCTCGCCCTTACCAGGTTCTTCAAGGAGCACAAGTCCTTCCTCATCACAGGGCCTGATATCCCCAGCAGCAACTTCACCAACGAGTTTGTCGGCTTCTTAAAGACCATGCAGTGCAGCGGGGGCTATGGGCAGACCAAGCAGCTGCAAAGATGTCTCGACTGTTGCAGTGAGCCGAGAGTCCACAGCCCTTTGGTCCCCTCTCTTCGTTCCCCCTGCTAGTCTCATTCCCTCCCCACACACAGCTCCATGGGTCCTTGCTGCTCTCCCCATGCACACCCAGCCCAGAGGACTGGGTAATTCTGAGCCCTTAAGCATCAGGGCTCAGTCTCCCTGACTCTTTGAATACAGCTTTATCAAGTAGCCAGTGCCGCTGCTCAGAAAGGCCTTTCTACATGTCCTCTCCTCAGTTGTATGCCCACCAGGGACGTCCAGCCCTCCTAAGGCCAGCCAGTGCTCCCCATGCCCTGTTGGGACCTACAGCCCAATCTACGGGGTGGCATTTTGCACTCCCTGCAAGGACGGCATGATCACCAGGGTGCCGGGCGCCAGCTCCATGACGGACTGCATCAAGAAGGAAAGGACCAAGCAGGGTACACAGATCATCTACTACTGAAGCAGGGCAGGGAGGGGACTGGGGGACTCTGAGGGCAAGCACTACAGTGGGACGCCACAGCAGCTGCCCTAAATATGTTGGCCGTGGCAACTTTTACAGCCCTTGAGGGTCTCTTTGGAGATAGGTAGCTCTTGCCTCTTCCATCACCATCCCTGAAGAGATCACAGCTCCCTTGCTGCTCCTCACACCAGGCCAATGCTGAATAATCTGATTTCTCTCTCTCCACCTTGGTGTCCCCAACTTGCCTTGAGCTCTGACAACCTCACTGCTAGGAGTATTGTAGGTCACACCATCCCCACCTGTCTCTGGGGCTGGGGAGAATTAGCATCAGCATTATCTCCAGGGCCTTTTGCAGTGGGACTTCTCATTTTGAGTCAGTCTCACCCATTTCTCTCCCCTCAGCTGTCTCCATCGTGCACAGGATCCCAGCCCTGATCCTTATCATGTTGCCAGCATTACTAGCCCTCAACTTTCTCTTCATCCTGTAAGTCTGAGCTCCTTCTCCCAACATGAGACTTTTTGGGGATTGTTTGTTTGTGTTGAGTCCCCCAGCTCTACATTCCTCCTGGGAACAGGAGCTGAAAGAAAACCTGAGCCCACCACTGTGACCAGCAGGAGGTGGCATGCCAGAATAAGGGTGCAGGACACAAACAGCTGGGATGATCCTTGTCAGTAGCTTACACAGGGATATAGGGAGTGGTTGGGTATGGCCCTGGGGGATCCTAATCCTGAGAGCTGGTGCTGGGTGGCCGCAGGGCTCTGGTGCTTGTTCCTGGCACTAAATTCCTGTTTTTTCACTATGGGCTTCTGTCTCTCTGTAGCAGCTCTTGTTACTGGTTCTATAGAGAGTACCGGGTGTCATCTCCACGGGCTTCCAAGATTACAGGAAGGGCCACAAGGATGGAGATGGTGACCAGTTTCTTCAGGATCCCTAGGCAGGGTCCCCAGGCTGGCCCTGATGCTGGACCCACCAGTGACACCAGCGATGCGGACACCAGCGCATCTCAGGGAGGTAATGAGGAGCCCACAGATAGAGCACCATCCCCTGCCGTGACCTCGAACCTTGCTGCTGTGACTGATGAGCCAACTCCTGTGCTGACGCAGGAGGACAGAAAGGACACTTTTTGAGACTTGCCCCACGTGCACACCACCACCGAGGGACAGCATCCCCCTAGCCACCGCTGCCCATTTTGTTTGTGTCCCCAGCCACCTCACACTGGCTGAAACACCCAGCAACGGAGAAGAGGGATAGCTGCCTTCTGCTCTCTGAATTTTTCTTCCCAAATTAGCTCTGATTACAACGGCTCCTTTTGCTAATAAAGATTCTATTTGCATTTCTCTGCAACACTAGATGCTGCCGACACAACGGGACTTGGGGGTTAGGAGGGGACCTATCATACAGGTTGAACCACCTGTTTGTCTTTAGTTGGGGGAGTCATCATTGCCAGTCAGCCTTACAGTACAGAATGACTCCGTTTCCTTTCTAAACCACTTTTTTATACAGCCCTGAAAAAGCAGCCCCCAGGAAGAACTTAATCCAGAGCATTTTCTGGGGTCAAGGTTATATAGGGCACGGCAGGAGAAAGCTCAGCCTCAAACCTCTTCATTTTCAGAGCCAGGCGTTGCCATGTGAGCCACAGAGGGCTTCGGGCCGGATTCCCACCTTCTTGGCCTCTGCTGCTGAATTTTTCCTGAGCCCAGCGGCTGTTGGAGAGTCCAGGAGAGGGCAGCAATGCCGTGCGGGAAGCACCGCTCCAGCACGCACCGGTCTGGGCAGGCAGGGGGGGATTTTTTGCAGAAATAGGTTCTGGATGCAAAATGCAAGCAAGAGAAGGGGCTTGCTCCGCTTCTTGGTATAGAAGAAGCAAGCTCAGAGCAGGGGCATTGGTCCAGCTCCAGGTCTTGTGCGAGTATGGTAGTTTCAGGGGCACTAAACTGCCTCAAGAAACTTAGCCAGAAAGTGTGGGCTGGCAATGGGTTGCTGAGGCCAAGTAAAAGAAGCAATGGTGCGACTCATGCGTTGCCTGCAGAGCACTCAGCCCAACAACGGCCAGTCCCCAGGGAGGAATGCCAGAAGCTGCCGAGGAGAGGAGAGGAGAGGAGAGGAGAGGAGAGGAGAGGAGAGGAGAGGAGAGGAGAGGAGAGGAGAGGAGAGGAGAGGAGAGGAGAGGAGGGGAGAGGAGAGGAGAGGAGAGGAGAGGGAGAGGAGAGGGAGAGGAGAGGAGAGGAGAGGAGAGGAGAGGAGAGGAGAGGAGAGGAGAGGGAGAGGAGAGGGAGAGGAGAGGAGAGGAGAGGAGAGGAGGGGAGAGGAGAGGAGAGGAGAGGAGAGGAGAGGAGAGGAGAGGGAGAGGAGAGGAGAGGAGAGGAGAGGAGAGGAGAGGAGAGGAGAGGAGAGGAGAGGAGAGGAGAGGAGAGGAGAGGAGAGGAGAGGAGAGGGAGAGGAGAGGAGAGGAGAGGAGAGGAGAGGAGAGGAGAGGAGAGGAGAGGAGAGGAGAGGAGAGGAGAGGAGAGGAGAGGAGAGGAGAGGAGAGGGAGAGGAGAGGGAGAGGAGAGGAGAGGAGAGGAGAGGAGAGGAGAGGGAGAGGAGAGGAGAGGAGAGGAGAGGAGAGGAGAGGAGAGGAGAGGAGAGGAGAGAGGAGAGGAGAGGAGAGGAGAGGAGAGGAGAGGAGAGGAGAGGAGAGGAGAGGAGAGGAGAGGAGAGGGAGAGGAGAGGGAGAGGAGAGGAGAGGGAGAGGAGAGGAGAGGAGAGGAGAGGAGAGGGAGAGGAGAGGGAGAGGAGAGGAGAGGAGAGGAGAGGGGAGAGGCAGAGTAGGGGACGCGTATGTGATGTCTGAGGTGAGGGGGCTGTGGGTCTTTGGGTGGGAGGCGCAGGCAGGAGATTGCAGGAGGGCCTCTGGTTAGCTATAAAGATCCCATGGTTCTTCTGTTCCTCATAGCTCTTCTCCAGCTCACAAGGCTCCTCTGCGGGATTGCAGCAGGTGATTTGGCATCAGCACGCTGAAGGCAGGGGGAAAAGCCAGCGATGGGAGCTCTGGCTTCCAGGCTTTCTGAAAGCAGGGAGAGTGGAGACCTGGAGTAAAGCCCGAGGAAAGAAGATGGTGGGAACAGGCAGGTCGGTTCTGGGTCTGTCACCTTAAAGTTGCTCTGCCAGGCTGGAGGCGAAGTCCCTGGAGGATGGTTGTGGATAGCATCCTGAGACACAGGGACTGAGCACGGGGACTGAGGAGCACTGGGGCTGTCCCCCTCTGTTGAGGAGCCTGGATGTGCTCAACCTCCCCAGTCGCTCTCAGCTTCTCCCCTCTGCAAAATCCTAAAGTGGGCTGCGAGGCCCCTTTGGAACAAACCTGCGTGTCAGCAGGGCTGCAGCCCAAACCGCAAGCACACTAATGGGGCAAAGCTACTGCCCACCCCCTGCCTTGAGGAGGTTGCGAACGTGCCAGAGAGACCCAGCAACGTGTGACGGGGCTGCTCGCTTGGCATCGGCTGGGATGAGGAGGCAGCGGCAGCTTGGAGCGAACAGATTCCTTCTGACTAATCTTGAGACAAGTGTAATTAGCAGGTCTGTGGCGGGGGCCGTGGGCGGGAGCCATGGTTGTGCCCTGTCCCCGGCTGTGTGGGCTGTACCGTGAGTCGGTGGGGAAGGGCTGGGGGGAGCTGGCTCGCAATACGGGCTGGTTTGCCCCTGCTATCAAGGGCCGAGCAAAAAGCTTGGCAGTGAAATTCCCCATATTCAAGCCAGGCTCCTCCAGGAGGGTTCAAAGAAGTGAGCCGTGGAGGGGGTCTGGGCAGAGCAGGGCTGGTAGCCCAGAGACAGGCAGATGATGCCCAGCTGATGGCATGGCTGCAGATACACATGGTCTAGCGCACGCATCTCTCAACGCTCTGTCACGGGGCTGGTCAAAAGCCTCTTTCACTTCATTATGTTTTGTGGGTTCCTGGTTCTTTCCTACAACATGTCAGAGTTGCTGTTCCACATGAACACCAAAAAAAAACCCAAAACAGGCTGCTGTCGTTCTGGATTCAATTCAAAAGTCTGTTAAGCACCCACGTTATTTTATTCAGCATCTGGGGATGTTTGTGTTTAGGTGCTTTCCCTGGACTGGGATCTAAGAGAAAGACCAAGGCCATCGGGTTTCTGGAAAACCAAAGGGATTTTTGGTGTGGGGTGATAAGGCAGTAAAGTGGCAGCAGCACAATCAGTTGTAATCATCTGCCCACACTGCTATTTAACCAGACTGAGAGAACTAATTGATGCTTGTGTTTGCAAGCAATCATCTTGAAAATATTCTTATATGTCAGATTTCAGTCTTGCTGGATCCGAAAAGGTCTTCTGTTAAATCAGGGCAGTTCTGTGCATGTGTGTGCATGTAATAGAACCCTTTCAGAAGTGACTCGGGAACCAAAGTTTTGTCTTCCCAAGGTCCCTCAGTAATTGCCATTTTTTTAACAAATGTTCTGGTCCAGAAATTATTTTATGCCTGAAATCCAACTAGAACACTGTGATCAACTCTATGGGGAAAAAGCAATGGGAAATTTTGATTGGCCGGAATGAAAACAAAAAATGTATTGGATAAATGGGAGCACTAATTTCAAATGGGAAATCCCAAACATTTCACCGTGAAATAATCCGACCTCTCGGTTTTATATCTGGGGAGATGTTATCCTCTGAAAGTGAAAACATGGTGAAACTTGCCTGCCTTTGTAAAACTTCTGGAGGTCACAAAGTCAGTCCTACACAGCCCGGGGCGGGGAATGCTGAGTAAAGCTGCTGCCCAGGTCTCTGCGGGGGCCTGAATCCAGCCCAGAAGAGGTTTAATCTCCCCAGTAAATTCAGGGTTAGGGCCTTCTCCCCAAGCTGCCAAACACATTCCCTTGCGTGTACCTCTTCCCTCCTCTTCCTCTCCACCATCAGCAACTGGGTAGCCCAAAACACATGCTGGCTTTGGGTATTTTGGACTGTCCATGCTGGTTGGAGAGGCTGGGGGCTCTGCACTCAAACCGTTGTCCCAGTTTTGCCCTCAGGCAGACTTGTTTGAATCCAAACTCAGCCCAGCGAAATGGGAGCTGCGAGATACAGCTGGGTGAATAAGAGTTAGGAACCAAAGCCACATCCGTAGCAGATTTTGAGTTTCAAATCCTTTTCCTCTGTGAATGGGGCCTCCACAGATCCCACACAACAGGGCAAGGGAGGACAGGAGGAGCAGAGCAGTGCAGAATTGGGCCCTCAATTGCATACTGGTATCCATGACAACCTCTCATTTCTACGCGCTCACAGCAATTGCTGAAACTCTCCTCCTGCACCGGAGCACCCCTTGCTGGGACTGGACCCACTTGCTGGGGGTCTAAGGGAGCCTTGGGATGGCAGTGTCTGGAGCGAACACACGTGTGATGAGTCGGGGGTGGCACAGAGGTGCGATGCTCACAAGGACAAGAAACTTTCCATGTAGTGCCAAGGTTGTGAGCGTCACTGCCATCAGTGCCCTGGCATCAGTGGTGATGGACAGACCCTCCGGAAGGTGAGTGACTCCGTCCCTCCATCTGCTTGGGGCTCTGGAGGCGCCCCCACTGCCCCTGCACCCCAAGCGTAGAGCAGCCAGCGGGCACGGAGATGACATCTCCGGAGGTCTGCGGACTCCCAGGCCCACTGGTTTTAATGCCATGGGGAAATTTCCTCCGTGCAAAGGAAGCGAGTGGGTTCCTTTGAAGCCCAGTTCCCCTCCCCAGTCAGCACCAGCAGGACCACTGGGCTCATGTGACGTCTCATTAGGTAGCTCTCCGGGGCACAGGAGGCATCCTGGGGATGCTGCGCCTCAGCTCCAATAACGAGGCAAATCGGAACCCAATCCCCTTTGAGGTAGTCGCTCACGCTGGTAGGACTAAGCTTGCCGAGAAACATTAAAGACCCCCCATCTGGCTCACAGCCCTCCTGCAAGTGCAGTTTACAATTTGCAGTTCCGGTGCCTGCTTGTGTAACCTCAGCCTTAAGCAAGACCTGCTTTGAGTTTGAGCCTTTGGGATTCTTTCTTGTTAAAGCTGACAAAGCCGATGGAGGTATAAACGCCTTGACGGCAGCCTTGTATTAGTTCACTGCAACTCTAGGAGTGTCTTGGATCCTGACTGCCCCTGCACATGTGGCAAACAGCCTACAGACAGGGACCTGGCAGGAAAATCAAGTTGTTTCTTCTGCTTATGTGCTGTGAGACGGACTTCATCACAGCTCTCTGGGGACCTGGGGCTAGGAAAGAGCGTGTCCCCATGCCTCACCCAACATGTCCCACCCCAAACCATGAAAACGCAGTCTGCCCAGACCATCGTGTCCCACCCGGTACCTACTGGGAGATGCACACTGATTCACCTAGGTGCAGAGGGAGAAGATGGGAGCCCCCAGGGAGCTGCACGGGGTGGGTGGCTCACGCTGTTGTCTCGGAGATGAGCTCCGAAGGCAGCAATAGCTCCAGGATCAGTGCTGGCAGCAGGACCTTGCAGTCAGGTCTGTCTTCAGCAGCCTCTGCTCTCTGGCTTGGTTTCCCTTACAATCCCTGGTCCAGCTGCAGCTGAGGACGCCTGCCTGACCACAAACCCTCTGTGGTTTTAAACTGGAAGAGGGGAAATTTAGATGAGATCTGAGGAAGAAATTCTTGGCTGTGAGGGCGGTGAGCCCCTGGCCCAGGTTGCCCAGAGAAGCTGTGGCTGCCCCATCCCTGGAGGGGTTCAAGGCCAGGTTGGACGGGGCTTGGAGCAACCTGGGCTGGTGGAAGGTGTCCCGGCCCAGGGCAGGGGGTGGCCCTGGGTGGGCTTTAAGGTCCCTTCCAACCTAAACCATTCTATGATTTTCAGCAAAAAGGGCTGTCTAGCTGGCAATGTTGTGGTAGCACCTGCCACTGTGAGCAAGCTGTCTTTGGGCTGAAGGTCCTTGGTCACACGAGCAAAGCACAGGCTCCCTGTCACAGTCAACTCCTGCCAAAGGTACCAAGGAAGTGAGAAGCCCAGTCATGAGCCCTCCCCAGAGGAGAATGTCTCCCTGAAAGTGCTTTGATCCCTGAGCTGGAGACGGCGCTCTTTGAAGAAATGAGATGTAGAGATTTTTCTCTGCAGACAATAAATGACGGAAGAGATTCACTTTGATCTTATCCAAAACATGAATAAATACAGAGCTGCTCCACCATCTCAGGTGGAGTACAGACTTAACTAATTGTCTGAATGCTGATGGGCAAAGGGCTGTCTTGCCAGCTGCTGTCAGTAGGCAGCAATTAATTAAAAGTGTTCCTGTGTAATTTTGCATATCTTTTCTTTCCAGCCCAAAAAGACCACTATCGGCTTGGGTCTGTTCTTTCTCCTCCAAAGATACATACTCAATATCGTATGCAAGATGCAGGAGATAATTAGTGCACTTTGCTCACTGCTGATGAGTTCTCAGCTGGAGACTGTCGGCTTTTGAGCAGCATGCTTTAAAAGATGACAAATTAGAGAGGGCAGATGACATCCGGAAGGCCTGAACCACCCCCCCTACAGAACCGAGAGTTCGAGTGTATTCAGTTCAGGTCAGAGAAGGCTAGGGGGGCAACAGCAGGGGGCTCGTTCCCTGAAGGGGGTTGCTGCAGGGGTTAAGGCTCTCAGAGAACTGCAGCAGTTTACCCACTCTGGCAATTTGAAGGAGAAACCACCTGGAGCTCGAGTTGCCAACCCCACCATCGAGTGCCAAAGCGGGTCTGCGGTTGGGAGCATTTTCTGAGGTAGCTTTGGTGAGAGCTACAGTCGTCCCAGACAGGAAGGTGCTTGGTTTCTTTGCACGACCACTTAGGGGCTGTAATTATTTCAGCACTGCATGGTTTTGCATTGCACAAAGCTTCAGGGGGGTCACCCAGAAGGGGGGGTCACCCAGAAGGGGGGTCTGATAGGGGATGCGAGCTGGCTGGAGGAAGGAAAAGCCAAAGTCATCAACAGCCTTCCCGCTTTGCTGTTCTTTTGTGATTTCTCCAATTCGTGCTGAGCAGGAAAGGCAGTCACAATTAAAATAACACCTATTCAAGATGAAATTATAATTACTGTGGGTTGTTTATGCAAATTTGGCAAAGCACATAAGTGCTGAACAGCAGCCCTGAATCTCCCCGGTCTAAAAGCTCTCCTCAGCTACTAGACTTCTACAGGTATGGCTCAACGCAATGCAACGCTCAACCTTCTGGTTTTCTTCTTTTTCATTTATTGACTCTTTTCTGATTTTTTTTTTGTTTGTTTTTAGAAAGAGTTGTATCCTGCTAAGCACGCTGTGAATTCTTTCACGGTGATTGCTAGCAGGACACGGACTTTTGTGGCTTCAACAGGAAAGTGGTGCCAGCAGCAGGTGCTTTCTGAAGCATTCTTCAACCAGCTCTTGAGTTTCCTCTGGCACATTTGAGCCATTACAGCTGATTCTCCTGGAAACAATGCCCCACAAAACATCTCCCTTAACACAGTCGAGTGAAATGGATGCTCTTACATCAGGATGTGGCAGGCTAGAATCCTCAAGCCTTTGCCCACGCTACTGTCTACTCCCACCTTTTTGTCTTTTTCCATGCTCTTGCCCTGAGCAAGTTGATGGTTTGAACATTGTACTTGTTTCTGCATTTGAAGCAGATGTTTCCGTGGTCACACGAGGCCAAGGGGCAGCCTGGCTGGAGGATGTTAGCTACCAGCTAGAAAACATCAACATCACATGAGTTTCTCATTTGCTTATTCTCACTTGACCTGACCACTTGCTTAGCAACTGCTTGGCAACGCCTTCCACATTGAGAGGGCTGCGCTGGTCCCCCAGGCTTGGTGGTCATGGTTGTGTGATTGAGAGACTTCATTTGCTTCAACAGAAGGGCAGCAGAGTTTTTCCAGCCTGTGAGAAATGGGGAGCTCGTCTGATGGGACTGTCATCCTGGCCTTGCTCTGCAGGTCAGGTGGAGCACGGGGAGAGGCTGCGGTGAGGGTTGCTTGTCACTTTGAACTCTGAGGCATCCCCAAATAGACAAGGCTATGCATCCCGCCTGCCCCTTCCATCTGCACTGGGAGATTCGGAGCTCATGGGAAGGCAGGAGAGGAGATGTTTACATTGAGAAAGCTGAAGGCCGATTTGAAATCCCTTCCCAGAAAGCTGTGGCTCCCATCTGGTGAGCGGGAATGTTCGATCTGTAGGGTAAGAAAATGCAGATATGGGTCTTACAGCGGGAAGTGCAGTTCCAGTCTCCCTGGAGCAGTCGGGGCGGTAGGGAATCTCTCACCCTGGCTGATGGAGACATAAGCTCAATTCTAGCGGACGCTCCCAAAGTATTCAACTGGGAACGGCTTTTAGTCTGTTAGTGTGGTTTGGCCCCCTGGGAAGCATCAAGTTGAAATGCAGGTCTATAATTAACAACCGACAGCTTAAATAATGTAAGGGAGCTGGGAGGCTGGAAATACATCCTCTCTCCCACAGCGGAGGCTGTGGGGGTGGGCAGGTAAGTCAAACATTGCCAGAAGGAATTAGTCCCTTGCATGGGGGCGTGTCAACTTGCTTTCAGCACAGGTTCCGATGTGAGGCAGATGGCTGTAGGGAGGAACACGGTCGCTTTGGCACAGAGGTCTCGTTGTTGGTGTTTTCCCATTCCATGGAACAGTGTGTACTTGGATGAGGTGATACTTTTCTCCTCCTCTTTTGGGAAGGTTGAAAAGACTCTTAATGGATGCAGCTGAGCTGTGATGAGTTTCCTGTTCGCTGACTGGTGACGTAACGTTTGACTCGACTTCCCCAGTGACAGGAAACCAACCGGCCAGGGTTGAGCTGCAGCTGGGCCACAGCAGTTCCACCAGGAGCAAATGAGGTTTGTGTTGGCCAGAGTCTTCTTGAGTTTCTCTTCCCCTCCACACCTGGGAGATAATTGGTAATGGACAGGCCAGCGATGTGGCCAGGGACTTGGACCACGAGGAAGAACTGGTTTCACCCTACAGATGTTGTCATCACCGTTGATAGGCTTTTCCATGGGTGTCATGGTCAGGTTCATGCCCACAGCAATGTCTTTCATTCCTCTTCCTCCCCTTCACCACTTCCATGACCACCAGCAGATGCATTTCTGTTTCCTTCAGCCAATCCCATGAGGAAGGAGAGAAAGCTGTGGCTGAGCCAAATGGTTGTATTTCACTTGGAAATAAGCAGATGGAACAGACAGATGGGAGAACAAAGCTATATATATATATTTATTGCACAGATATCTAATAACCAATAAAATGGGTCTGGGACCACAAAAATCTCTGGCATGGTTGCCATGGCAATGTGCACACAATTCCAGTGAGATGCAGGAAAGAAATCTTTTGTGTTGTTAGGGAGCTTTCTAAAATAAAAATAAATGAGATTTAAATGAGTGATTACGGCTGTCTCAAGGAGCACCTGCCAAAAATTCTGGGCCAGACCATCTACCAGAGTATGGTGTGGGTTTTTTTAAAAATTGCAACAGTGGCACGGTGTCCTTTGGAGCCAAAGCTGAGGGGCAACAGGAGGACTTGCCTTTTGGGAAATTTTACATATGAGTTGACCTGTGAAATTTTTTGTGTTATTAAGGTGGTAGAAGTTTACATGAATTCAAAAAGAAACTAGGCAAATTCATGGAAGCAAAATCCACAGAGAATTACTCAATGAAACCACAGCAAGGTCTGGAAGTCTGAAAATAATTGGGAGAAGTGTGACTATCTGAGGAAAGAGTCGTTCTTGGTCATACAGGTGTCTGCCTGCGGCCACTGAAAGACTACTTGGGCCAGAAAGGGTTAAAATTACAGGAAGTAAATGACATTAAAATAACAGATTTATAGGGATACAAGCCATTGTCTGCCTTGCCATCAATCTGACATTGAGCTGATCGCTACAAGCAGGTGAAAGGCTGAATTTGGTTGTCTATGAATTTTTCATAAATGAAGTCCTCGGGGGAGACTGCATGTGGGATGTTTCCATTTGTGAGCCTTGAAGGTGGGGCTCATTGGAGTTTCCATGTATTGCCAACTACTCCTGCGAGAGACTGAAGTGGGATAGAAGTATTCACAATCTCCCCATCTAAATCTGGTCTGGTGGTGGTAATATCACAGTCTGTCGTCTGCTGTGTCTGGGCTTGCTGGGGTCTCCACGGGTGCCTCCCCCAAATGGCCAGGTCTCTCCTTTTCTCTGGATTTTCACATGTCGTGTCATCGGTCCCCACAGAAGCAGTCCTTGTCCCGCGTATTTCACGGTCGAAGCACAGTTACCAAGTCTTTGCTTGCTGGGATGTGTCCTGTCAGAGTGGGATGATGTTCTGTGTTCTGGATCAGCACATCGCCTTTGTTAATGAGCGCTGGCCCGAGGCCCGAAAGCAGGTGAGATTCTGAACTTGCTCTTCGCTTATGCCTGTCGTTGCCCCCGAGACGTCTCAGGGGAGCGGTGGTTCACCGAGTCTCTCGCCCTTGTGCCGTGGTAGTGCTGACAGGGAGCTTTCAGGAAAATTAGTTGTGTCTTCTCGAGGAAGGGCTGGGTCATAATCCACAGCAACCACGGGTGTTTGGGCACTGCCAGGCCTCTTTGCATCAAGGAGCCAGAAAGGAGTTGGGACTCTTCTCCAGGGAGCCACAAACCTTCCGCTATCCTCAAAACTGGTGTTTGCCCGTGGCTTAACAGCAGAGGGATTCTGAGAGGTGGGGTAGGATCTGCCTGAGGCCAGATCCCCAGGTTGGCCCCGAGCACTGAACCCTTTGGTGTTACCACCTGGGACCTGCCCTTGGTGGGAAGCAGGACACAGCTGCCCGAGACCCGCGTGGGATGGATCAGGCCTGCAGCATGCTCCCCTGAGCATGGGGGGAAGCGGGCACGCCTGGCTGCCTTTGGGGCTGTGGGGAGACAAGCAGGGAAGCGGCGTTTATTCAGAGCAAGGAAGCAAGCTGCTGGGTGAGCTCTGCGTGGGAAGGGAGCTGTGAAGTGTGACGCTTCGGGGGGATGAATTCTAGGCAGGCTTTCCGAGAATAGACCAGGTGGAGGTGAAGGGAAATGAATGCTGTGGAGATGCACTGGCCCTCCCTTCCAGGCTGAGCTGCCAGGGGTTGGGGTGTGTGTGATGCACACAAGTGCCTGGGTCTGGTCTCTTCCACTGGGTTTCTTCCCCCACTTGCATGCCTCGCTGATGCCCTCTCCATCACTCCTTTACAGAATCCCAGAATCCCAGCCTGGCCAGGGCTGGAAGGGCCCTCTGGAGATCATCCCCTCCAACCCCTGGCCAGAGCAGGGTCACCCAGAGCAGGTGGCACAGGAACGCGGCCAGGCGGGGTTGGAATGTCTCCAGAGACGGAGACTCCCCCACCTCTCTGGGCAGCCTGTGCCAGGGCTCTGCCACCCTCACAGCAAAGAAGTTCCTCCTCCTGTTGAGATGGAACTTCACAGGGGCAAGTTTGTGCCCGTTACCCCTTGTCCTGTCCCCGGGCACCACTGAGAAGAGCCTGGCCCCATCCTCCTGACACCCCCCCTTTCAGTATTTATCAGCGTTGATAAGATCCCCCCTCAGCCGTCTTTTTTCCAGACTGAAGAGACCCAAATCCCTCAGCCTTTCTCCATCAGAGAGGTGTTCCAGTCCCCTCAGCATCTCGGTGGCCCTTTGCTGTCCCCTCTCCAGCACTTCCCTGTCCTTCTTGACCTGGGGAGCCCCGCACTGGCCCCAGAGCTCCAGCCGTGGCCTCCCGAGGGCAGAGCAGAGGGGGAGGATGAACCTCCCTCCACCTGCTGGCCACGCTCTTCTCGATGCCCCCCAGGATGCCATTGGCCTTCTTGGCCACCAGGGCACATTGCTGGCTCAATTTTTTTACTTTACTCTGCAGACACTCGCATCCATGTGTGAAGCTACTGCCGCTGCTTCAGTGAGTGAAGGGGTTGCCTGAGCTACGTTGAACCTGGCTGCTGGGAAGTTTTGTGCTACGCTGATCTGCTCTGTGACGGCTTCCGTGAGGCGGAGGGGGAACTGTTTGCCGTTGTGAGCATGTGGGGATAGCTGCTGGAGGAGAGCCCACCCTAATTCTTCACTGGAGGTCACCCATGGAGCCATTTCTTTCACTTTTCCCAGGCGACAGAACACCTTTATTGGCAGAAGGAGGGGGTTTTGTGTCACTGCGCCAGGACTCCTGTAGATTTCCAGGAAATGGGAAAAGAGAGAAATCTGTCAGCTAAAACACCAGACCCTTTTTGAATGGCTGATTCTGCCTGGGCGCCCCAGCATTCTGTAGGAAGTGCCAGGTACGGCTAGATAAAGCAAACGCCTTTCACCCTGGAAAGTAGGCTGGGAGCCACCCAAAGCTGGCCAAAAATTGGTGAGCGGACTGCAGGAATCCTACAGCATCGCGCAGAGCTGCGGGCCTCACACCGTAGCTTTTCCCGGTCCTTAACCAGACTTCTTCCCTGCACACGGAAAAGCATCAATACCGTGACCTCCAGGACATCTCTGGGCCTGAGGCTCACATGCGTGCAGGCTATGGTGCTTTTTCCCAAAATCTCATGTTACAGACTAGAAAATCCTTTAAAAGCTGACAGGCCCAAGGGCGTATCGGCTAGCAGCAGTTTGAATCGCAGTGTTCCTTCAATGCACTTTGTTTCCCAGACCGCGTGGGCCAGTGTTTAATGCACAATCTGGCTTTATCACTGGTTTATCTTAATGCAGGAAATTGTCCAAAAAAAAAAAAAAAAAAGAGAGAAAGAAGAGAGGGAGGAATCGGCGGGGGGAGGGGGGGGAGGGCTCATGACTGTTGGCAGCAAATTTTAATTTGGGTTTGGCAGATGAGGGGAGTTATTCGTGGAAATCTTATCCCGAAATAACGCTGCGCCTGCCCTGCGTCAGCCAAGGCAGGCAGGCACGCGTGGAATTTGTCTTTTCTTCCCAGCCGTGGGGCTGAGCGGGACGCGGGGGGTGAGAACGGGCACGCTGGGGCCGACCGAAGGGCACGCGGTGCGGCAGCTGCCTGCGGGCACTGCTGTTCCTCGAAGCACACAAGTGACAGGGCAGCAATAGACGGTCTGGCTCTGCTTCAACATTTTCCTGCCCCGAGGACAGATTAGGAATTGTTTTATGGTTTAAAGTCCTGGTGAGGAGGTTTCAGTGAGTGCGTCTCGCCCCAGGCCGAGCCTGTCGCTGGCTTTGACTCCTGCAAACAAACGTGAATCCTGCAGCGTGCAAAAGCACCGTGGTGTATTTCTTTCGCGCCTGCTGATTTTTCATTTCTTTTGAGTTCTGCCTTGCTGGTTCTTGAAGAGTAAAGAACGAGCAGCATTTTCTCCCCGGTCACTGTCTGAAGATCTTCCAAACCTCAGCCATTTCTTTCCTGGCATTGAACTCTCTTCCAGGCTGAAGATTTCTAGGTTAGTCCATCCCTGTGGAGGAGCTGTTCCACACTCCTGATCTTTGATTCGATTCTGTTAGAATCTGCAACACAGACACATCGGTCCCCTGTCCCTTCTTGTGCTGCCATGGGAGAGGAAGGCTGAAACCACACCATCCCTCTGCCAGAAAAGCCAGAGCATCTCCTATGGAGCCCGGGCCCAATCCATACTACGGGAAGGAGGAGGCAGCAGTAATGTTAAAAAAGGATTACAGCTGTGCTGCACAGAGGCTTCCAGGTTGATTCACGCACAGGATAGTGGCTCTTTGTGCCCAACAAGACCTGTGATAGCCCAGAAGCGTCAGATCTTCTGTGTGCACACATCGATATCCACCATATGCTCTTGCTTTCCTATGGGAAGTCACAATTCATAGGGACCGTGCCCTTCCTGCCTGCGCTGTGTTGCAAGGAGTCCTACGTTAATGGAGCTGCTGGTGGCTCATCCACAGTATCTTCATCCCAAACGCAGTTTGTCAGACCTCTGGTACAGCTCTAACTTCTCAGGAGCCTTTCGCAGGGAAAAGGACAGCCCCTTTTTGCCATGGGAAGAGAGCAATGTGTGTCGCTGCCACCAAAGGTCCTGGTTTTTTGTTTCCTTGTGAAGGTACATACGGGAAGTCTGATGAGGTCCAGAGACTGAGGCGGGGAATGGAGTAACAGCCAGGATCAGACCCAGGTCTGCAGCACAGCAAACTGCGTACTGCAGTACCGCTGCAGCAGCTGAGCATCGCTGATTTCCCATTGTAAATGGGGAAACTAAGGCACGCCACCTGACTGAAATAACTTAGTCGTCAAGCAGCCCAGAGCCAGGTGTAAACGATCCTGAGCTCATTCTACCCTGGGCTGTCATATTGCTTAACCAGGACTGGGCTCCAGCCGCCCCAGGAAAACAGGACAGAACCTTGCAATGACGGTGACTTCCTTTTTTAAACAGTCTTTGCTCTTGTGTAACGAACTGGCTCTGTTTCGTTTGAAACTGGCTGTGTTTCATACGAGGTGCTGCCGGATCAGGCCCTGAGGTGCTGACCTTGGCCGAGCGATCGGCAGTCCCCTTCCTGCGGAGGCTCGCTCTCTTCACGTGGTCAGCTCTGCGGAGCGAGCCGTGCTGCAGCGGGGGAGCCACGTAGGCGGCAGCTCTTTCAGAAAGGCCAGGGAGAGCTGGAAAATAGAGAAATGCCTGACAGATCTTATTTGAGCCTCACCAGCCTCTTGCCTCTGAATCATAGAATCATAGAATCATAGGGTTGGAAGGGCCCTCTGGAGATCTTCCCCTCCAACCCCCGGCCAGAGCAGGGTCACCCAGAGCAGGTGGCACAGGAACGCGGCCAGGCGGGGTTGGAATGTCTCCAGAGACGGAGACTCCCCCACCTCTCTGGGCAGCCTGTGCCAGGGCTCTGCCACCCTCACAGCAAAGAAGTTCCTCCTCCTGTTGAGATGGAACTTCCTAGGGGCAAGTTTGTGCCCGTTACCCCTTGTCCTGTCCCCGGGCACCACTGAAAAGAGCCTGGCCCCGTCCTCCTGACACGCACCTGACACCCTGAATGACTGTGGGTACCAGGCAGGAGGGAAGGGGAGGATCCAGCAGGTCTAGCCCTCACTGGGAAGCCTCCCAGCCAGCTCTGCTGAAACAGGAGGTGGCTGTGTGTTGCCCTGCCATCATCTGAGCCCAGACGTGCCCCATCTGGCCAGCCCTTCCAGCTATCTTGCTGGGAACACTCGCTGCCTACCAGCCAGCCTCTAACCTCCGGCCATCTGGCCTGAAAAAACCCCGATTAGGGAACAACCCGCAGGTCTCCAGGCTGGGAACGGGGCCGGTGCTGGTACGAGCCATTTGGTTTGGTGTGAATGCTTGGGAGCACATCGGAAGGGAAGAATAAGAGCGGGGAGATGGTTGGGCTGTGACACGTGGGGAACCAAATACCTGTCTGAAAAACCTCTTTACTTCCAGGTGTATAGCTTCACTGCTTCTATTGTTTTTTCCAAAAGGACTTTTATGAGGCTGCTCTCATGCTTTGCCCAGGGAGGTAATGTCAGTGCTAGTCTTTTGCTTCCTTCCTTCTTCTGCCTCCATCTTCCAGCCCCATTTCTAGTGGGAAAAAGCAGAGAGGGAGGCAACTGGAGTAGTTGGAGGAGCTTTCTGCTTAATTGACTTCACAATTGCTTTGCTGCCAGCCCCAGCCCCATCCCAGCGCACAGTTAAGTCTCTCGTCTTGCAGTCTGCAGAGTGCCACACCAGAGACCTGTGCTCTGTGGAAGTGCTGCTCAGAGCAGACCTGACGAAGGCGAAGAATGGGAAGTACCAAGGACCTCTGCAGCTCAGAGCTCTGCGAGGTGGGCTTAATCCCACCACCCCACAGGCCACCCGAGTCACACCTCATAGACTTTCTCCATGCCTTTACAGACCCTTTTCCAGGTCTGAGGCAGTTGGCGTGTGGCAGTGTGGAGGGAGATGATGCTCTCCTGAAGCTGTGTCCTCACAGCCCTGCTCTCAAAGGACCCATCATCTCCTCTCTGCCGAGCACGGAGGAGACATCCCTGTGACAGGCCTGACCTTGACATTGCTCCACGCTCCGGGAAAGCATGTGCCCAGGAGGCTGAGCTCTAGGGGCACCCTGAGACGTGGGAGGTCTCCACAACCACGAGCGGCTGCTCAGCAGCTCAGGAGGAGGGCGCTGGCTCCAGGCACGGCTCAGCCTCAGCTCTTGCTCATCAGCCCCCGTCAGCAGATGCTGGCCCCGGGGACCTGGACTGGTGCCTGGCTCTTACACCACCGAGTAATTCCCCTGGGGCCCGGCGGGCGCAGCCACAGCAGTGAGCACCCGTGGGATCGAGTTTCTTTGCTGCTGCCAACGCTACTTCTGTGGGTAAATGAAGCCAGGTCACGGGCTGGCGTTGCTTTTACGCACTCCCACACATGTGTCTCCCCGCGTAGCAGAATGATATTGCAGAATAATGACCGGGGCCTTCTAGGGAGGTCTGAAATACCGCCTGGCCTGTTCTGCCACTTGGAGGAAACCATGGCTCTGCGTCTCACACCTTGCCTCGTTCCTCTGCAGCACAGAGAGCCAGCATCCACCCTGCTCCCCCCACAGAGACAGACGGGGGCCCTCCCTGCCCGCTGAGCCCCAGTCTGCCTCCGTGGGGGGAGCAGGAAGGATGCTGGCCCTGTAAATAGCAAGTAATTTCCATTTCAGTGCTCCTGCTGCAGAGAAGGGCTGGGCCAGGGTGTGTGGGTGCAACCAGCTCTGTCGCTGCCTCTCCCTGCCTTGCGCTGCGTCTCCGCAGAATTTTCCTGTCGTTGTATCTGCCCTGCTCCCTCACCTTCGTATCTGCCCACCGCTATCTCTTTTGCTTTGTTCTCCCAAATAAAGATACTGGCGAACCATCGTGAGATGGGGGTTACCCCTCCCAGGGCTTTGAGGTGGCAGCAAGCCCAGCACAACACTAGCCCAAAGCAGGGATGAAGCTCATCGTCCACTTGCCGTCTCCTGGTCCTTAGGGCTACGAGGCTGGAAAATGCTGTGCAAAGCCCTTTGGTGCTCCCCAGGACCCAGCTCCCAGTGGAAATGAGTCCAGTTCATAGCTCTGTCACCTAGTGTGACACTGATTTTTCACCAGCCTTCGAAATTCAGTTCCCTGTCTTCGGAAAAGAGGCTCTGGCTGCCTTAAACACCGGTGATCCCCACTGCTTAATGCCAGATCCTTGAATTCAGGGTTCTGAATTCAGGGATCTTTGAACTCAGGGAGACTCTTCCTCCATCACAGTCAGGGAGACACAGGAGAGTCATTGCTGAGCCGTTCTGGATCCATATATCTGTCCACCCCTTCTCGTCTGTCTACCCGCTGCCAAGGCAGAGGAGTGTGAGATCTCCTAGTGGAAAAACAGAGGGAGAAGGGGGAGAATTGCCAAGTGCAACAAGGCAGGAGCAGGAGGCAGATAGACGCTGTGCCAAACGGAGATGTCAATCACCAGGCAAGCTGCGAGAGGAGCCGGCGTCCTGGCAGCCGAGCTGTGCGGCAGAAGCGGCTCTCTCCTGCCATGGAAACGGCATGGAGCCACAGCCACCTGCAGGGGCTGTGTCCCTGCCTGTGTCCCTGTCTGTGTCCCCGCACCGGGGCCATTTCTGCGCCCTTCAAGGTAGAACCCAAGTGACAACACTTTACAGTCACCGGCTTCTCTGTGCTCCCCTTCTCTTGCAGAGGTGTGCTTCTCTCCCTGTTGAATTTCCACGGTATGTCAGGGATCTGGGGCTCTGTCTCTCACGAGCTCAGCCCTCCTTGAGCGCTGCCATGATGCTTGTGCCCCAGGAGGGGAGGCGAGTGGTCCCTTGCCCGAAGATACTGAGTGACATGCGCAAAGGCAGAGGAGAGGCAGTGTCACGGAGTTTCAGAAACTGGCTTTTATCAAAGCTTTGGCTTGTCCAGAGTCCTCTCTGTGCAGTGAGCATTGGATCCATAAGAAGAGCCAGTATTGCACACTAGCAGGCAGAAGGAGCCACTGGCCTAGTTCCAGAGACCCAGTTCTGGGCTTACTGTGTCCAGTGCGGGGCTCCCCGGGTCAAGAAGGACAGGGAACTGCTGGAGAGGGGACAGCAAAGGGCCACCGAGATGCTGAGGGGACTGGAACACCTCTCTGATGGAGAAAGGCTGAGGGATTTGGGTCTCCTCAGTCTGGAAAAAAGCCGGCTGAGGGGGGATCTTATCAACGCTGATAAATACTGAAAGGGGGGGTGTCAGGAGGATGGGGCCAGGCTCTTCTCAGTGGTGCCTGGGGACAGGACAAGGGGTAACGGGCACAAACTTGCCCCTGGGAAGTTCCATCTCAACAGGAGGAGGAACTTCTTTGCTGTGAGGGTGGCAGAGCCCTGGCACAGGCTGCCCAGAGAGGTGGGGGAGTCTCCGTCTCTGGAGACATTCCAACCCCGCCTGGCCGCGTTCCTGTGCCACCTGCTCTGGGTGACCCTGCTCTGGCCGGGGGTTGGAGGGGATGATCTCCAGAGGGCCCTTCCAACCCCAGCCAGGCTGGGATTCTGGGATTCTGGCCTATCTGTCTCTTCAGGCTGAAAGCAAACAGACTGAGCCAGCAGTCAGCACAGGCAGGTTGTGAGAGGCCATTCAGTGGCTCTGCAAAAGCAAACACCCCATCTCAATCACCAGATCGCTTCCAAGCCCTGTCTTTGGCACAAATTCCTGCAGGAGAAGGCCTTGATGTAGGTCACAAAGCATGAGAGAGCCAGGGGAGAAACGTGAGCGAGGTGGCCCGCACTTTGCTCCAACCCTTTGCTGTCTCCTCGGCTCTGGCAGCACACACCATCTCCAAACACCGCCTCCAGCGCAGGAGACAGCAGAGGAGGAAACACGGAGGTGACATAAAAAACAGCATTTGCTTTCTTGGCCATCTGTCACAGTGTCGGCAGTCGTCTTCCCAAACACATCCCAGCTCAGCGCCGGCTGGGAAAAACAGGGAGTTATTTTGGTTCATCATCACACAGCAGGAGCGGGACGATAGATCCCACGTGGCAAGCGGGCAGGCGGCGTTCAGCATCAGGATGGCTGGCTTCATAGAATCATAGAATCACAGAACGTGTTGGGTGGGAAGGGACCTCTAAAGGCCATCTAGTCCAACCCCCCTGCAGTGAGCAGGGACATCTGTAACTGGATCAGGTCGCTCAGAGCCTCATCCAGCCTGGCCTTGAATGTCTCCAGGGATGGGGCCTCCACCCCCTCTCTGGGCAACCTGGGCCAGTGTCTCACCACCCTCAGTGGAAAGAACTTCTTCCTAATGGCTGATCTAAACCTGCCCTGCTCTAGTTTAAACCGTTGCCCCTCGTCCTATCGCTACATGCCCTTGCAAACAGCCCCTCCCCAGCTTTTCTGGAGCCCCTTTAGGGACTGGAAGGGGCTCCAAGGTCTCCCCGGAGCCTTCTCTTCCCCAGGCTGAACAACCCCAACTCTCTCAGCCTGTCCTCACAGCAGAGGGGCTCCAGCCCTCAGATCATCTTCGTGGCCCTCCTGCTGGGACAGGACCCGGCACCCGCTTCACCCCGAGCCACCGGTGGGGTTCAGTCACTCCAGGAGTGGCCACCGGCATCTTTGCTGCTCCGTGTCCCCAGCTGCAGGGCTCTTCCCTCTGCCTCACCGACCTTCCCGGTGGAGAGCTGATTTGTCTGAAGATTCGGCCGCGATCTTGAGGCTGTGGTCAGGGAGGCGCAGGCCACTGCCAGACGGAGGGTCCCATGTTCCCACTTGTCTCCCCTGTCATGGCACTGGCGGCAAATGGGTCGTGTCAGCGAGTTCGGTGAGGAAGCTGGTCCAGAGGACAAAAAAAAGGCCAATATTCAGCCAGATCAGCTCTGTCATCTGCCTCACTGATGGGCACAGGAGAGGGGATGGAAGGAAGGAACCCCCTTCTCTGGTGGCTGCCTGCACCTCCACTGGCGTGCGGTCACGAAGGTGTGATTCTGCTGGTGCGAGCGTGCGGTCAGCACAGGACCTGATTTAGCTGTGCAGGGCTTCGCACAAGGGACTGTGCATCCTCAGAGCCTGTCCCCAGCATCAGTGGGTTTCTGACTGCCTGCAGGCAAAGCAGTGAGGTGCTCGGGCGCAGTTCCAGCCCCCGCACAGCACAATGGCCTCCCTGTGTTCAGCTTGAATGCAGCAGCCGTGCCAGAGCTCTCTGGCCTTCAGGAGATGTTTTCCTCGAGCCTTGCTCTGGGCAAACTTCCCCCACTGTCTTCTCATTTTCCTAGTCCCGAGGCGGAGTCCCCAGAGCAGACACGGCGAAGGCTGGCAGAGTTTTGACACATTTCATAAAGAGCATTAATAGCGCAAAACTGGAGGCTGTTCTGTTGGAGGGCCTCGGCTCCCCCCATATTCATTTCTCAGGCAATTCATTACCCAGCTGAAATTATTCCTTGATTAAAAAGACAGGTAATTCTTTTACATTGAGCTTGGGATTTCAGGAGGAAGTAACTTGCAGGAGACCCACACAGAGTAAAACCATGACAAGAATGGCTTAGAATTGGTTTCCCTAGGATGTTTTTAAGAGGAAGCATTTCCTTGGAGTAGCCTGGATTCACAGGGAGGTTATCCCAGCTGGGCAAAGGGAGAAAATGTCAAGGAAAATGGGGGGAAAAAATGGAGAAGAGGCAAGAAGGTCAGACATTTTGACATAGGCAAAGTGACTAGGGCCAGTTTTGTAATAAAAAGTTATTTTCTTGTCACATTGCAAAAAATAGAGACTGAAAGAAGGGAGAAAAAGCCTGAGAAATGGAAACGACGTGTGGCAGCTGGACTAAGGCAAAGCAAGCCAAGTTTTATCACGAGATTTTAATGTTTTGTCTCTTTCTGTTTATTTCCCAAGCTCCAGAATTACCCATCAGCAGGAAACCAGTGCCACATACTCCCACCATCTCTGCATTGTGATCCAAACTCAAAGCACGAGTAAAACTTCCCGGCTCCGCTGCAGTGAACTGATCGACGTTGAAGACTTGACGCTGAGCACAGGAGGAAGGTCCCATGTAAGATGCTTTGGGCAAGGCATTTATTACCGTTGCAGGTGGCAGACTCGGTGCCATGCTACCTGTTTCCCAAAAACGCCTCATCGCACCCAGAAAAGAAAAACAAGGGAGAAGCTACTGGAAAACAAGGGGCTTCTGCACAAGGACTCTTTGGTGGCTTGAACAAAGGAGACGGGGATGTGTAATAGGTTTGCAGACACCTCACGCTGGGAGGAGAGGTGTGAGTAACACAAGGCAAGGTGAGAGTTCGAAAGGAGCCCAGTAAAACTGAGAAACGGAGCTGAAATGGCCCCGGTGATGGGGTTCACTGGAACAACCGCAGAGTTCTGCAAACCTCCATTGATCATCCATCATCAGCTACACAAACTGTGGATGGGGGACAATAAGCAGAAGACCTAGAGGGGCGGTCCTGGGGTTTAAGTGGATCCAAGGCTGAGGGAGAACTCTTCTAAAGCTGTTTTTTGGGGGAGCTTGAGAAACGCCTTTCACAACATGACAGCCTTGCCCTCCTCTTTCCTGCAGGACAGCATTCCTGTTACCTGTGCCAGCGGTGTTGCCCGGGGGCTGCACGGTGAACCAGAGAATGAACTGACCGACATGCAAACCTTTGTTTACTGATAGTTTACTATGGGGTTTTTTTCAGATCCCCTGATCTCCTAGGCATGAAGTGGGGAGGCACGAAGAGACAGCGAGGGTGCAGGGAGCTGGGGATGCTCTAAGCTGGAGCCGCCGCGAGCTTCAGCGCATGAAAGCACAGTCCTAAAACAACCCCCTCCTCCAGAAACGATCACAACTGGGAGGCTCAGCCAGGCATTTCCACCACAACAAAGAGGAGAGCGCTGACGCTGAGCTTTGGCGTTGCTGTTCTTCGATTTCTTCATCCCACAGCCCCCCTGCCCATGAGGAGGGAGCTATAAAAAGGGACTTTGGCCCAGCGCCTCCGAATGGCCAGCTGTGTCTCTTTGTGTTTTGTTGCCAGGTGTTGTTCCCTCCTGTTTGTTAAAGGGTAACCTGGTATATACCTCACAGAGAATAATGGAGCTATTAGTCAGCCTAAAGCCCTGAAATAAGATACCTGCAGGCAGCAGGCCAGAGCCATTTAAAGTAACTGTGCACGGGGCAAATTCCTAAGCAGGTTCTTGCTAACTTCTCTCTCCCGTCAGCCTTTGCTGCTCCATCTGGAGCCAAGAAGGAGCTGGGTTTGTCGTGGCTCGTACAGCAGCACTGGAGGCTTCATCTCTAGCTCAAAGTGCTTTGAAACCAGCACCTCAAACTGGGTGGGAGGGGGCAGAGCCATTCATACCATCGTGCAATGCGGTCAGTGCAGGGGAGTACTTTGGAATTGCTTTGCAGCCCAAGGGAAAAATGAGATGTCAGGTCTTGACTTGAAACTGGAGCAACATCCAGAGCACCCAGCCACCCCAGAGCTGCCTCCTTTCTTTTTTCTTCCCATTCATTTGGGAAGCACATAAAGCTGGAAACGGTTTTAACCCCAAAAGAAAAGAAATATCCCTAGTGATACAGCCCAGGCAGATGGAAGCATGAAAAAAAAGCTGCAAACTACAGGAATGGTGCAAACGCGATTAGTATCTCCCCCCTGCACCCCCTGCCCGCCCCAGTGATTATTACATTTCTGTACAACGAGATGACGAACAGTCGGTGCTGAGTGAAATGTGTGCGTAATTTTTCATCCCTCCATGCCTTGCTTCCCCAGGCACTTTATAAACTCCGTAATGAAATGCAGCCACCTGGCACACAGCACACTGCCTAGCAGTGGGAGAGAAGGGAAACTCGAGCCAAGGATGCAGAATAAGCCCAGCACTTTTCTAGCCATGATCCTTCAAGATGAAAAGAACGTCATGTTTGTTCCTACCTGTGCAACCTCTCTGAGCCATCCCTGGCCACTGGGAAACTGCCTTTTGTACCAAATACCAAGTCTTTGCTCCGTGAAACGGGGATGTGGAGTCTCACAAGGGACTTGCTAGAAAAATTGTGTGCACCTGGGCAAAGCAACCTATTTCCTGAAGCTCCTCAGCCAGAATCATTGCTTCACTTTGTCTGGTCACATTCGTGGTGGAGATGTTCAGATTTGCCCAGGTAGAAGGGATCTCCAGTACAGCCAGGGGCTACTAAATCTATGGTTTTCTACCAGAAAGCATTGCCAAGGCAGATCTAGAAGTGTCACTGCCAACTCCAACTTGTACCCTAGAGGTTTCCATCAGCCCAGATCATAAAGATGTCCCTGCTCACTGCAGGGGGGTTGGACTAGATGACTTTTAAAGGTCCCTTCCAACCCAACACATTCTATGATTCTATGAAGCAGGGTTTCTGGAAACCCACCAGCTGAGACAAACCCAGCAGCAGAGACAGGAGAAGGGGCAACCAGCACAGCTGATTCAGCACTGACCATACGCAGCCCGTCTTGGAGGCCGGACAGCTGTTTGCATGCTGTAATCATGACAGAGGCAAGTGGAGATTAAACGTATTGTCCTTTCCAGCCATAATCCTTTGCCATGCTGCAAATGGCCCGTGGAAGGTCCCATCACACTAGGATTGTTGGCTCCTGCCTGGGTGTGTGAAGTTTAACGGTCCACCAGCTCCCCGGTTTGTGATGTGTGGGCTGAAGAACAATGAGCTTTGCTGTGTACATGAGTCACTCAGCCACCCTCACTGCAGCCTGGGGGGTTTAGGGGTTTTAACATCTCTCTGGAGAAGAGAAACTGGGCCCTGCAGGGTACGGCAGGTCAGGGGGTAGCAGTGTTGAGTTTCCAGGCTGGTCCTTGTGCAGTGGTGTGGCAGCTGGCACAGCACACACCAAGCTGGATGGCTGTCTGTACTGGGAATTCATTGCAACCAATTAGTCCGATTTTCAATTATCTGAGAAAATGAACTTGGGTAATTAAAGCCTAATTACATTTTGCTTGCTTCTTCAGCTGTCTTGTCCTATTAAACCTGCATTTTGGGCCTCAGCGAGGCAAGAGGGGAGTACTCACAGCTGCACAGAAACCTGTAAGATGGGAACACTTGTGGGGCCTGCCAGAAAGGACGGTTCTGCCATGCCAGGATGGAGAGCCAGCACCCAGCACCAGCCAGGCAGCTGTCCTGGGAAGGGAACAGTGCCCGGAGCTTGCTTTCATCCACACCTTGTTTTCCTGGAAGGTGCAGCGTTCTGCACAATCACCTGCATCCATCTGCACACCCGCGCTTGTGTACCAGCCTCGAACAACATCAACAGAGACATAAGGGAACAAAACTGGCTTTTAATGAAGAAGCAGAGTTGTGTAGCTCTGCAGTTCCAGCCCCTTTCACAGACAGGTCATTCTAGTTGCCTGCTGCCACAGGGTAGATGTTTCTCCTTCCTTTTGTTGATTATTGCCTTGATCATCTCCATTTCCACAGTTAGAACGAGGTGATAACTCGTGTCCTCACAGTATTGGACCCTTTCAGAAGAACTGGAGCGTCACAGGAAGGACGGAACTTGTCTCCTTTCCCCCTAGAGCCTTTCAGAGCAAAACCAGAAGTGGTGGTGGTCACCAAAGGCACATATCAGCAAGGCACAGCTGGTGCTGCATAAATCAGAAATAGCAAGGGAGCCCACAATGGAAAGAAAGGGCAGATCTGACAAGGGACTCTGGTGCCACATCCTCTAATCTCACAGCTGCTTGCAAGGAGTGGCACTATCTTCAAAGCTCATCACTGGGACAGCAGAACCCCATTCATCTTGAGAAGCAATGTTCAGAGAGATCTCATTAGCTCAAAAAGAGGAAACTTGTTTGATTTAATAGCTGCTCCCTGACTGCACCCCAACGGAGAGCACTCATGATCCTGACCAGCTGAGTACCACAGGCTGACAGAGTGCCAAAACTGCTGCCTTCACCTTGACGTCATCTGTGACCTGCAGCCAAGATTGCCAACCAGACCCACCTCTCAGCTTCTTGCACTACTGTGCTAAAATCTTTGTCATTAAAAAGACATTTTTGCTTGTTGTTGATTAACCTGCCTTAAATTAATGATGTGAAAGCATCACCACACACTAATGAGCTTCTGGGAAGGATGAGAGCTGCAAAGGCATCTCTGAAGCTAGACTTCTGTTATACTTACAACCTGAAATACATGTAGATGAGAAGCGCTTTTCAGATCAGAGACAGTCACTTTAGATACGTGCTCATGTCTTTGAGCATCGCCAGTGCCCCCACCACTTTCCAGCACGTTGACAGCAATATCTTCGGGGATGTGCCAAACCATACTGTTTGCTGGCAACATTCTGATTTTCTCTTAACTGAATTTTCCACAATCATGTCCTCACGGAACAAACAAGTCCAAGGAATTGCCTGTCTCTAAAATCAGAGGAGTGCAAACTTGACCAGACTGCTGGGGAATTGCTTGGTTAAGTCATCTTAATGGGGGAACTGGTGTGAATCCAAAGACTTGTCCAACACCATGGAATGGGCAGTTGTCAAGGCTGTTGAGGATGTTTTGTGCTTCCCTGTGTTCACTGTTTTTCCAAAGACGTATTCTCCAGGACTAAAATGTGGGGTTTCCAGTCCCTCATTCATATTTGAGAAAACCAAGTTGGGTTCAAAAAGCCAAACGACTGCTTTAAAGACATCTACACTGGCATGTAAATCCATCGATTCTAACGAGACACTCGCCCCGCACAGACAGCACAGTCCAAAGCAATGCACTTTGGTCTTTTAACCCTGTCATTTTGCCACTGCCCAGGGACTGTTCGGGTCAGGTTGTTCGCACAGGTCTGAACCATACTAAGAACCATTCTCACAAGTTAACAGTATCATCCGTCAAGTTCCAATGCCCAGGGACATCCCTGGCACTGTTCATTTTCCCACTGCAGATGGAGCAGTAAAGCCCATGTTTTCTACTGAGGACTCTAAATGCTCATGCAATCCCGTAACAGCTCTGATTTGGCAAAGAGCAAGAGGAACAGCCCAGATTTACTTGGAAGCGAGGAGCTTTCTGCGCCCCAGGTTTTGTGGGGGGTGCTGGGTGCTCTGCCCACCTCAGTCGGGAGCGAGCCCTGTGCCAGGGTAGCAGCTCCAGGCAGGCTCGAGCAGGAGGCCGGGGAAGGAGAGGGGATCTGAGGAGCTCCAGGCCACAGCAGCAGAGCAGCTGGGAAGACACAGGAACTGGGAAACGTTTCCCTTTCAATCAGGGAAACGGGTAGGCAAAGTCACGGAAGCTGCGAGGCGATGCTGGCTCTTGAATTCTGTTTGGCCTCAGCTCTCCCTTGAGTACCTGCCTCTCGTGGCACCAAATTGTCCCTCGCTGGCAGAGCTAATGGACTAGAGAGGCTTTATCTGGAAGCTAATGGCTCTCACACGGCCGATACAAGAGAACCATGCTGCGCGGCAGTGGGGATTTATGGAGCGATGTTCCTGAGTAATTGCACTGCGCGTTTCAAGCCATGTCTCTGCTAAGTGAACCCCTACTAAGAGGTTCGGCTGCACTGCCTCAGCCTCCTCAATAGCAAACGGGCTCGCAGAGCTGCCGATTTAACCAGCACTAAGTTAAAATTCAATGTGAGGATCAGCTGCACAAACCTGACACGCTTGCTGGAGGCTTAGGAGGGGAGATGGAAGTGGCTTTTTGTCCATTGATGTGAGGGCAGGAGGGAGACGCGGCAGATTTCCATTTTGCCTTAGTGGGTGGCCCTTCGGGGAGCACCGCAGCCTGGAGACCACAGCTCAGGGAACCTGTGTTTTCTTCTTAGGTCTCCCATGCGGCTTTAGGAAAAGTGGTGTGTCACCTCCTTTCCAGTCCCCAAACTGCCTGCCTCATCTGGGAGACCGGCTTTGGGACCTTCATCCCACGGGATGCAGGTAACCATAGGCAGGCCGTGCACTGGGATCACGGCATCCTTCTGTGGGCTCGGCTGGGATGAGGGCTTGTCCATGCCCGCTCTCTTGTGCGTACACACTTGGGGAGATGCGCGTGTCCTTCCCGTTAGCCAGCTGGGGACACGCCTGAAACCAGCCCAGAGGTGTGGAAGGAAAACCAGGTGGTGACGCAGCATCCCAGAACCCCCATGAGAGGGGTCCAGGCCCTCACCCCCATCAGCACTCGGTTTCGGACCTGCGGAGATCCACTCCAGCCATTCCCCAGATTTCCCAGGGCAATGTGTGTCTGGAACAACCTGGTTCCCTCCACCTACCTACAGAACAAGCCCGGAACTGCCAGACAAGAGACAGGAAACTGCTACTTATCTAATTTGATTTTATTTTACTTCTTTTTCATTTTTTGGGCTCTCAGCAATGTGTTCAGTCTGGATTGAGGTGACAACCTGGGTAATGCCTCCCTGCCTAAAAAAAAAGGCTGTTACCATAACAACCTGACTCTGCGCTTCATTACCATGGCAATTCTCAGGAATTATTAAATACTGTGTATGTTTGGTGCACGCGCTCTAGTACATCTGGTGCCAGGCCCAGGTTGGGATCCTCCCTCCCCCCTAATCTATTTGTCTGTCTCATCTTGTTTAACTCTTTCGTTGTCCTCAGCCAAGACTGCCAGGGCAAGGAGAAGGAGGTGGGTATCGTTTGGGACTTGGTTTGGGTTTTTCTCCACCGCAGGCAGACCAGGGTTGCTGGGTTTTCTCAGGTGGGTCAAGCCACCTCTTTATTTCTCCAATTGTGAAATCAGTGATTACAGAGGTAGAGGATTTCTCTTTGCAGGCAGGCTGCTCAGCAGGGGGAAATGCTCTCACACTTGCCTTTCTCTGCTGTTTCTCTGCTGCCTGTCTAGAAATAAGAAATTCCAGTGGCAAGTGGGAACCAGCCCAGAGATAGGAAGCTGTTCCTGAAGGAGGACTGTGAAGGTCCAGTGCAGGTTGCCCTTGGTGGGGGTCAAGAAGCAGTTGCCCATCAGCAGGATAACTTGACTGACCATGTAGTGCCTAAAATCATGATTATTTTCAGAGCAAGGATGCAGACTAGGTGGACTAGTGGCTCGAACCAATGTGGCCAATCCCACAGGATTGCATTGGTATCTTGTATTCCACTGCCAGGACATGATTTTAAATGAGACTCAATGGCTGGTCCTGGCTTTGCCACCGATGTGACGATCCACCTAAGCATGTCCCTTCTCTCCCTGTGCCTCTGCTGTAGTTTATAGCCAGCAGTGTCTCTCAGTCATACTTGTACAGCCCCTGGTACCCCAGTGATGTTCTGGAAGCTAACATGCTACAAGCAACAATTAAAAAAATAAATCAAAGTAACATTAAACCAGCCTCTATCAAAAAAAAAAAAATGTCTGCTTAAATTTTCTTGGGAGCCAGTACCCACTTGCGAGCTTAAGCTAAATGAGTAGGCGTGAGACGAAAAAACGCAGCTATTTGTGGGGAAAGGCAGCAGAAAGAGCCATTATGGTCCGCGTTCCTTACGCCAGCCCTGGAGTAACCACCTCATCCTCTGGCTGCAGGACTCATGCCTCTGTGGCACGGCAGCAGGGTTTTCAGGGCCTGAGACGGCGGCTCTTCCCCTGAGATCTGGGGAGCATCATGGTGCCCTCAGCACCCTCCTTTCCACCAGGCACGACCTGCACTGGCACCTGCTCTGTGCGAACAGGATGGGGAAGGAATCAGGGCGGTTAAAACAGCAACCAATGACTTAACCACAAGAGGGTCTTTAGACCCCAAATCGCTAACCCACAGGCTAACCCACGGGCTTCCCTCACCATGCCAGCCCTCTGTTGCCTTCCTTCTGCTCTCCCCTTGCCATCTCAGTGCTGGCATCAATCGTCCAGAGGTCTTCTTTTCCCCAAATGATACCTCCTCTCAGTGGGGTAATCAACCTTTTATTGGGAAACTAACGGGATGGAGACTTGCGTGCAAGTGTCTTAAACCCACTGCAAGCAAGACAGAAGCCCAGTAACCCCATGGGGAGAGTTAAACAATACTATATGCCATATAGTATGGCAACGGTGGATGGTGGCCAACAACTGCTTCACTCTGCAGACCTTCGTCTGTTGGTCCACATGACCCAGTAATGTAGAAATAGCCCTTATTGTCAGGAAAGACACACAGCACGATTAGAGGATGAATAAGCCAATGTCAAGTTGTGCTTTTGCCCCAAGAGGCCAGGAGGAAAGTCTTCCCTCTCCTAGTTGACTCCTGAGCAAGCTCCGTCTGTCTCAGCAGGTGCCCAGCTCTGCTTTCTGGGGCATTACGTTGCTCCTCCACCTCATGTGTACGTGACCCTACTGTGGTTGACTTTTCTCCTTTCCTCTGGAAGACTCCGCAGCACAAAAGGGACGAAGACCCCCATGCCCCACGCCTGGATGTGGCCTCTAAGGACACTTGGCAAGTTGGTGACTATGGGGGGTTGCAGGGCCACATTTTCCCACTCATCAGCAGGACCCCTCAACATGCACAACCAGCTCTCCCAGCCCCTAGCAGAGCAAGGCGGGTAGGGATGGATGAGGTAATTTGAGCAGCCTCTTCACTTAGGGCATTGCTGCAGGTCAGGGTTAAGGTGATTTTGAAGCTTCCTTTGGTTCAGCAACTTCTTCTGTGCCTTGACTTGCATCGCTAACATTGGAGGGTTTCTCGGGATTCTCCCTCGCGCTGGGGCCACGGCTGGTGGATGGATTGCCAAGAGAGACCAAACACCAGCTTAAAGCAGGAGCTGGATGGGAGTTTAGTGAGCACGTCTGGGCTGTCCCCTGATAGCACAGCGACCTGAAGATGCAGTTACACATTTAGGTTATACCCGCAAGTACACTCCTAAGCGTTTGCAGAGCTGGGGCATCGTATGCATTAGGGTGATTTGCGTCTCACCCTGATGTGGTGACCAGGCTCTGCTCCCACAGTGGGAGCAATTTGCGCTCATATGCAAAGAGATCAACGGCCATAACACCCCTGTCAGCAGCAGGGACCAAAATCCCCTTCCACGCTGCGGTGAGAAGCCACTTTTACCTCTGCCGGCAGGGCGGCAAACCCTCCGTGCTGAGAAGGCTGCTCGGGTACGCGGAGCTGCAAGCTGCTCACAAAAATCAGAGCCCTGCCTGTTCAGCCATTTCACTGGCACCGACGGGACATTTCAGGGCTTTGAATCCCAAAATGCTGGTCCTGTTGCCACACTGTCTTTGTGCTTTCGAGGCGTTAAAGACAACAGGTTAGTGGGAGCAACCAGCGGCAGCGCTGCACCGCTGCGGCTCTGCATCGGGCTTAGTCCATCAATACCCTGCGGGAACCTTGAAGAAGGTGCTCAGCAAATATTGCTTAATTACAAAAGGTACTCTAATTTTCTTCCTCCTTCTGGGAAAGGCAGAGAGCTGTTCTTCCGGATTTACATCCAAGTGCAGCAGATCATCAGCTCCTCCAGTATCCAGGGTTGCTTTCCCACTACAGAAGCGGAGCCAGCAGGAATACTGTTGGCGCAACAAAACTCGAATTATTTCCATCTCACACCCACAGACCGAACTGTAATTCCATCACAGAACAAAGGTTAGGAGTCCTCCTCCTCTCACATAATTTAGTTTTGACAGCTCATCGGGATCAGAGGAGCTGGAGATTTTAATTCGGAGGCTGAAATCTTGCTTTGCAAGAGGCGCTCAGTGCATCTTTTATGAATCTCTGCTTCGGTGCTGTGCACGTATTTAACACAAGCCTGAAATACATAGTTCCTGAGGAATTTATTTCCAAGTGGTAACTGATACTCGCCTGTGAAAAATGTGTGGTTGTTTCTGCTTTAAATAAACATCTCTAATTGGAGTTCAATTGGAAGGTGAGATGATTATATCTGGAACTAGGCTTGAAATACCTGAACTCGGTACACACAGAGAAAGAAAAGGAAGACAACACCAAATTCTTTTGAAACAGGTTCTTTTGTTTCCCGAATGTTCACCAGTTTTCAAAAAACTACAAAAACCTCAAGGACTGTGACAATATCACACTTGAAAAAAAGGCTGTTGTGTACAAAATCAAGCATGCTTTTGTTTTGGGGTTGGAGTGGTTCTTTTGTATTTGTCTGGGTTCTTTTCTTCCTTCAGCATGTTGTGAAAGAAGAAAGTACCGGTTTCTTTAACAGGATAGCTCAAAACAATAAGGAAGAACATGCTTTCCCCGTTACAAAACTCTGCCAGAAGATGCATGCTTGAGGTCCGATATACAAACACAGGGACACATTTTGTGGCATGCAGACTTTGTTGTACGGCCCCCACGGCACTTCCCTTCCCGTGCCCCATGGTCAAAGACATGGCCCGTGCCGTGCATTTTGCTTTCCCTTTTGTTTGTTTGTTTGTTTCTTTGTTTTCTTTTTGTAGTGAGTTATTTGCGCTTTTTCTTTTCCCCCCCCCCTTTTTTTTTTTAGCCCTAAATCCCAGGTAGTGGTATCCAAGGTAACAGCAGAAAAGAGTCCAGATCTGCACATTATCACTGTTTCTGCAAGTTTCATGCAAAACTTAAGCCATTTCTGCATGCAACACGATGCTGGTCATTTATTGTACTTCATACAACTCAGGGGAGATTTCCCCGTTCACCACGACAGTTTGTTGACTGGGAAGCGCAGCTTTGCTTTCCCATGGACACAGACACACTAAAGGAACCCTCCCCCCCGTTTCCACTCCCCCCCAGCTGCCCCAAACACATGGGAATCTGCATCTCAGCACCAGGTCCAGACAATTCACTTGCCTACACAAGCCCGGTGGCTTCAGTAAAGTCCCATGATTGCAGCTCCCACATCCTTGGAAGGTCTTCGGTCCTTCACCAGAAAGTTAATCATGCTCTCCGACTTGATGAGCAAGTTGCAGCCCAAAAAGAAGATGCCGAACATCACAGTCAAGGAGAGGACACAGAGGACGGCGATCTGCACCACCCGCGTGATGTAAAGGCTCCTCTCGTCGGGCGCCAGGACCGAGGAGCCACCGTCGGTCGCCAGCACTGAGCCGGTCCCATTGCAGCAGGCCATGAGCATCCCCAAGCCCTGGGTCCTGTTGGGGTAAGCTCCCTGCTCTAGGAGAGTCTGGTTGAAAAAGGATCCATTCATGGTCTAGGAGCAATCCCAGATCTCCGGGGAAGGCAAGAGGGAAGCTTGCTGTCCCCCTGCCCACCTCTCACATGCCAAGCCTCGGCGCTGCTCGGCGGGCTCTGCTCCACCTCCTGCCTTTCTTCTCACAGCCTGGGATGGAGGGGAAACTTCTGCGAGGCTGCGAGCAGGTGGGAAGCCAATTCATGCAGCCGAGGGACAGCTCGGTCCCGGATCCCTCCTGGCACAGGCAGCCTTAGCGCAAGCCCCCAAAGAAGCAAAAAGAGAGAGATAAAAGGCGAAGGGGGCGCGGGGAAGGGGAAGGCAGCCAAAGATCACCCCATGCTTCCCGCCCTCGCCGCTGCCCCAAAGGTGCCACCCCGAAGCGCAGGGCAGCGGAGCGGTGCCCGTTCCCCCCGGGGGCCGGGGGGTCTCCCGCAGGAGGGAGAGCTGATTCCTGCCGGCTGGGAGCTCCACGAATGCAAGTTCCAAGCTAAAGTCTTCACCGTGTTCAAAGAAAAAACCAGCAACTCCACCCCCTTCCAGCCTCCCCCCAGGACCGCCTTCCTCCCCCTCCACGCTCACCCAGGCTGCCCACCCCTTCCCCACGCCTGTGCACCCCCCCTCTGCCCTGCCAGGGGTGCCCGCACCCACCCCTGTGCCACCCCCAAGCCACCCCCGAGTGGGGGCTGACTCCTGAGGCCCTGCGGAGCGGCACCCAACTCATCCTTCCTCCCAGCCCCCCCACCTGCTCCCCAAAGCAGCCCCCATGCTCAGTGTCCGTCCCGGACCGCTGGCAGGTTCCCGTCCCCCCCCGACGCAGGCTCCCGTGAGCCTCAGGTCAGCGCTGCTCTCGCCGGTCCCCGCTGCTGCTCTGTGCCACCCACTCCTTCTGAGAGCAGCGCTGGCCCAACGCAGCCCGGTCCACCCCCAGCTCTGCTCAGTGATGCCTGTCCTGTGCTTCCAGACGAGCGCTGGATCCATCCCCCTCTCTGCAACCTTGTCTTCCTCGGGCTGGGGGTTTCCTCCCCCGGCACCTTTGTCTCCCTCTTCTCCCCCTCCGGCTCCTTTAGTCCCCTTGGAAGGGGAGCACTGCGATGCTGCACCCTGCTCTCTGCCCAATACCCCTGCCCTGCCCTGGCCCCAGCTCTGGGTCCTACAGCGGCATCACGGAGGGCTGGAGCATCGCAGACCTTCTCCCTCGGGCCCCTCTGCCCCACGGAGGGAATCCCAGGGGAAGGTTTGTCGTCACTCCTCTCTCCTTGCCTGCGTAAGCTCCCAAAGCGAAAGCACAAGTCGGGGTGTCCAGCCATGTCTGGCTTAGTCCCGACCCTGCCCGTCCCAGGGCTGTGCCCGTGGAGCTGCCGTACCCCGGCTTTCCCCTTTGGTGTTTGCCTGGAAACGTGTCTGGATGGCAGAGAACAGGAGATCACCCTCAAGCCACGATGTGGGGAGCTTGTCCTGATTTATCTGTGTATATCTTGGCTCGCTTTCTTCGCCTAGACCCCGAAGGGGATTTTAATAAACCTAAATGAGAATTGATAAATCGCAGCTAAGGGCAGGAGCGTGAGGCTGGCTGAGGATGGAGGGTGGCATGGAGATAGCGTCAGTCGGGTTTCCTTTTATGCGGCTGGGATCTGTGGCCCTGTTCTGCTGCTGTGACTTTAGGGGCTCAAAAACTGTTTGGCTTGGGTTTTACTTGTTGCTTTTTCTTCCTTGTTTTGCGCATGGCGTTTCTCTCCCCGAAGGGCCGCCCGGTCCGCGAGGGCAGTTTGCAGCAGAAGCGCTTGCGGGAGGGAAGCGGAAAACCCTGATCGAACAAGAGCGTCTGCCCCTGTTTAACCTGAGAGCCAGGAAAAATCCCCCCGGGAAAGCAGAGCATCCCTGGCGCCCCAGCCCAGCCGGGAGCCCCTCTCCCCGGCTCGCTCCCAGACTGAAGGAGTTTCTGCTCCCTCTGGTGGCTCCAGCTCCAGCCTCTCCTCTCCCCGCACGCCTGAGCATGGATTCGGACTGCTGCACCCATCGCTCCTGGGTCACAGCCCGCGGTGACGGGGCAGCGGGGACACTGGGGCCTCCCAGCTCCAAACCCCCCTGCCTGTTTCTTGCCTTAGTCCCAGCAGGGACTTCCATACCCAGAGCATCCCACTATCAGTCACACAGTGCCCGGAGTTACCATCACGGCGACGTTTTCAGGACGAGCAGCACCTTCTTGCAGTCGGCAGGGAAACTGAGTCCAAATGCGCTGATTTAAGGTCATGCCATCCTTGTCCTCAGGCAGGACGAGAGCTCAGGCAGGTGCAGGCAAGTCAAATACTTTTTTTGTGACTTTTTTTTTGTGACTTTTCCCTTCTTCTTCAAAGTTTTTGCACCCTGCTGGAAGCAAGGGCTGGAGTTAATGTTAATGCTGGTTAATGCTGGGTGGGGATTTTCAGGACCATCCCCTGCTGGTTCAAGCAACCAGCTGCTTGGCAGGATGAGTCCCTCAAAGAAGAGGGGCCTGTGAGATCGATGGCAGGTCGGATCCATGGGATGGGCAGAGCCAAGCAGGGCTCCCACATTTCTCTCCATAGAAACTTGGACAAATTCCTCCTCCCTTCCACGGGGCATCAGATGTGCTTGTGGGGGGGTACAGGGACAGGCTGCCGCATGGCCAGAAAATCCTCCTGCAAAACAGGGAAAGGCCACACAAGCATTTCCAGGCAGGGGGAGAAGGACCTGTGCAGGAAAAGCAGGAATTTGGCTACCCTAAAACTGGCTAGTGGGATCTGCGGTGCGAAACGGCTCCGGGATCTGGGGCAGGGCGAGATCTAGAGCCCCCCAGAAAGCAGGTTTGGGGTTTGTATTGATGTCCCAGCCAAGGTGCAGCCCTTTTGGACACTGCACGAGGGGTCCATGGGCTTCTCCTACTCTGTTTTACCAAATCCTCATTAGAAGTTTTGGAGAGGGAGCTGGATCCCAGGTGGAAAATGATCCCCCGCGGAGCGGAGCCCAGGCAGCCGCGGGAGGGCAGCAGCACCCCGCAGGGACTGGGGGGGGGGCTCAGTGGGGAAGAAAAGGGGCATCAAAACTTCTTCTTTAAAAGCCAAGACAAGTCCCCAGCTCCTGAGACAGGGTCCCCAGCTCCATCTCACCCTCGCAAGCACCATCGCCTCTCGTTGAAAGCCACATGGCTCCGGGGACGATGCCATTATCCCCACCTCTCCCAGTGTGGGGCTGCGGGTCTCGTACCGCCCCATGCCCATGGCCCCACAGCTTTCGGCACCGCCAGGCTGCGGCTGCAGCTCTCGGCACCCACACGAGCTCTTTTTCCGCTGCCTGGTGTTTCTGTGTGTCGGATCGTCTTGACCCAGGGCTGTGTCATTGCTGTCCCCAAGCCCTGTCACCTGTAGGAGAGAGCATCCCGGGGCTCCAGGGAAACAGCCCTTCTCTCCCTTCTGCCCCCCAGCCTCAGTGCCTCAGTTTCCTCTTCTCTGAGTAGGACCTCGGTATTGCAGGGGAACAAGAGGTTTATCACACCCTTTCGGGAGGCACCCACAAGCAGCTCCAGCATTTCAGCGGGGACAATTCCTGTGCAGATCTGACTCCCTGCACTTGCTCAATACCAGAGCAATTTTTGAGGACACAGAGGGGAAAAAACAAGACAAGTGAGAAGAAAACCAGGTCGAAATTATCTGACCCAAACTTCCCTCCCTTTGCGATGTCCAGGTTTACACCCATACTGCTGGTTTCACCAGGTCCAGTTCTTGGCTGGGTCTCACTCGGCTCCCAGCTCCATTTCAGCCGAGATATTCCCATTTGCACCCGTGCTCTGGGGAAGGGAGCTGCGAAACCACACTTTCACACCCACGTGTATTTGCTCTGTTGGCCCCAAAATCCTTGAACTCAGAGGCAGCCCAGGCTCTGGCAGGTTTAAGACCCAGGCTGCCTCTCATGCAAGAGTTAATAAAAGGAGGGAGTGAGCAGGATTTTGTCAGGAATTAAAACCCAGGCGAAAGAGCCGATGGGAAAGAGCCTCTTACCAGCCCCAGGGCTGTAGGTCACCAGCGCTTCGTACTTGCTGCCGGGGGGGGTTTATTAGGTCCTTGCCTGAGTTGTGAGAGAGGAAAAAAAAAAAAAAAAAAAAAAAAGCCTGAGGAGCTACAGGCAGAGCGGGCGGGGGCACTCCTGACTCAAAACGGAGTGACGAGCCAGCGCCGTTTCCTCCGCCGGCCCCGCTCGCCCTGTGTGTCATACACCCAGACTCATGATTCATCTCCTGGACTGCTCAAAACCTCCGGCTGCCCCAGAGCTGCTCTCCATCGCTCACGGCGGGGCTGGTCCAAGCAGCCCCCCAGGTTCGGGGCTCGGAGAAGAAGATGGGAAAACTCTGCGTGGCTGCGGGGATCCTCGTGCTCTGCGCTGCTGGCGGCTGGGGTAGGTTTACAGCCTGTAGCCTTGTCACTTGCTTAAAGCCAGGTCATTTAGTGGTTCTATTGCCTGTTATTTCCCCAGATCCCAGGACTTTCTGCATTCCCAGGGTCTGTGATTTCCTGGGAAAATCACTCGGAGCGGGAGGTGGCAGCCTGAAACCTGGGCAGAGTTCCCAAGTACAAAGCTCGGCTCAAGCTGGTTGGGCTTCGGCTGGGTCGGGGCCAGGAGGGTTTCTCAAAGATGTTACACGGTCAAGAGATGATTTGGTGCGTTATTCTCACATCGGGTGCGGCAAGTTTACGTTCCCTACCTACGCCGCGTTTGGCTCCGGACACTGGTTTGTAATGGAAGGACTGGGGCGTGACTTGAGCTCCATCCTTCATAAACAGAAAATACGCTGGGGGAGTTTGCAGGGCAGGTAGTCCCTGTATCCCTGTCACTTTAAGGGCATGGGCTGTATTTATGTCAGCGTTGCTGTCCTGTGTTATTTTTTCTCATGCTACTTTGGTGCTTTTCTTTATAAACTCTGATTTCTGGCATCAGGTGATTTCAGGACCTAAAATACTTTGTATTTTAAAAAAAACCCACAAACTTCCAATGTCTGAAGCATGGAGAAGAAGCCTAGAAAAGCGTTATCTCCTCCCCAGGTGTGTTCCCGGGGCTCAAAGCGCATCTGGCAACTGCAAAATGCTGCAGTGTTTTCAGCTCCTGATTTATAAATCAGTCCCATTGTTTTCGAGGCCCCACTGGAGGAGGTTTGGGGCAACATTGTTCTGTCTAAAGAATTCCAGACTTTGTTGAATTCGCAGGAAGAGCCTGAGGCTCCGATCTCTGCCGGAGTGAGCTCTCATCAGTACAGAGCTCTCATCAGGACAGGACACAGGATAACCCCTGGAAGAGTTTGTGTTTCTAAAGCGGCAGTTTGGGGCCGTACAGGTGATTTCTCTGGTCCTGTGCATCGCTGCCTGTATTCAGCTGAGCTCCGTTTGGGGCATCCCCTCTCCGGGAAGATGCTGGCAGACAGGAAGAGGTTCAGGGAAAAGGCACAGCCCCAGGATGGCGTGGGCAGGAGATCAGCCAGAAAAACCCATATCCTTATCGCTTAGTCAACCAGAAAGGCCAGAGAGTAAGTCAGTATGGTTTGTGTCTCCATCAAGTCTTCTAAAATATCTTTATCAAAGTTTTCTGTGCGCACATTCTTGCTTAAATTGGCAGAGAAGGGAAAAACAAAGTGTGTGGCTGGCTCACGCGGCCCGTAGAGGAGGTTATGTGGCGTGCAGGCTCGAGAACTGAGTAATTTTCTCCAGCCAGGGAAGGGTGATGCTCAGCCCCAGACGTCTGGGGTATTTCGAGTCCATCGTTTCACCTCACTCGGGGCCAGGGCTCTGCCCGGCCCCAGGCGGGTGGTTCCCGTGCTACCCGTTTCCCTATATTTCGTGTGCTAAGATTTCTTTTGGGTTTTTTTTTTTTTTAAAGCTCGAGCCTTTAGGATCAGATCGTTATGTGAGACCAGCTGCTTTCGTAGTGAAAAAATGCGGCTTTCGTACTTCGGTTTATTAGTTTTTTATGGCTGGAAAAACAAGCCTCAAAAATGAAAAAAGAAAAACCAAACAAACTGAAAAACGCCAGTTTTAAGTGTTTTAAAAAAGGCTAGTTCAGGCTGTGCTGGGTTCTTGTTAACCTGCTCATGGCCAAGCAGTGTCTTGAGCCGGGGAAGCGCTGCTGGGCGCCCACAGGGCCAAAGCCTGAAGGGGCTCAAGCCGCAGCATCCTCCGCTCTCCTCCGCCTGTGCTTTTACTCCTACATCGCCCCAGCGTCCCCCCTTCCTCCCGCGAAGCCCTCCTGACACCGCACCCTGCGTCCAGCCAGGCAAATGCTGCTGGAAATGCCAAAATCGAGACATTTCCCTGCAGTGAGGGGGGTGAGGCTGCCTGCTCCAAGCGGGACGAGCTGCGTGTTTGGCTGGTGATAACTCCCCTCTGTTAATCACTGCTGGCGCCCGGGGGAATTCGGCCCCTTCCCAGGGGGAAGGGACGGCCCTGCCCCATCCAACCCTGGGTTAAGTGCAGCCAAGAATGGCTCCATAGGGTGCTGGAGGGTGGGGAAGGGTCCTCCATCCCCGGGCACATGGTTCTGTCATGGAGCAATTCATGGGGCTGCATCTGGGGCGAACACCCCGGGGCTGGGGCTTCAGGCAGCCCAAGGGGGCCGGTACCCACCTGTGGGGACGCCCTGGGCAAAGCCACCGCTGCCAGCAATGGCAAGGTGGCACAGTGTGACAGCAGACCCCAGGGCAGCCTCGGGCATGGCAGCACCCCTTCCGTAGGGACCCTCCATGCTGCAGCCCCGTCTAACCCCGTGTGCTGCTCCCCGGCCGTGGGGCTGCTGCTCTGCCCGGGCGGGACAGCCCGGCTCCTGGCCGTCGTGACAAAATCTGCCAGAAAATTGGGATTACATCTCCAGCATGGTGGGGGGGGGGCAGATCAAGGCCTCGCTGGGCTGTGGGGTGGCGGCAGAAGGGGAGCAGAGGAAACCACCAGTGCGGAAAGGCTGTGCGCAGGCAGGAGGTAATGCGTACCAGCTGCGGGGGAGCAGATGAGCCCTCCAGCCCAGAGGGACCATCCCGGGCCTCATTAGCCCCAAAGCTCAGGTTTCGTGGCATGCCCAGGCAAAGCGGAGGCAGCCGGGGGCTCGGCCGGCAGACAGGAGCTTGGAAATCCTCCACGTCGTGTTTCGGTGCAGCCGGGTCTGGCCAGGACCCGGCTGGTCCCCAGGGGCTGGGTTTACGCCAGCGGTTGCACGGGCAGAGCTGGTGGTTCTGGAGTCTCTGCCCAATCTCAAACCAGCAGAAATTCCGGTCCCATCACACGGCACCGCTCGGGTGGGGGCTGTAGCTGCATAGCGTGTGTTTCCCTACAACCTCACGTTGCACAGGGGAAACTGAGGCAGGGAGCAGCTGAGAGACCTGGCTCAAGTTGCAGGCGAAACCTTGTTTGGGATAGGATTTGGACCAGTGCATCTCACATCCCAGATGCTGCTGGGTCCTGTCCCCAGGCTGGGAGCAAGGCTGGGGCACCCATGGGTGGCAGGAGCTCCTACCAGTGGGGTGCTGGGTGTTGGGGCAGAGCCAGGTCGCTAAACCATCCTCCAGTGAGCTAAAACCCACCCCTGCGGGGGAAAACCCACACTGACATTAAATAGGAGTCTGGGCCAGGAGCGCTGCTGGTGGTACCGGTGCCATGACCCTGCCCCAGCCAGGGCCACAGCCACCGCGGCCGCCAGTCAGCAGCTGGACACGGTGGCTACGGGGAGAGACGTGAGAGCGGAAAGCAATGAAACTCCTGGCACGGGGCAAGCAGCTACTTGGCACCTCTCCCCGCGTCCCCGACTGAGGGGCTGTGGTGCTGGTCCGGGTATCAAAGCATCGGGGCTCCCCAGGGACCTGCAGTTTTGGAAGCTGTTCCCATGTTCGAGCACATGGCCCTGGGGGTTGGCAGCTCTGAGAGTTTAATCCCGAGCACCTCAAAAGCCGCCGGGGCCGTCCCCGTCCTCGAGGGCTGCCAGGGCAATGCCTCCCCTGCTGTCCCCAAGGGGCTGAGCCGCTGCCAGCCGCGCCAGAACCGGCTCCCAGCTGCACGGCACAGCGCAAATCCAAGGCATGGCACAGCGCAAATCCAGGGCACGTGCCCCGGCATTGAGCTGCAGCTGCCGGCGCTTGGCAAGGCAGGAGGGATTTCACAGGGACGCCGGCAGGAGCAGCGTGAGAAGCAGGAGCCGGCGCTGTCGGTGCCACTGCTGCTTTCTGAGAGCCCTTTGCTTTGTCCCCGCCAAGCCCCGGCTCTCCAGACCTGTCCCCCCAAGGACGCAATAGTGCTGCTAACACATCGCTAAGTGTCCTCGGTGCAGAAAGCACTGGAGATCAACCCGTCGCTCTTTTGGGCAACGCTAAATTTAAAATCTTCCCCATCCTCCCAGGCTGTAGCTGGGTATTTTGGTGTATGGCGAGAGCTCTGGGAGCGGATGCAACCCCAAAACTGGTGCTGAGCCAGGCAGTTGTTGGATTTTAGCGTTTAGTTTAGCCCCTCCCTGCGTGGGACGAGTGGGGAGTGGGGGTGTCAGAGGTCCGACAGGGCACACCGTCCCCAGTGCCCTGGGGCGCGTCCCCAGGCAACCGTTAGCCTTCGGGACAGCCACAGCGTGTCCAGCTCAGCCTGTGACGCCAACCTCGTACAGACACGCGCATCTGTGACACACTGCATACACGGCCGCTGTGCTCACACGCGCACACACACCCCCCCACACACACCCCCCATGCACTCTCGCGCTCCCGGGCTGCGTGCCAGCGGGCACGAGCGCACAGTGGCGTCACGGTGGTTCTGCCCAAAGATCTGACGATATCGTTTCACCATTTCCTCTTTCTGCTCTGTGTTGCATTTCCTGCAGCTATAGAAAACGCTGCTTTTTCTGCCTGCGGCTGCCGGGGAGAGCCCTGAGCAGGGATGGGGGGACACAGGGCAAAGGGGAGACCCCAGTGCCCGCTGCTTTGTGCTGGCATCCCCCGGGCTCCCCGGGCTGTAGCGTTCCCCGAGCCAGGCAGGCACATGGCTACAGTCTGCTCTGCCCAGGGAATCCTAAAACTCTGCCAAGACACTCGTGTCCCAGAGGGAGGAAGAGCCGAGGGTGACGGCACCGCGGCCATGCCCCCAGCCGCTCGCTGCGTCGGCCATCGGCAGCGGGAACCGCAGAGCCGCAGGGTCCCGCCTGTGCCAGCAGAGCTCCTCCTGCCCCGGCGAGATCCGACACTGCCCCAAGGCCCCTGCGGGCATTTTGGGGCCCTTTAAGTCCCCACACAGACCCACTGGCCTCTGACCATCAGGACTGGTGCCATTATGCATCTCCCAAAGTCCCCACTGCCACTTCCACCGACGGAGCCCAACCTTTGCCCAGGGCATTGGCACAAACTGCCACCAGCACCTTTGTGGACTCGTGCCCTTTCCCTCCCCTCCTTTCCCTGGGTTTGAACCCGAGCCAAGACCAGCCGCTGAGTTTAGCGTCTGCACAAGAAAGCACTGACCACCCTGGGTCGGGGAAGGTGGGAAGAGGTGGCAGTTCCCCAGCCGCTGGCAGGGCTGTGGGTACCACGCAGCACCCCTGGGAATTCACCCCGGCCCCCTCCCTCCTGCCCCAAAATGTCTGCAGGGAGGCACAAGGGGAGATGTGTGTCCCCACTGGCACTGGGGGCTTCACTCCAATACGTGTGCAAGGTTGCAGGGATGGGGGGGACCCTTTAAGGAGCTGGCAGGTGGGAAACGATGCTCGGTGCTGAGCAGGATGAAGCCCAGCTGGTACCGGGCTGGGGAGGTGGTTATAAAAGGGGCAGGGAGACAGCACTCAGGTTTTGGGATTGGGGAAGGGTTAGAGCAGAGCCCTGGTGGGATGGGGGGAATGGGGCTGCCCCTGCTCCTGAAGCTGCTGGCTGAGCACTGAGACACTTCAGCACACGTAGGTTTTGGGCTCTGCAGGTTGTAACCGCTCTCTGTTTTGCTGTTTCAGGGGGTAACATCTGCACCACCCGCGGGGTGAACTCCTGCAAGCAGTGCCTGGCCGTGAGCCCCCTCTGCGCATGGTGCTCCGAGGCGGTAAGAGCTGGGGGAGACTGAGCAGGGCTGAAACGCGTCCCTGAGCGGGACAAGGGGGTGTGTAGGAAGGGACGAGCCTCTGGGCTGTGGGATGGGTGCTGGTCCCTGCGTTACAGCCACAAGCTTCGTCTCCATCTGTTCCCACCATGTCTAAACACATTCCTCGGCGGCATCTGGCTCTGACCACAGCCCGAGATGCACGTTACGGGGCTCGGGCTGCCCCTTCCTGCCTTGCTCTGAAAATCTGCCTCTTATCCGAGTGCCTACATCGAGCTGGCTGGGAAACGCTGATGTTTTCACTGGGAATTTGCTTTGTCTCTCAAAAAAAAAAAAAATGTACATTTGAAAACTTAGTTTACTTTTGGTTTGCTTCTTGAAAAGCCATTGTAAAGCTCAGGCAAAGGGAGTTTAATTGCTGGAAGGGCTGGAAAGGGAAGGGGGCCTGGGGAGAGGAAGACAAAATACTGATTAGAAGTTAGAGGTTTAAAAGCCTTTTTTTTTTTTTTTTGGAAAGAAGTGGGAAGGAAGACAGGGTGCCTGCTTTTGGTTACTGAGCTAACGAGAATGTGAGAGCTGAGCTGTGGCTTTACAATCACCCCGTTTGGGTGGGTGAGAGCCTGGAAGATCTGCCACGCTCCCCTCCAAAAATGCTGCCCTGGAGGTTAGTCCAGGCGTAAGAGGAGGGAGTTTCCCAACACCCCAGGGCAGAGACTGGGGAGGTGAGGCTGGGATGGGGAGAGGTGACGAAACCCTGAGAAACCTCTTTCAGGGATTCGCAGCCGGGAACAGTTTCCCCTCTGGAAAGGCTTTTCTTGCTTTCTGCTTCTCCATCCCTGCTTCATCCGGCTGTGCCCGTGGTGCCCACTGTGAGTGGGGAAAAAACCTGGGAAAAAGTCATCCAAGCTGGAAAACGCTGTCGGATGGTGCCTACATGGCCCGTTGCGTCCTACGTGGCCCGTTGCTTTGGGGTCAGTGCGTACCTGGAGGGGATGCCTCTGCTCGCTGTGCCCATCAGATACCGCCAGGATCTCGGTGTGAATAAAGATGCTCCTGCCCTGTCTTATCTCCCGCAAGGAGTGGCCAAACCGCACAGCGAGCGTGATAAGGGGCCTTGCTCCTTCCCAGCCACTGATCCTGGGCCGGGTTGGTGTCTTGACGCTGCGGTGGGGGCTGTGATGGGGATTTTTATCCTCCCAGATCAGCAAAGGTTTCCAAAAAAGGAAATATTTCCAGTGCTGCTCCGGGCTGTGCTCGTGGACAGACGTGACAAGCAGCGAGGGAGGCGTCCCGCTGCCAGCAGCCGGCCCCCGGAGAGCTGGGCTGTGCAAGCTCCACTCAGCAACTCTGCCTCCGACATCTGGACCACATTGGCTTAATTTAGCAAATGAGGGTTTTTTTTCTGTGGGTTTGTTTAATTTCCCTGGGGTGGGGGAGGTCTGCACCCCCTGCTTTTTTTAAAGGGACAGTGCCCTTATTTGTGCTCCATCTGCTCCCACTGCAGCCCTCTCCCACCCACCCCGCCTTTCCAAGGAGCCAGGAGTTATCAGTGACTCCTGCTCCATCCTGGCTTTGGACAGGAGAAGGATTTCATTGTGGTTTCTTGTGATCACTGACCCCACCGAGCGCTGACGCAGGGAAGAATTGAGTTTTATTTATTTTTCAGAAACCTTGACCGCTCTTACCAACAAAGTGCCCATCCGCTCACTTTTCCTTTTGGAAAAAGTCAGCCAAGCCCTAACACTAAGATGTGGCTCTAAAAATCTCTCACTTTGGAGATTATCGTGATAAATCTTTCAGGGTCTCACCCACTCTGGCTCCCTTGGAGGAAAGGTGGAGGCAAGGCTGGACCAGGGTTTGATTTTTCGGGAAGCTGCTGGAAGGTTTTAGCTTAATCTGCAGAGGCATCTGTGCTTTGGGTCCTCCCGGGAGCTCTCCTGCAGAGAAGCTGATGCTGCATGTGGTTGCCTTCAAGATGAAAACGGAGATGCCCTGGGGTTGTGTGACTTCTTACAGCCTCCCCACTCCCCACCCAGCAGGGAGCTGGGGGATGGAGCTGGGGCAGACCCTGCCCTCGCTTACGGGCTTCGGAGGCAGCCGTCAGGGGATTAAATCATCCCGTTTCCCATCCTGGAAGGAGCCTGAGCAGATACTGAGCTGAAACCTCCTTCCCTGCAGCGGGACAGAGATGCCCGAAGGGGAGGTGGAGCTGGGGGAGCCTCTCAGGCAGGGGCTTGTGATAGCGGGGTGGGAACACGCACCCCCCCGCAGCATCTCCGCGGCGGGCAGCCCGTGCTGTCAGGACTGTGCTGATGGGGAAGCGGGGTTTGCAGGGAGTGCGTCGGCGGATGAAGTCCCCGTGCTGCAAATTTGTCACCAGTGAGCCTGGGCTGCCTCCAGGTCGCTCCTACCTGGGGCTGTGCCCAAGTTGCCGCTGCCCTCCCCAGTAAGGCTGGCGGAGACCGGGGTTAAAAACAGACCGGGGGCTACGAGGGCCCCATAGCCAAATACCCCTTCGATGGCACAGTAACTTTTTCCTTTGCCTTTTGCAGTAATTTTGTTGCTGGGGAGGCTCCTGTGAGTCCTGAGTCAATCGTAATATTTAGGGCTCAAGGGGAAGGATGCAGCCCTGGGGTTAAATAGCTTCTCCATGGGAATCTCGCAGCAGGAATGATGCTGCTAATCCCATAAGGTGCTACACGGCCTTTGAGGTCCTGGGAACTGCCCAGGATCTCCAGGTATCACCCAAGAGCCCAGCACCACAGTTAAAAACCTGCCTGCCCAGCCTGCTTTTCACCCGCATATTTTTCCAGTGATTTCCCTGCCTGGAACAGGAATGTACGTGATGATTGATGGGATCTGGACTAAACCAGGCACCTCTTTTCGCAGCCGGGAGCCCCGTGGGGCGAGCCTGTGGGGTGGGTGGGTGCGAGGGAGCTAATTTAGAGGGATGACTTGTCCTCTTCACCGACAGCGTGCTGTCCAGGCGGTGAGGGTGGGAGCGGGAGGCCGCCGGGGAGGAACACGCCTGCTGATGTATTTTCTGGCTATCGCCTGGCCACCGTTTCCAGAGGGCTGTGGGCCAGCCAGGGCCTCCTCACACCGTTGGCGTTTTTTCTACTTGTTTGCGTAAAATGCACAAATTTATTCCTGAGTTCAGCCAGCCTGAACGTAGGGGAGATGGTGTCTCAGATGGGCAACCTCCGCAGTGCTGGGAGGCTGCAGCGTTGGGATCCATATTCCTGGGAGCAGGGAGGGAGCTGAACCAGCCCCGCCAGGATCTGTGCCGCCTCCTTTTGCTGCAGGGAAAGGCTGAGCTGGTCATCTGCCGTTGGACTTTGACTGTACAAAGATCTGGGCTGGAGGAGGGAGATGGAGAAACCCTTTGGAGGGGAGGGCGGCTGCTGCCTGGCTGGGAACACGCGGCAGCAGATCCTGGCAGCGTTGGGCTGGGAAAGAAATTCTTCCCCTATTTGTCCTCATGAGAAACCCGAGCGCCGGGAGCCCTTCTGAATGTACCGCGATAAGGGCGAGGAGCCGGGAGCTTTCTAGGAAAGGAGGGACAGGCCCGGAGCCCCACCGTGACGCCACACTTTGTGCTTCCTGCCCCTGACGGGCACTTGACGGCTTCTCCCGCAGCCCCGTTGCCTTTTTGCTCTTTCATTCCTTTTTTGGTTCTCCTTTCTCCCGGCCGGCTCCATCCGGCAGGAAGCTGGAGAGCTGGAGATAAGCCTGACCCGTTCTCGGACAGGAACCGAGCACCACTCCACGTGATGGGCTCACCTGCCGCAGGGCTGTTCCTTGCTCGCAGTGAGATTTCAAAGGGCAAGTGTCAAGAAAATAGGGGGGAAAGGTGGCTCGTCCTTTGCCAAAGTTTAGAAAATAATTAAAAAAAAAAAAAAAGTCCTAGACTCTGCCCCTCACCCCGAGCCTGCCGTGTTCACATCCCACCTCACCCTCTTCTAGCCATCCCACGCAGATGCGCTTTCCATTTAGCTTTGCCAAAAACCAAACCTGAGGCTCCAGCTAGGAGTCAGGAGGGGGGTTGGCAGGGATATATTATCCATCGCCCCTTCTTGGCAGGGGTTGCTGAGCTCCACTGGGGAGCGCAGCAGACCAAAACCTGCTCTGAGCCCCAGCAGGACTTGCTGATCCCATATCCACCTCCCTCGAGCAGGGACCACGTGCCCCAAAAAGCCTCTTACCCTGGTCTTGTGTTAGGTGTAATAAAGCAGGGGCTTTCTGGGGAAAAGGGGGGCCTTCCCTCCTCCTCCTGGCATAACCCTGAGAGTTCCTGGGGGGAGCTGGCTCCTGACTGTCTCCTCCTCCTGCAGGTTTTTGCGCAGTCGTCCCCTCGCTGTGACCTGCTCGCCAACCTCCTGCAAAATGGCTGTGGGCGCGACTACATCGAGTTCCCCACCAGCAGCGTGACCATCCTGGAGAACCGACCCCTCAGTGACAAGGGCTCGGGGGGCTCCACCACCACCCAGATGAGCCCCCAGAAAATACAACTGAACCTGCGGCCAGGTAAGAGCCCCCAAACTGCCGCAGGAAGGGGAGATGCCGTGAGAATAACCCAAAGGGCTTAAGCCATGAGTGAGCCATCACTCTGCCTCGCTGGCCAAGGCTGTCTCCTGTCCATCGGGGGCAAGGTCACGCTGGGGGCTGCACTGAACCCTCACAGAACATCCCTGGTGGGCAGCCAGGCTGTCTGCAAGCTGATTTCTGCTCTTCAGTGTCTTGGCTCAATCCCGTGTTATCCGAAGGGGCGGGATGGGGATGCGACTTCAACAACGCATGGGCTCGTTTTATAAAGCCATTTAGATTTTAGCTGCTGCCGCTGTACTCCGAACGCTTTGGTGGAAGTCAGCTCGTGTCTAACGAGCCGTAGAGCAGCTGGTGGGGTTGGGCTGCCAACAGGTCCCTGTAATTTCCCGGGCTTGTTTCAGCCAGGCAGGCTGGAACCAATTAACTGTTATGGTCGTTTGCCAGCATCAAGGAATTTCAAGCGCTGCCAGGCAGGAGGCAAAACTAACAGGCACCGCTCACCCAAGGTCACGAAATGGGTTTGGGGAATGTGGAGTAAGTGGTGCCATCACCGTGCTCTGCCCCGCACGTAGCGCCCCCCCGCTCCCCAGGCCATCCACCCATGGATGGCTCTTCCAGTCTCAGCAGGAATAATTTTGGTTCTTTGTGCTCATTAAAGCCCTGGGGCCAGATATCGGTGGCTGATAGCACGTGGCACGCTGGGCACATCCCTGGGCCTGGCCGAGAGGAGTCCTGACCCAACTGAATGACAGCAGTCTGAAGTGTCCCCACGCAATGGGGACATGCAGCTTCTAAGTGGCCCTTGCTTTATTTAGGTCTGAAGATATTTGGCAGGAGGCAGGTAGGTGTGCTGCTCTGGAGAGGAACAGAGGCAGCACGCAGTGCTGTAAGTCCCTGTTCCTTGGAAGCAGCAGAAGACAACCCCAGCTTGGTATCCTCTCTGCCCAACCGAGAAGGCTTGACAGGAGTTATCAGCCTTGACTCGTGAATCAAGACAAAATGCTGAAGGGTATAAGTAGGACAGGTCACAGCCCATGTCCCACAAGCTCAGAGTCCTCACAGTTTTAGCTCAAGAAGGAGAAACAGATGCTTTCTGGGCACAAAATTGGGACCTCAACTATGTGATGGTGCTCCAGCAATGCAGCTGGAGGGGGGATGGAGGACTTTGGGCTCTCATAGATTTTGAAACTTTCTCCATCCTGAAAGTTAGAACGTGACATGCAGATTTAGAAGGAAATATGAAAACCATAACAATTTAAGGTCAATTAAAGCTTTTTTCTTCAGCATTTGAGGTGTTCTGAGAAGGCTGGAGCTGTGCCCCAGCTTACATTTCACAAAGCTGTTTCAAAGAACAGCAAGAAAGAACCTTTGTCACTTTTAAAAGGCAGAAAGAAAAGGTCGACCCAAAGTGTTTTTCGCCTTTTTTTTTTTTTTTTTTGAAGTGCAAAAGTCATCGAAACTGGCCTGTTCCCCAGAAGGCTCTGTCTGAGGAGGCTTTTGTTTCAATGGAAAACATTTCACAAAAAATTTCCCAGAAGAAGCTGGGAGGAGCTGAGAGGAGAGGGAAGGAACAGGGACAGGGGAGGCCCCAGGAGATGCTCAGAGTCCTTGGGAGCTCAGAGAAGTCCGAAGCAGCCATGCAGCCCCCTGGTAATCCCTGTAACCCCTGCTGCCCACACACTGGGTGTTTCACTCACTCCATTCAGCATGTGTTGGTCACACTGTTCATGCAGGACACCTTGGGGGTCAGGTCTGAGCCGGAGGGCTCTGCTCACGTCCTGGTAATGAGAGGTTTGGAGAACAGGAGCCATGAGCCACATTTGCCATCTCCAAGCAGCGCAGAGCATATCCCCTGTGCAAGCACCCTGCCCGAAGGGCTTTGCCCCTTTTCTGTCTGTTTAACTGTGATGTTCTCCTCCCAGCACCTCTAAACCATCTCCTTGGGTTCCTGCTGACCCCATAGGTTGACTTTCTCCCTAGTCCTGCGGTGAGCCCCCTTTGCTCCTCCCAGGAGAAGATCTCTCACTCCATTGCCCTGTAACATTACAGATGACTCGCAGATCTTTCGCGTCCAAGTGCGTCAAGTGGAAGACTACCCTGTGGATATCTACTACCTGATGGACCTGTCCAACTCCATGAAGGACGATCTGAGGAACATCCAGAACCTGGGCACAAAGCTGGCTAGTGAGATGCGCAAGCTCACCAGCAACCTACGCATTGGCTTTGGGGCCTTTGTGGACAAGCCCATTTCCCCCTACATGTATATCTCTCCTCCACAAGCCATCACGAACCCTTGCTATGAGTAAGTCCCAGGCTGAGGGAGTCCTGTAAGAGCTGGAAGTTAATGGGACGTCACAGGAACGTGGCTGGAAATCCATACCAATGGATTTCAGTAGGGATTTGGGTGCCTGATTTTGGGCAGAGTTCAAACCTTGCTGCACTGCATGTTCTGCTGGCACAGGGAGGAGGAGCAGGTCTAAACTAAAAATATCAATGTGACTGGAAAGCTCTTAAGGGAACAAACAATTTTACACCATTTTTACAGGAGAGATGTTGAGGCTCAAAGAAAGTGACCTCTAAAAATCCCAGCAGGACTAAGGCTGGGAGCTGACCTGAGCCCAGCATCTCTAGAACATGTGATTGATTTTTTTAAAAGGTCCTTCACCAGCTCTTGGGATGGTTGGGTCCCTCCAATGCATCCTCGACAGGACCATGAGACGTGGGATGGCTGCAGGGTGGGCATGGGAGCAGGATGAGCCCTCTGAGCCTCATGCCCTGACTTCTCTCCTCCCGCAGGATCGGGGAAACCTGCCTGCCCATGTTTGGCTACAAACACGTCCTGTCGCTCACGGACGAGGTGACCCGCTTCAATGAGGAAGTGCGGAAGCAGAGCGTCTCACGGAACCGCGATGCACCTGAGGGCGGCTTCGATGCCATCATCCAGGCCACCGTGTGCGACGTAAGGGGCAAGAAGGCCTGGCTGGGGCTGGGAATGGGTCATGGGGCTGGGAGAGGGTCATCAGGCTGGGACTGGTGGGTTGGCAGAGACCACCCAACCCCACCAGGACAGGGCTGTAAGCCCTGTGGAGCTGCTGTGGGGCTCAGATCTGTGGGTGAACATTCAACTAGGACATTTCTAGACCACTAGGCAAGGCAAGACGAGGACCCTTATGTGGTCCTGGGACAAGAGAGGAACAGAGCAGGTGCTTGGGAACTGATGATGACCCCACATCAGGCCAGATGGGACATCTTCTCCTGTGCCTGCACCTTGATTTTGCTGGAAATGGGAGGGATTTCATGCCTCAGTCATTAGCCACCTTGATTAACACTCTAGCAAATTAAAACCTGCCTTTCACCTGTACAAGCAGCCCATGCCCACCTCCCAGGCTCCACAGCCCCCACACACCCATAGCGCTTCCCTGGGAGAGCAATCACCCTCGGTTCCCTCTGCAGCGGCAGGTTGGTCCCTATGGCCAAGCCATGACCCGGGGTGGCAGCAGTGGGGTGCTGGCACATAGGGCTGCCCTCGGCACATGCTGCCGCATGACTGGGAGCTGCCTTTTGCTGCAGGAGAAAATCGGCTGGAGGAACGATGCTTCCCACCTACTCGTCTTCACCACGGATGCCAAGACCCACATCGCGCTGGATGGCAGGCTGGCCGGCATCGTGCAGCCCAACGATGCCCAGTGCCACATTGACGAGGATAATTTCTACTCTGCCTCCACCACGCTGGTAAATCCTGACCCACACATGGGGCTGGGGAGCCCAGAGCTCCTGTTGAGGGTCTCCATGGGATGGGAAAGGTGGTCTGGGCCTGGTTGCAGAGCATAATGGGTACCAGCATAGTTGCAGGTATGTATTCCTAGAGTATAGTCTCTTCTCTTCCCCAGGACTATCCCTCTCTGGGCCTGATGACTCAGAAACTCTCACAGAAGAACATCAACTTGATCTTTGCTGTGACGGATACAGTTGTTGGTCTCTATCAGGTAACAGCTGCTGTGCAAAGCCACCTTCTTGGCCTGGTGGGTCCTGAGGAGCACCCTTTGCAGCTGACCATGGGTAGCTGGACATAGCTTGGTGGTCTCCTGACCTATCAAAGCTCCTTGGGAAGCTCCTGTGTGCCCAGACAGAGTTTGGCCCAGCCATGGCACAAGCAGACCACATTTATGATATTTCTCCAGAATTACAGTGAACTGATCCCAGGCACAACCGTGGGCACCTTGTCCAGAGACTCCAGCAACGTCCTGCAGCTCATAGTGGACTCCTATGGGGTGAGTGTGCAGTGTGATGGCCCCACAGCTCTCTGCTTCCCAAAAATAGCCACTGCTTCACACTGCAAGCAGCCCACACAGATTTGGCAGCTCCCCCAGCCCCGAGCATCCTCCCTGGACCAGCTGCAAGCACCTGCCTCCACCCACGCCTGCGGGGACCCCGGGGAAGGGAGATCACTGTGTTTCGCTGCCTGCTCCTTCCCATCCTCGAAGGCGTTCCCCTGTGGGGAATGACGTAGTCAAGCCCTGAGAAAGACTCGGGCCACTTGGCCGCTTTCCCATGTGTGTGGGAGCATCGCTGTGGTGCTCAGGGGGGCTCCTCCCCAGGCCTGAGCCATGCCCAGCCTGTGCTGTCATCTTCATCACTCCTCTCTCCTCCCTCCTCCCTTAGAAAATCCGCTCCAAGGTGGAGCTGGAGGTGCGTGACCTCCCCGAAGAGCTGTCCCTGGCCTTCAATGCCACCTGCCTCAACGACGAGGTCATCCCCGGGCTCAAGTCTTGCATGGGGCTCAAGATCGGGGACACGGTGAGGATTCTGTGCATGGGGTTGGATTTTCTCCACCTCTGTGTAGCAGCGCTGCCAGCTCGGCTGATGCTCTCCAACAGCCCCGTCTGCTTGCCCCACCACCTCCTGGGTGACACAGACCCTGCGTCACCATCTTTGCGGTGGAGAGAGGGGTCCAGCTGGGTGGGTGCAAGGAGGAAAATGCATTTTTGAGTCTGCTGGATGCACACTCTGTGGTCCTCTAACTCAGCCTGGCCTGCTGGCCACAGTGCGTGGGATTTAGCCTGGTTACTGTGGCAGGCAGGTGACCTGACCCAAACCAGGCTGGACAGCTTTGAAAAGCCCAAAGAGACCTGGTGGGTCCCATTTCTGGGCTCCTTAAGCTTGGGTGTGGACTGGAGTGGGTACCCCCGTGTCGTGCTGGTGGTCCTGCTGCCCTGATGCACCCCTCTGCCCTCCAGGTGAGCTTCAGCATCGAGGCCAAGGTACGGGGGTGCCCGCGGGAGCCGCAGAAATCCTTCACCATCAAACCCGTGGGCTTCAAGGACAGCCTGACGGTGGTGGTGGACTTCAACTGCGACTGCTCCTGCGAGAGCCAAGCCGAGGCCAACAGCTCGTCCTGCAGCCGAGGCAACGGCACGCTGGAGTGCGGCGTGTGCCGCTGCAACCCCGGGCGCCTGGGCTCGCACTGCGAGTGCTCGGAGGAGGAGTACAACCCCTCGCAGCAGGACAACTGCAGCCCCCGGCGGGACCAGCCCCTCTGCAGCCAGCGCGGCGAGTGCATTTGCGGGCAGTGCGTGTGCCACAGCAGCGACTTCGGGAAGGTGACGGGCAAGTACTGCGAGTGCGACGACTTCTCCTGCGTCCGCTTCAAGGGCCAGATGTGCTCGGGTGAGTGCTGGGCTTGGAGGGGAGGCAGCTCAGGGCATTTTCACGCCGACCAACCTCATGGACAAGGAGACACCGTCTATTTTGGGGCTTGTCCCATGCATTGTCCCCACCAGCTTGCTCAGCTGTGGTTCTCCCTGGACCAGCCCTAGGTCTGAAGCGATGCCAGGGAGAATTATTCCCCTTTTGGCAGCTGGTATCACCTTCTGTGCCCAAGAGCCGTGGCAGGGTGATGGGCTCTGAGGGTTAAAAGCAGACCTTGGTCCCTGCTTAGACTCAGGAGCCCCATGGGGGTGGCCAGTGGGCACCCCAGGGAACAGGGACCAGCCAGCCCCTGTTCGAATCGCAGCCCCCGACACACCAGAGGTATTGCTCTGCAGGAGGAAAGCATGGGGTGGAGGGAGAGGGGTGGGGAGAGGCAATTTTTATCCTCCCCCCAGTTCTTGAAGACTCCCCATTGGCAAAAGCAGTTGGGGAAGCAAATCCTCCCACCTCGCTGGTATTACGGCATCGGCCCTCCTGAATATTTATCTCTTCCATGTGCTACCAGACCCCCCACTCCAGCCCCGGCTGCAGTACTGGGGAGAGAGGGGAGGTCCTTGGATACTTCCCCCATGCCAGGAACCGGGGAAGGAGCCCCTCTCTGCAAAACACCCACCCCAAGAGCAGTTTCACATGTCCTGATGTGCCGGGGCCACTTCCCTATTGGAAACCCCCATCTAGGGTTTATCCCACGCACGTCTCCGGTAAGCACTGGAGCCCAGGCAAGGTGGCTGCTAACACAGTGCCAAAAAAGCCACCGCTTTCGTGGTGCAAGGCCAAAACTCCCCAGGAAAATGTCAGGGGCCAAAGCTGGTCCCATTCTGCTGGAGCCCAGCGCGGGCGAGATGAAACCTGTTGGACAGATAACACTTGGTTCCTGCTCCCCACTGTCCCCAAATTGGTTTTGGGACCCCCCCACCTGCCCCCCAGCCCAACTTCATGGCTCACGGCTGACTCTGCGCTGCTGGGATTGATCCCTTATCTTAACAGCCTGCTGATAACAGAGGTGGAAACTGAAGGTTTTCCCCCCACACCCGGAACAGTCAGTGCCCTTGGGGAGCCGGACGCCCATCCCTGCTCCCGCTGCCTGTTTGCACAAGGGCTGCCAGGTTTGAAGGGTGATAAGGAAGCGCTGCCCCCATCCTGGGCAAGCTGTTAATTAACCCGATCTGTCTGACCCTGTTGGCATCCATCCCATCCCTTGAGCCACTTCTCCCCAGCTTCCCCGTCTGTTTCCATGCCTTGTCACCCAGCGTGGCGCTATTTTTCCTGTGACTCAGCCCCAGTTCCTCATTAACGGGGTTACACATCTATTTCTCATGCCGGTGCCCCAGAGGCCATGGCGGGGACGGTGCCCGGCCGATCCCCCGCCGGGAGCAGTGTTCCCAACCTACCCCGCTGCGCTCGGGGCTTGGGACGGGTCGGTGTGTGCCGGCTCCGCGGCATTTCCACCGCTCACCGTGGCTTGTCTTTGAGCTGAAATCAAACCGCAATCCAAACAGCCCCGGGCTTTGGCAGGATTTGAGCACGTCTGTCTGTCTGTCTGTCTGATTAAACCAGTCTCAGCGAGTGCGCAGAGCTGGTCCAGCTTTTCCCAGCAGTCGGTTTCCCCTGCCTGGTCTGGGACTGGGAAATGAGTGGGATTTGGTGGGGTTTGACCAGATGTCCTGAATCAATCTGAAATTATAAGGCAAAGCTTGACTAGCTCAGAGACAGATCTGATTGAGTATCTCCAGCTGCTGCTGCTGCCAACCTGCCAGAGCTGGGGCAGCTCAGCCTGAAATTTGGCATTTTTTTCCAGTTTGGGTGGAATAAGGGTGTTGGGGACATGGCAAAGGTCAAGGTTAGATGTGAGCTGCTGTCTGTCCACCCCAGGGATGGTTGTCCTGGGTGGCTGGTCTGCCTTGCCGTGCCCACAGAGGTGGAGCTGCCACTGTGGGTACATGGATATCCCACATGGGTGATTGCTAATGGGATCTATGGGGACACTTGAGGGTCCTGATGCCCTCTGGGTTGTCCCCAGGCCATGGAAAGTGCAGCTGCGGGGACTGTCTGTGCGACTCGGACTGGACCGGCGACTACTGCAACTGCACCACCCGCACCGACACCTGCATGTCCAGCAACGGGCTGGTGTGCAGCGGCCACGGCTCCTGCGTCTGCGGCAAGTGCGACTGCACCCAGCCCGGCTCCTACGGCGACACCTGCGAGAAATGTCCCACGTGCCCAGACGCCTGCACCATCAAAAAGTGAGAGAGGGCAGAGAGGTGGGAGACGGGCCGTACCCCACTGGGGAGCCCGCAGTGGTGCCGGCCGGAGCTCTCACCGGCTGCAGCCCGGTTGGGTTGGGATTGCAGCTATTTCCGCAGCCTGAGATGAAGAATTGTGACGGTTTCCCCGGGGAGAGCATGGAGGAGCTCACAGTACCTCCTTCCTCTTCCTCAGGGAGTGCGTGGAGTGCAAGAAGTTTGTGCGGGGAGCGCTGGTGGAGCAGCAGTCCTGCAGCCGCATGTGCCGCGATGAAATCGAGACGGTGCAGGAACTGGGTAAGAGAGGAGACCCAAACCCCTGCCCTAAAGCGTGGCAATCTGGCGGGGTGCGTATGCCGCCCGCTTTCCCTCCGCGTGTGCATCCCCTGGCATGGGGGGCTCTGAGCCTTCGCTCTGGCAGGCGACAGGGGCAAGGACGCCGTCAACTGCACCTACAAGGACGAGGATGACTGCGTGGTGCGTTTCCAGTACTATGAGGACTCCAGCGGCAAGTCCATCCTTTACGTTATCGAGGAGCCTGGTAAGATCCGTCCGCTGTGGTCACACGGGAGGCGGTGCAGAGCATGCCGTGCTGGGTTTCTGTGCTAAATGGGGGGATTTTCTGAGTCCCCTTTGAGCCTCCCACCCCAGCCAGGCTCACGGGACACGGTGGTCGGGGGCTGAGAGGGGTTAAAATGCTGCTTTGTTCCCTGCTCGGTGCCACTGGGGCTGAAATTTCCTGCCTCTGTCTCACATTTCCACACTTTGCTCGGTTATTTTACCCCCTCATTGAGGCCAAGGATGGGGGCTCAACCTTGCCACCGCCCTGATCCTGCTTCTGACTCCGTGGGTGTGATTTTTCTCAAGATGCCATTAAGAGCTGCTGCCTCCCATCAGCCTGGTGGGAGCGATGCTGGGCTGAGATACGGCAGCCCCCCCAGCCACGTGGAGCAGCTCCGGGGTCTCCGCTGACCTCGGGGTCTGTTTTCCAGCTGAGCTGGGGACTGTGCGGCCGCAGATCTTTCAAAAGCTGTCCCGAAGGCAGCTGCCAGCCATCAGCAGGGCAGCAGCCCGCCCTCCCTGGCCCTCGTACCCGGGGAGAAGAGGCAGGCGAGGGCCGGGGGGGCTGCAGAGCCCCGGCAGCGTGCGGGGGGAGCTGGGTGGGTGCTGGGGTTTGTACCGGATCTCGCCGCCCCGGTTTGTGGGTGCAGCGGTGATGCACAGCCGGAGGGCGGGGGCGGTGTGGGGTGTCAGCCCTGGCTGGTGGTTTGGGGATGAACTTCCAGCAGCCCAAGGACCTGGTCTCCAGTGTCATCCCCCAGCGCGGGTGGGACCTGTGATGCCCCTGACCTGGGCTGCTCCAGACTTGGGTGCAGACCCCCATCCTATAGACAGGAGCTTGAGGGTCTCGACACGTGCACCTCATGGATGGGATCCTCCTTTTTAGAGCCTGCTGCGCTCAAGGGTGGAGGCTCCTGCTCCCTGCCAGGGGAGGATGAAGCCCTCCTGAGACCAGAGGAGCCCCATGTACCCATGGCCAGGCAGCCCCAGAGCTGGTTTTAATTGCCCCGGGGGTGCTGAGGCCCCCCCCCAACTCTGCCCTCCTCCCTCTGCCAGACTGCCCGAAGGGGCCGGACATCCTGGTGGTCCTGCTGTCAGTGACGGGTGCCATCCTGCTCATCGGCCTCGCCGCCCTGCTCATCTGGAAGCTCCTCATCACCATCCATGACCGTCGAGAGTTCGCCCGCTTCGAGGAGGAGAAGGCCAGGGCCAAGTGGGACACGGTGAGGGCCAGAGGGTCAGGTGTGCCGGGCAGGAGTCCCTGAAGCCTGCAGCCCCTGGGTTGAGTGGATCCAGATCCCAGTGTTCCCAGCACGAGAGTCCAGTTGCTGTCTGTGGTCTCGGGACACAGTCCTTAGGGACCAGCCTGCCTCATCCCTCTCTGAAGCACGGCACAGTGTCACGGGCCGGACTCGGGGTGACACTGCCAGCCTGGACACCCCTTCCCGGAGCCCGCGGTGGTCACAGGGGATGCGCACAGGCGATAGCAGATATCCCAGATGCTTTTCCCACCTCCAGCATATCCCAAGCACTTGTCACCAGCGTGACCCTCTTACTCACTGCCCACACCAGTGTTTCCATCCCATGAGTGAGGTGGAAGGTCCCTCCTGCCACGGGATGCTGGAAGGGCTGAGGCACCTGGAGCACGAGGGAGGGGGCAGGGATGGTACTGGAGCCTGTCCCCCACCTCTCCTCCACCTCCCTGAGGGAAGGGATGGGGTGGGGTGGCTCTTTCAGGAGGCCGCTCTGCTCCTGAGCTCCTGCTGCCTTTCCTCTCCTCCACAGCAGCTTTTTCCTGCTCTCCCCCGTGAAACCTCAGGGGGAGCCATTAAAGTGGGCAGCCGAAGGCTTGAGCGGAGACATGGATCCACCACTCAATGCTGAAATGGTGCCTCAGTTTCCCCAGCTGTAAAGTAGAGCAAATGCTGATGCCAAGCACAAAGTGACGATGCTCTTTTTCCTCCTTCTTCCAGGGCCACAACCCTTTATACAAAGAAGCTACGTCTACCTTCACCAACATCACGTACCGCGGGAACATGTAAGGATGCCGCATCCAGCGCTGGCCGTGGGATCAGCCAAGGATCAAGGATCTGTGGGATCTTCTGGAGTCTGGTTTACAGAAGAGCCTGTGTGTGTGTCTGCGTGTGTGAGTGTGTCTGAGCGTAATTTAACAATCCCTCCAAGGCCCTGTTGTCCATCACCCCGCTGTAACTGCAGGGATGTGCTTTCCACAGCAAACCTCTCGTCCTTACCTCGGTGGGTCGCCTCGCGGGAGCCGGCGGCCCCTCCATACACTGAACGCAGAGAAATGGGACTTTCTCTGCCTGGCGAGTCTGTGAACTTGTTAGGTGCTCATCGGGCCATGGGGATTTCAGGAGCGGCTGCTCCAACCAAAGGCTGAGCCGTGCTTTCCTCCGTGGCCCGTGCTGGCGAAGCTCTGCCCGCTCCCAGAGTCCCCTTGTGCACTGGACAGACGCGGCCCCCCTGGGTACGGGAGCCATCTCCACGGGGGACAGGGCAGCTACCCTCGCTGCCAGCCCACAGAAGCCACCGCACGGCTTTGCGGGTTGAGGATATACCGCTCAAACAACCTGGCATCCCCCAGCTTCTCACAGCCACGTGTTTCTGGTACTGCTGGGGCCTGGGACAGTGAAAAGCAAATGCCCCGGCCTCGCAGTGCCCTTCCTCCTTCCCTCCACATGCAGTTTGCACCACTGGCCAACTCTATGTAGCATCAGCTGCGCTGGGCCCAGCTGCAGCCTGGTTCAGCCCCATGACGGTGCTGAGTTCCCCATGTCCCCCTCCACCACCACTACGCCACGAAGCACGTGGATGGGTGGGCAGCAGCCTGGGGAGGGTGGCGATGCCCGTTACCCCTCGAGCCTGGCCACCTCTCTCCCTTTTCTGTGCTTTTTGGGGCTGCGTTACTGCACCCCGCTCTATTTTCTGTGTAGCTCAGGGTTCTAGAAGAGCAGGCAGGGTTCAGGCCACATCCTGCTGCCTGTGGTTTGGGTGACCCTTGTGGGAAAACCAAAAAAAAATAAAAACGTCCTAGTAGCAGAGTTTGGCTGTAACGGTGCTGCTGCCTGGTCCATGCCCTGGCCAGAGCATGTTGGCTCTATTCCCTTCGCTCACACCAAAAAGCAGCAGCGACCTTGTGCCTGGCGTGGGACTGGCCCTGACAGCCCCAGCAGTGTGTTGGCTGGGCTGGTGGTGGCCATATGTCCCCGTTCCCTAGCTGGCCTGTCCCCAGCAGCCGGGGGACGGGGGCAAGGGCTGGCTGCAGGCAGCTGATGCTGGGGTGGGAGCTGGGGCTGAGCCCCGGAGCAGGGAGGTGGGTGGGCAGCAGCAGAGCGGCAGCGATTCACACCACGAAAATGAAAATAAAGAAACCTTGAACTACTAACAGTGTCGGTGTCCATGCCAGCTGTCTGTGCCCAGGCTTTCCCCCCCTCCATGGGCACCCCCTGGCACCTCAGCGTGACTCGGGGAGCTGGTCTGGACGGGGGAGCCAGTGCAAGCAGGGCTGTGGACCCCCATGGGGGTCTCTGCTCTGTTACTGGTGCCCTCCTGGGGGTGGGTAACACACCTGGGGACACAGACAATGGTACTCCTGGCAGCCACCTGCTTCTTTGCAAGTGGGGCGACCCCCAGCAGCCCCCCATCCTGCTCCACAGGTCCCTGTGAGCCCCCCGCTCCGCCGGAGAAGCCCTCGGAGGAGGGGAGCGGGGCTGGGACGGCTGCAGGACCATCCCGGGGGGGCCTGGGGGCTGGGCTGGGGGTGAAGATGCTAAACATGGGAGCAGGGTCCTGCCGGTGCCCCCAGCTCGGAGCACCCAGCCCATGCTCAGCACCGCATCGCACAGGGCTGCAGGGACACCCAGTGGCCACCTTCCCAAGCAGCATTTTGGGACCACAGAAGGTGACAGAAAAAACTCTTTGCCTGTCTCTCCAACACCCTCAATGCACCCCCTGGGCCATGGGGTGCCCCCAGCCCATGCAGTGGGTCCAGGCACCTGGGCCAACACTCAGTGTCCCCAGCTGCACCTGGTGGGGCTCAGGGTGGGTGTCAACAACACCCAAGAGAGCTCCGGGGTGGGGTTGGGTTGGGCTCAGCTGGGTTTGGCCCCAGGAGGGTCATTTCAGCTGCAGGGTTGGCCAAGGGGAAGGTAAAGAGGAGCCCAGGGAAGAGCCTGGATGCCACACAAAGGAGCAGGATGAGCCCCCCAGGCTGGCTGGGGCTGTTCCAACACAGAGGGAGCTGGAGAGGGAGTTTGGGGTGCAGGGGGTCTGTCTGAGCCCGCTGCACTTGCCCTGAAGCAACGCTCGGCTTGGGCACCTGCTCCGTGATGCTGCAGAGCTCGTGGTGCCACAGGGGCACGGTGGCAGCATGGGGTTCAGGGCAGCCACCTCTCCTGGGTCACCCAGCCTGGGACCTGCCCCGCTCTCCTGCTGACCCCACGAGGGTCCTTCCTGCAGGATGCATCCAGCCTGTGCAGGGCCCGATCCTGCTCAGGTCCACGGGCACGGCACAGGGTCCGACAAGCAGCAGCCGGAGGGGTGGAGGCACGGATGTACTCAAGCCCTGGATGTTGTCCCCATCCCTGTGCCACCCTGTGCCTCAGAGACCCCGTTGGACCCTGTCCCAGCTCAGCGCTTGCTGGTGGCGGGGAGCTGAGCCCAAGGAATGCCACTGGTGCCGCCAGGTGCTCTGTGACATCAGGCAGAACAGGGACGGAGAGGTGGCACCAGGCAGCGAGCCTGGGGGCTGCCCCGCACCTCCTGGGTGCACCCGAGGCCACCGGGGCAGTCGCCCAGAGAGTGAATCGCCTGCAGCGTCCCTGGAGCAGGACAGGGGGACACGGCGTGCTGCGGGTGGGGGGGGCCCTGCTCTGCAGCACCCTCTTGCTAGGCAGCCCCTGGCACTGAAGTCACCTCCTGCCTCACCACGGACACAGAGTCCCGGGTCGCATCCTTCCCAGCCGTGCCCTCGGCCACAGCCCCACTGGGTGTGAGACCCCCCCTGGGTGTCAGCGGGTCCCCACAGGTGCCCCTGCTCACAGCGGGGCTGGGACGAGGAGGGCATGGAGCCCTGCGAGCCACCGAAACCCTGTGGCCCCACAGTCACCGAGGCCCAGTTGCAACCACCACGATGTGGCTCTGCAGACAGTCAGGACATATCTGCCTGCTCCCGACCCCCGTCAGCCCCCAGCAGGACCTCCGTGTCCAGCAGGACCTCCACATCCAGCAGGAGCACCGAGTCCATCAAGAAGTTCACATCCAGCAGGACCCACAAGTAAGCAAGGGGTTGCCTCCTTGGATGGTTTTAAACTAGAGCGGGGTAGGTTTAGATTAGTCGTTGGGAAGAAGTTCTTTCCACTGAGGGTGGTGAGACACTGGCCCAGGTTGCCCAGAGAGGGGGTGGAGGCCCCATCCCTGGAGACATTCAAGGCCAGGCTGGATGAGGCTCTGAGCGACCTGATCCAGTTACAGATGTCCCTGCTCACTGCAGGGGGTTGGACTAGATGGCCTTTAGGGGTCCCTTCCAACCCAACACATTCTGTGATTCTATGGTGGGAGCCCACATTTGCCTGTGTTTCAGTCTTCCCTTCCCTGCTCGTCCTCACGGCAGAAAAGCTGCAGGACAGGAAGGGGAGGGTGACAGAGGATGGTGCCAACATTGCAGGAGGGCTGGCTCGTGGTGCACGGTACTGATAGCCGAGACGTATCCACCCAGGCACGTGGTGCGCAGGAAGGATGTACCGAAGGCAGATAAAGCAATGCAGGTGAGGATGGGCAGCGCTGGGCCCCACATGTATTCACACAACTTCTTTTGGAAGTGTGCCTGCACCCCAAAACTATGTGTCCATCCCCCACACACACAATTCCTCACCCCCAGGGACGCAGCTGGGTCATACCAGGGGCTACACATCCTTACATCCTCCTGGGAAGCACAGGATTTGGCCTGGAGATGGATTTGGCTGCTGCTGAGCACCCTGGTGTGGCACAGTCTGGGGTAGACTCCTGCAGAGGAGCTGGGGACCCTCCAGAGATGGAGGACTGGACCCTCCCAGAGCCCCCCAGATGGGGGCTGCCAGGTCCCTCCTGTTCCCCTCCCTGGGCTCAGCCTGTGCTCAGACAGTGTTTTGATGGTGCGGGTGCTCCCGGCCCCAGACCCCCTCTTCCTTCAAGATGTTACGGAAGGAATGGCAGCCATGGGGCAAGAAGAAGAAGAAGAAAAATAAGTACATGAGCAATGGCCAGGACCAGCCACAGCAGTGTGCCTCAAGGGCCAGCAGTGCCATGGGGAGCTGCTCTGAAGCATCACAGCACGGAGCCCCCGGCCCCCCCGCGGCGCCTGTCACACCCCAGAGCAGGTAACGCAGGGACTGTCTGGGGTTGAGCCGGTCCCACCCCTGGGTCTCCCCCCAGGGCGATCAGGGTCCCCACGGCACAGGGACAGGTGCTGGGCAGGGTCATCTCACACGTGTCCATCTGCTCCCTCAGCAGGAAGAGCGTGTCCAGCCTGGGCATGACTACGGGCAATGAGGAGGGAGAAGAGCAGGATGAGGCTGTGCTGGAGCTGGAAGGTAAACCCGCTCCTCCCCATCCCGTTCAACCATGTTTGCTCCATCGTGCTGCTCTGAAATCCTGTCCTGCTTCCATGACTCCGGCACGCTGGAGAAACCAGAGCGGTGCCACGTGCGCGATTTGGGCAGACGTTCATTTCCCATTGAGCTGTGGGATGAGACAAGACCCCTGTTTAGGTAAATTCACAGCCCCTGGATGCCAGTGGGCACGGCTGCTTGCAGGATCAGGCCCGTGACCGTGAGGACCAGCTGCTGGGAGTCTGGAGTGGGTTTTTTTCCCAAAAAACTCAAGGCTGTGTTGGTGTGCTGGCTGGTGTAAAGGACTGTGAGCAGCCGGAGGTACCTCCTGGGGCAGGAGCCGGAGGTGGCAGTGGCTCACTGCTCCCCGGCAGAAGCCATTTGTGAGCTGTGGTAACTCCAACTCTGCTGAACCTGCAAATTTCGGGCCACGTTGAGGCTGTTGGTGTTGGGGACCACTAGATGGTGATGTCTGTACGCGGCTCGGTCAGATGCTTGCCACCTTTCTGTGCTGCTTTCTGATCATCTCCCACTGCGGACGGGGATGGATCCTCAGGGGAATTTTCCCCATGGAGGTTTCCAGAGAGCGGGGACATCCCGTAACCCATCCCACAGACACAGCTCCTGCAGCAACACCCCGGGCCGGGGTTCTTTTTTGTGCTACTTTTATTCCTGAAAGCACTACAGTGTTCCCTCTTCTTGGAGCCCATTAACACCTCAACTCCTTTTGTAAACTGATGTCTATTAATAAATCCAAGAATGAGCAAAGCACTTCCTGATGCACCTGGGAGGTGATTTAAGGTGCTTTCTGCCCCGTTCACAACCCTGAACTGTGTTTTCCAGGTCTCTAGGAAATTTTCTGAAATGAAACACATTTCCCCATTGATTCTAGTGACGCAGGTCAATGTCGGAGAGGTGAAGTCTCACCTACCCCCGGGGGAAATCCACTTTCCAGAGGAGAATCACCGGGAGGTACTGGAGGACATGGCTGTGGGTGGTGAGTACATCGGCGCTTTGGGATTGTTCAGGATCTGAGGCATCCGCTGGGCAAAAATCTTAAGACTTGGGGAAAAGGAGAAAGCTGGAATTAAAAAAAAAAAAAAAAAAAAAAAAAAAGTCAAAATGCTGACATTTCACAAGATCGCAGAATAATTCAGGTTTCAAGGGGCCTCAGGAGGTCTCTAGTCCAATCCCTTGCTCAAAGCTGGGTCAGCTGAGAGGTCAGACTGGGTTGCTCCGGGATTTATGCATTATAGGATCTCCAGGGCAGTGAAGGAATCGGGGTTAGCCTGGGATGAGAGAGTGCCGCACTCTGGAGAAAGCTTGGACCTCCAGCCTACATCTGGCCAAAAAGGCCCTGGTTTGCGAAGGAGTTTTGGGGTGAGATTCTCTAAAATCACCAAATCCTTTGTGGGTATGAGAGTTCTCGGTGTTATAAACTGCCCTTTTGGTGAGACACGTAAAGCTGCAGCCAAGAGCCTCCCTCCAAGCTCTTGTCTGTATTTTCGGGCTCTCCTTCCTCAAACATATTTTCCCGTTGACTAAACCCCATCTTCCCCCATATCCCAGGGGACACAGTCGACATCCAGGACCCAGACTTTGATGTGGGCAGCACTGAGGTGTCCTTAGCCAGCAAGGAGCTGCAGGAAGCCCTAGGACATGCCGGAGGTGGGGACCGACATTTCCCTCCTTGCCCTCTCCTCCTACATGGCCCCTCCGGCCAGCAACCCAGTGCCAGGGACTCGGGGACGCTGCTGGCTCCCTGCAGCTCCTGTTTGGCCCATGGCTGGCGTGGGACATGCCGTGCGCTCGGCCGAGGTTAAATTCTCTCCACTTCCCTCTTCCCTTTAATCTCACGTTGAATTTTTGCTTTGCCTTCTTTGGCCCAGGGGCCGCGGTGGGAACTCTGTGTGTCTCGGCAAGAAATAAATGCCATCCCTCAGCGTACCAAAGGCGAAGGGGGCTGTGTCTGGAGCGTGTTACATGTGGTGCAGCGTGTGGAGGGGAGGTGGCGGGTGATGACTGGCCGTGGCAAGGGAATTTGATCTTTCTTGGCCTCGGCATCCCACCCTGCCTGGCGGGGAGGGAGTTTCATTGCATTATTGCGGCTACAGCCCTTTAGATCCTGAGATGGAAAGGGTAGGTGAAAGGCAAAGGAGTCGCTGTTATTATTATTTAAAACATTTTTTTGCCAAGTCTCTCTGCGCTGCCTGCCAGCGCGCAGGGGAAGTTTCCAACACTTTCTTGTTACAGAGGACACAGCCTCTGCGGATACTCTGGGCTCTGACCTGGATGCAGTGGAGACCTGCTTGACCCCGGAGCCACAGGAGGTGCCCAGTCTCGCTGCTGTGGCTGGTACGTCCCTGGCTGCCCTCTCCCTGCCATTGCCAAGGCCTGAAATCTCCCTGGAGAGCCAGTCCCTGCTGCTGGCGAGATGCCCTGCTCCATTCCAGTATTGCCCGGGCTCTACCGTAGGGTTCAAAAGCGACACTCAGGACCATGACTCCATCCAGGGCTCCGTGGCCAGCGAGGTCCACCTGACCAGCAGGGAGAAGCTGGAAGCCGTAGGAAACATGGAAGGTAAGGGAAGGTATCTGAGGTATTTTTCCTTGGAGGAAGCCTAGGAATCTGTGGAAACCAACAGACTAGTGAATCCATGAAGGTGGTGAGGATCTCCATAACCCAAGTTGCTGCTTGTTGACAGCAAATGGGATTGGATAAAAGTCCTTCAGAAGAAAACTCCGGGGCCACCTATCTCGACGAACTGCAAATCTGCTGGTGGTGAAGCTGTGCAGGGAGAGCCAGGGACACACCAGCAGCTGCAGTAGGTTTCCAAAACTTCACTGCAGGTGCTCACTACAGCTGTGTGTCACCAAGGTCAGACAGGCAACACAAATTCCCGTATTCACTCGCCTTCCTTAACACGGGCCCTTACACGTGGCAGTGGCAGCACTTGGGTTGTGCAGCCAGGCTCCCAGTACAGCACGCCAAGAGGAACCGTGTTAAACTCCGACTTCTCATTGAGGGTTCAAACACGCCGTCCCCAAGCCAACTTTCCAACTGAACACGTTTCCCACCAGAAACCTTAATATTGCTCAGGGCCATCAGAAATTAACACATCGAAGCTGAAGCTGCCAGAAAAATCAAAGCACAACGCTGCTCTCAGCACGCTCCTTCCTCCGTGTTGTAACGCTGGAGCCATGAGGGTGGGAAATCACGCGTGTAGGATGGGCTGCTTGAGACTGACAAAGATTTACTTGACACCTTCTGGTTTCTCTTTCCCTCCTTGTTTCAAGACCCAATTTGTCCACAAGCCACCTCATCTCGCTCTGCTTCCCCCTCGTCGCAGTGGTGGCAGGGTTTTTCCCCTCCCTGCATGCAGGAGAGAATAGTTTCGCTAATGGGTTGAAAAGGTTTTAAATCCTCTGGAGGACAGAGCCGGAGAAAGGCAAAAGATGTTACTGCTCTTATTTTTATATAACCAATCTCCCTCCTGTCCTGGCTGTGCATAGAAGGTGCTGCTGACGTGTTTAGGATGGTACTTAAAACACCCACATTTAGAAGGAAAACAATACTCAGAGGGGCTTTTTTATTTTCACAGAGGACAAAGTTGACGTCAGGAGCGAGGGCTCCGTCCTGGCCATCCCACAGATCCATTCAAACCCAGAGGAGCTGAAAGAGGCAAAAGTGAATGGTGGAAATATTGGTGGGAAGGAGCCTCTGGAGGCCTCCAAACCAGCCTCCCACATGGAGCCAGCTCTTGCCAGCACTAGATCAGGTTGGTCGAGGTTTTGTCTAGCCAAGCCTTGGGTATCTCCTTTGGGACTTGGAAGTCTGGGCATGGCCCAAGGCCCCTTGCCCAGCGTCTCACAGACTTTCTGGGGTGACAGCCAGTACTGAGCCTGTGTCTTTAGCCACACGCGCCATGGACCTTAGTGCTGGGTCACAGTGGTGCAGGGGTGACAGGCTGGCGTGCTGTGATCACAGTTGTGTGGCCATCAGATGAACCAGGTTCTGGATTAGCAGGTAGAGGACAATAACTGTAAGGGAGAGCTTGGTGTGATGTTAATTTTCCCCCTGTGACAAGTCAGCCTTTGGCTATCATGAGACATCATGTTCAAGGGGTAGAGAAAGGAAAACCAGCTTGTCTATGAAGTGTCACCTCCAGGGGTGGCAGTTTGTCTCGGAGCCACCTGTCATCCCAGGCGCTGGCTACTCTGAAGGGAAGGGCAGAGGAAGGGGAATAAAGGACCCCGCACATCCACTGCAGGTGGGATAGGCGATCAGAGGCTTAAGTGGCAAGAAGAGGAGATTCAAACTAGCCATAGGGAAGATGCCGTAGCAGAGGACAGGGAATACTGGGAGGGCGCAGGATTTCCATTGCTGGATAGCCTGCTGCCCATGAACAGGATGAGACAGTGAGTTGATGCTGCGGTAGCACCACAGGGACAGGGTCGTTCCAGCTCTCCTCCGGGGGATGGCTACAGCCTGGAGGGAAGTCCATGAGACTCTCCATTTATTTGTCTTCCCACATTCAGAAAGAATTGCTCCTTCTCCTGGCTGTGCTTCCAAAACCAGTGTGACAGCAAAGCCTCTACCAAAGAAGAGGGTGATAAAACCCTTCCCAAGGGAGACACCCAGGTGAGCATGAAGGTGAAAACCAGGTGTGTGTGGCACTGCTGCTGTCCCTGGCCTGTTATGTGATCACGTGCGGGGGTCCTACCTTCACGCTCATCCCTACAGTGCTGGGCGTGTTGGCATTGTCAATCTAGAGAAGAAATGCCGAGGCACAGGTGGTGGATTGAGCCAGGCTCCTGAGCACCAGCCCCAAACAAGGGTTGTGGGTGACAGAGCTTGGTCCATCCAGCGTTGTGGTGTGGCCAAGGGAGGTTTCCAGGGCTGTTGCCTCCTGGCTGATGCTTCTGCTTCCCCGCACACACCAGGGAGGCCACAGCTGCCCTCTGTCAAAGCTGACCTGAGCTGGGGAAGACGGCTAAGATCCCTTTATGGGTTCTGTGCAGCCTTGAGCAGTTAACGTGAGCTGCCGCACAGCGTTTCACTCCCACCACTGTGAGCGTGGAGCTGGGTGATGAGCTCTTCTCTGCCAGTCCTTCCACCGCTGGCCCATAGGCCTGGCAGAAGGACCGGCACCTCCAGCTCCAGCTCGCCCCAGCTCCAGCAGCAGGAGCTGCGTATCGGTTGGTCTCTTGTCAGGGCGCGCCTCTGAGTTGTCAGCCTGTCCATCTCTCTTTATGCCTGTGTGTGTGGCAGGGACCCCTCACACGTCCTGCAGCAGAGAACTGAGTGTAAAGCAGCAAAGAGCATGGCAAGGAAACAACGGAAAGGTAATGTCACCTTGTTACGGGCTTCCCCCTTGGAAGGCATGCTGCCAGTATGGCCAGTTCGACCTTTAGCTTGGTCCTGCGGCATTGCAGATCCTCCTGAGACAATAACCACAGGTACACACAGGAAGGGACAATCCCCTGTCCCGAGGATTTGGGGACCCAGTGATTGAAGGAAGCATCAATACCCTTTTTGACAGAGAGATAACTGAAGCTCATGAGCGCAGAGCTAGAACTAAACCGACCCCTCGCCCTCACATTAAACACAGGCTCACTCTTTGTCTGCCCAGATTCCCCAGCCCCCCTGCACCCCCGGTAGCTGTTTAGAGGTAGCTGCTTTGCCACTGGCAAAGGCACTCCAGCAAAAGCCTCGCTTATGCAGAGATATACGAATTTACCTGATTCTCAGACTAATTGAGCAAGAAATCAGCATCTGAGACCCAGAGAAACTAAGGCCGCTCTACTCAGACAAGACAGTGATCGCTCAGTGGGCCATAACAGGCCAGCTCAGGGCTCGCTCTGCCCCCATGGCCAGCCCTCGTTGTGTTTGGCAGTCGCAGGGACCAGGGCAGGAATCCAGCAGTCGCTCCAGATTTTCCTGGCTACAAGAGCAGAGGCCAAACTCTTCTCTTACAAGATGGGGCACAGAAGTAGTAGAAGACCTCACCTTCTTTGGGTAATGATAAGCTTCAGGGAACTGTCCTCCCTGCTAGATACCTAACCAGTGCTCAGAAGAAAATGGGGATGGATCCCCACGGCATAACTTGTCCAGATCTTCCTGCGGGCTGCTGGGATCTCTGGTCCCTTTGAGCTCTGGGAAGGGAAGACAAGGCTCAGTCATGGCTCTGACCGTTCTCCTCCTCTCCAGCCCGTGGGAAAAATGACTTAGACAGCTTTGATTCCATCTATGCCAGAGGAATCGTCTTCTTCAAAGCCTTCTTGAATCTGGTGGAGTTGGCAGCTCTGCCCCAGAGAACTCTGTTTCAGATTATCAGGTGAGCTCTGCAAGATAGAGAAGTCCCCATTTTACTGGGATATTTGTGCCTTATCTCACAAATTATATACAGGGATCCCAAGACTAGATTTCCAGAAATATTTCATACCTAGTTGGACATCTAAAAGCACCAGCCCAGCTCAGGCACCTGCACTACAAAGACCCTGTTGTAAATGCCACCATGTGTCTAGCACACGCTTCCGTAGTTTAAATATCCTCACGGACCCTGTCTTTCCAGACATGCGGGTGCACAGCAGGCAGTGCTGAGCTGTGTTTCATGGGACAACGACGCCCTCTTTTGTCTTCTAGTTGCTACCAGCAGAAGCTGAGTGACGGCACTGGCCAAGAAGTCTGGATGGATCGTGACTTCCCCAAGTGTCACAGAAAGAAGAAGCCCCACAAAACTCAGAGAGAGAGTGTTTACTCCATGCCATCCTTCAGAAGTGCTGCCCGCGTCTCAGCCATGAACAAAAGGGAGGCAAGGGCTCACGTGGAGCACCTCAAAGGTAAGGCTTGCACACTGTCACTCCCACTCTGTCCAAAGGGGATGTCACCAGAGCTGTGAGGGTGACAACCTGGCTGGGGCATTTGCCACAGCTGCTTCTGTTGCCTCCTGGCATGTGGACTTCTCCGAAGGGGGAGGATCGGTGCTTCTGGTACTGAGTTCAGCGCGGCTCAGGGTCAGCCCTGCGTTAGCACACCTTTGCCAAGGTCATTTCCAAAAGGATCACAGAAAACAGAGCTGGAGCAGGCCTCGGGAGTCCATCCAGCTCAAAACCTTCCCAGGGCAGGATGCAAAATCAAATAGCTGTAGTGGGTTCTGCTCCGGGGGCTCATATGGGTGAAGGAATCGGGCCCCAGAGGTGTCTGTGCAAGGTGGCTGCCCTGAACACCCCACTACAAAGCATCCAGCAGCGAGTGAGCTCTGGGTTACCCCAACACCCGCAGGCACCTCTGCCCCGTGCATTGCGGCAGATACACCTCAACACTGTAGCCAAGGGGTTGGTGTCTTTGCCGCTCTATGCCTGCTGATGCTGGGCAGGCCTGATGGCAGCTGCTGTGACTTGTGGGTCAGAGTGAGGAATTCAGGACCTATTGAGTCCTTCCCCAGCAAGAGAAGACCATCCAAGAGGCAGCCGGGGGTTGGCCACACAGTCGGTGACTCTGGTTCCCACTTCCCTTTGCCCCATTCAGGCAGCCCCTACGCCCAGGTACCCATCTTCCCGCTGGTTTCTAAACAAGACGCAGCCACACTGGCAAAGCCAAAAGAGGGCTCGCAGAAGGTGGCGAGGCAGAGGAACAAGCCAACCATTTCGTTTGGGAGTCACATCATGCATGAGAGAAACCAGGTGCAGGAGGTGAGAAACAAGCAATTCTTCAGCTGCGTAACAGCACCAGAGGTGTGGGAACAAGCCTGAAAACCTGTGCTTTGTTTAATCAGGCAGCTGCTGTCAAGCCTCCTGTTCACCATAGAAAGCAGACATGCTCCTCTGCTGTCAACACTGAGTGCCCCAACACACCACGTCCTCTGACAACAGCCTCCAACCTCCTCCCAGCCAGCCTGGCCAAGACACAAGCACAAGTGAGTGTGAAACGTAGAGGGAAGATGTGACCTTTTGTCTTACGGGACTGTAATTAGAGCAGAACTAAGCGTGACTGGTCACTCGTGTAACCTATTAATTAGCTGTCTGGTGAATGTTTTACCTAGACACAGGTATTAAAGAGCAATTTTGTCGTAAGTCCAAGGAAAAATGAAACCACAGGTGTAATAATAGCTTGGCTGTTTATTACTGTTAATGGTCAGCACGAATTGGTTATAATCTGCCAGCACCGCATCATAACGAGCCACTGAAGTACTTTTAGTCATGTATGTACATACACGGCACTTGGTCCCACCCGGGCAAAGCTGTGTGATTTCCCCCACCATGGTCCCCTGACTCCTCTTTCAACTTCTCTCCTTCCTCCCAGAAGCCACCAGCAGCCAAGCCGTACAGCCAGAGCCCGGCCCTCCGCCAGCGCCGCAGCCTGCTGGAGCTGTGGCAGAAGATCGGCGGGGCCCAGATCGGCCTGCAGACGGGCAGCGAGTGCTTCCACCAGACTTTCTGCACGTACTCCTGGTCCTGGAACGCCTGCCGGGAGCTGGTGACGGTGACCGACCTCCGCAGACTGGACCGCCAGCTCTGCTGCAGGCGGCGGCCTGTGAGGCAGAGGCGGCGACAGACACTGGGCAGAGGCCGTACTTAGACGCTACCGGCGGCCGGTGAATGCTAGACAACGGCGGCTTGGGCCGGGCCTGCCCCCTCCCGCTGTATGAAATGCGAAATAAAAGCCGGGGAAAGCGTTCTTCTCGCCGTGGTGGCCGTTCCACGCTCAACACGGGCGCCGCCATGTCTGCCATACCTCTGAGGCCGCGGCCGCGCGCTTCCCGCCACCGTCCCCACGTGATGGCGGCGCCCCTCACGTGACCGCCGCCCGCCTAGTCCTCTCTCGGGTCGGACGGCGCGGCGATGTTTCCGGTTCCGGTGGCGCTCGGCCCGTCATGGCGGCGCCCAGGGAGGCGCCGGAGCGGCGGCCCTTCGGGAGGCGCTTTCTCACCGACCCCGCCCGCCTCTTCCAGCACAACGCCTGGTGAGGGCAGCCGCCGCCTCCTCGCCCCCTCGGTGCCCGGCTCCGCATCCTCGGCCCTTCGCTGCCCGCAGTGGGGAGGCCCGGGAAGCCGGCCGAGGCGCTGTGGGCCGCTGCTGCTCTGTGGGGCCTGTCCGCGCTCGGCCGCGGGGGTTGGGGTGAGATGGCGGGCGGGGGGCTCGTCCTCGCCGCCTCGGGCTACCGGTAGTCCGGGGCGAGGAACTAAATAACGGGGCTCTCGGCGGCCGGGGCAGGTCGGCCCCGAGTAGCCCCGCTCCGCTTCACGGGCGCCCGGCCGCAAACGTTGTTCGCCTTCTCTCCCGGCTTGTTGGCCCGGCGCCCGGGTTCGCCTCTGAAGCGTCCCGTGGGGAGCGGAGCGGGCCGGGGGAGCTGTGGGTGCGGGGCTGGAGGCCAGGCAGCGAGAGGGGCCTGTGACAGGAGGTGGCACCCTCCGGCCTGGGTGCTGCCAGTGTGGCAGGTGGTGCCGTAAGCGCTTAGAGGTGTGGGAGGGCCCTGGGTGCTCGGGGGTGCTAATCCTTGGGGCGTCCTGAGCCTCCCTCGGCTCTTCCTGATGCAGTTGGGATTCCTTAGGCCTCCTTAGACTTTTAGCAGTGTTGTTTTACTCTGTAGCAATTGTTTCATTGCTATAGTTAATAAAGCTAAATTGTCCTTTCTCAGAAATCTCTATAATTTTTCTTCATCTGTATACATTAGTGACTAATCTATAGATTGAACAAAGATCACTTCACCCATCTGTTGCCACACGATGCTGTAACAGTGTGAGATCCTGCTAGACGTTAGCTTGGAACAGGTCTTTGGTTGGAGAAAGCTGTTGTTTCAGGAGATGTTAGGCACCCAAAATGTCAGATTTTGCATTGTTGGGGTAAATGCGTCCGCTTTTGGTCTCAGGCTGCTAAGCCCTATTGAGAATTGGGTATGCTTAATTTGTAATAAAGTAATATGTGCATGTATCAGCTTGTCATTCATTTTGGGACTATACTATACCAAACGTATGTTACGAAAGCACATCCTTAATAGTATTTCCCTACAGAAACTCCTAGTAATCTGTTGGTTTTTTTCACAGACTTGACATTTAAGTCTTTGTTTTGTGAGTTAATACCAAAAGACTAGTTCCTCCTGAGGCCAGAATAGTGCTTCTTGATCTTGTAGTCTGCTTTTCATTCACTCGTTCTAATGAAGAAAGGTCAAGTGAATCACTTTAATGGCTACACAACTGCGTATGCACCTTTAAGTTATTAATAGGTTCTTAATGCTTTAAAGCTTCCTGCATATTTTCCTCATAATTGGATTTAATATTAATATAACGCGTTACCTTCCAAATAACCCTACTGCCTTTTTTGGTTTAACTTGAGAAAGAAAATATAGTTTTCCAAGACAGCTAAATCAAATGGCCTGTGTTGATGATCTGCACACACGCACCTAGCTGGCAGTCACAGGTGCTTCTCACCATGTGAGAATGGCAGTTCCTCTCCGAGCAGGCCTGTTTGTGCTGAGCGCCCTTGTGGTTTTATAGAAAGGATTTATTTCCTCTAAACTTGTCTGAGCATCAAATAGGGAAAAGGATTAGCGGACAGATTTGGTGTCTCTTGGGATCCCTTCCAGTTACATCTTTTGTAATGCTACGAGTGCAGCTCATTTAGAACTGGGAGCTGTATGTGCCGATAGCTGCTGTACTGCTGCTGAGCTAGAATTAGAGATCGTGGAAAAGCTCCACAGCTGCCAGTCAGGAGAGCTGTCTAGACCTTTCTCTTTTCTCTCTGTCTTCGCCTTACCATTCTCAACTGAGTAGTTCATCGTATTTTTTTACAACAGGGATAATGTGGAATGGTCAGAAGAGCAGGAAGCCAGTGCCAGGAGTAAAGTTCAAGAGAACAGCTCACAGCTATTGCCGCAAGATAAACAAGGTACTTTTGGATACTATTGTAATGCTGAGTCTTAACTTGTTCATACAAGAGCGGAACAGTCTGGCCAGAGCTGCATATGCATCATTATTTATTTCTCCTTCTCCCCATCTCCCGAATCATTTAAAACACATCACCTAGTGGTTGATAACAAAAAATGGAAAAGGATGAATCTTTCTGTTCTTTATTTACCTCTTTGTGACTTTTCCACCTTCTCCAGAGACTCATCCTACTGGAACAGAAATGATCTTGGCTGGGAGGAGTCATCTTGGGTTGAGCTTCTTTGTTCACGTTGTGTACGTTTAAATACTTGTTAGTGTTCCTTGTCAACAAACTTCTTTCAGCGTAGAGCAACGGCCTCATTTAATCTTATTTTCTCTGCTTGCTTTTGCTCTCTAAATCTTAATTTCTAACAGGTAGTCATTTGTTTGCTTGCATGCTGTGGAGATATCCCTGATGCAAGCTTGTTTTTTCTCTTAAGAGCGTTTAATAAAGTAGTGTCCGTATTCACCTTTAGCAGGTTAACAAGCAACATGATAATGATAAAATCAAAAGCAAAGAAAAATTATTTTATACTGATCGAAGTGTGTATCATCAGAGAGGCAGAAGAGGGATTCCAAAGTTTTTATTTCCTCAAACTTGGCATAAAGGATATTTATACATCCAAAATGCAAAGCTTACCTGAACCCGAATCAAGCTAAAGGTGCACAGCTCTACAGTGAAGTAATATGGTTGAAGCTGTTCTCGGTGGGTTAATACTGCATCTTTCCTCCACACCTGTTAGATATCATCCAGTCCCTTGAACGATGGTGAAATGGTTTCCCGTTCTTTGGTATGATAAGAGGCTTGTTTGACGGTGATCTTGTTATACCCTGCCGAGCTCTAGGATGGATCTGCTCCTTTTGTTCAAATTAAATTGAGTGTGTCATCTGTAAGGCGATGCTGAACACTACTGGAGCTATTGAGACACTTCCCATATAGCTTCCAGTTGTGTTCACAATAGCAAATTTAATTACACCAAAGAGCAACCCTCCTAATTTCTTGGATTCCCAGAAGTATCCAGCAGTTTCTATTGTGATGCCCATTGTGTTGAGTTCATTTTAAAATCTGGTTAACATTAAAGGGTGCTGTCTGTCATGCTTTGAGAACCTATATACAACTATGAAATTGTGGAGCAATTTGCTGTTAGAGCAGTTTGTCAGGTCTTCATGATGTATTTCCCAGACTGAACAATGGAGGCCAGTCAGATTTTGATGGTTGCTATTCAGTGGTAAGCGTGTGGAGACAATGGGATGGCTGAAACGTAGGGAAGCCAGCCCAGCCAAGTGTGCCTGAAGGGGCTAGTATTTTGAGAATCAGTAATGTCCAAGCAGGAGAACAAAGGCAGGCTATTGGTCATTATGGCTGTATTATTCTGTGGACTTCTTGGGGCTGTCAGAATTTGTTCTGAAGGAGGAGAGAAGTTCTATGGGGCATGTTGAAGATGTGTCTCCTGGCTGGGAACAAAGAAAGAAGCGGAAGAGTTTCTCGGTTTCCTTTTGAGGCTCCATAATTAGCCCCCATGCAATTCAGGGGGTCCCAGGTTCTCTTCCTGTCTTTTGTGAACAGTTACTTTTGTTTACCCTTCTTCTGCAATGTGAAACGGTGAGTATGGGCTTGGCTTTGGGGGTGTCCTTACAAAGACGAGCAGAAAAGTCGGGAGTCCTTATCAAAAAAGTCTCTGGAGGAATCTGGCTCGCATGCTGATGTCGTCATGAGGTAATACCACAAAAAGGATCTTGAAGCAAGTATTACGTGAACTTTTCTGGCATAAATTGTGCAGGAAGTCAGACTGAAAAAATTACTATTTTTTTTTTTTTTGCTTTAAATCTGTTTCTTGCATAATCTTTGTCAGCTGGCCCTTGATTTCTTGCATTTATATTGTTACTGATCCTTTATTCCAGTGCTTAGAAAACACTAGTCTACGAGGTAAATGAGCTTTAAATAAAGCTTCCACGCATGTGGGTTGGAGTGTAACAGCTGTTCAATAGCATCCAACAGAATTTCACAATAATTTAACACAGGAGGAGCACAATGTCTTGTTTGGTGTTATACTATTACACTATGGCAAAAATGTGGGTAATCCAAAATGACCGGGCTGGAATTTTGCCCCAGCACCTCGGGTAAGCATCCCATTACAGCCAAGCTGTTACAGGATTTTTAGGGACCAGCAGGAATCAGGACTTTAGATTTTTGTTAGGTGAAAGAGCATTTCCAGCCCCAGCAGCCTCGCATATCCCTACTAGTACATGGAAGAAGTGACAGTTCGGGCAGGAGCGTGCCAGGGTATGAATCAATAACACTTAGTCCCCTGACATTAGCAGTCATTGAGTTCTCCTCTGTAAATAGTAAACTGACTTGACCCTGCCTGCTTTGAGCTACAGTGAGATCATGGCACAAATTTATTGCTCTAGTCTAATATCAGACATTAAAATTTCTTTTAACTTTGGGTTTAAGGCCAAGACTTCTTAAAAGGAGAAAATCCTTGTGGTTGAGGTAAAGAAAGTATTTTTGTATCAGCTCTTTGTGCTTCACGTATCTTCTAAACACTGGTGTGCTTTTCAGGAAGACTAATAAATAAACTGCAGTTTAGATGATAACGCTAATCTCCAATTTTAAGATGCCTGCTTTTTCTTTTAACCCTACGCTTGGTAGACGTTGGAGAGGGGTTATCCATTCTCACATACAGTCGTCGTCTTTAATTATGGGAGAGTCATTTGCATTCAGTAATGCACTTGTTGCTGTGCAAAGATGGCTAAGGAGTTGCATGTTATTAAAATGCAGTTGGGATCGCTGGCTGTGGATGTTAATGTCCCTAGGTGATTACAAGCACAGGGTGCTATAATTAGCTCTTACTTCCCAGGACAGAGAGCTCATCACATCGGCGAGAATTCAGGAAACCAGCTGGATTCATAACTTCCCACGGAAAAAATAGTTCCCCTGGAAATGTACTTGATCTGAAATCTGTGAAGATGTGTGGAAATAATTCCGTGGGTGTCTTGAATTTTATTAGTTCATGGCTTTGTAAGAGTTCTTCCAGCTTTCTGTAATACTCATCTTGCTACTGGAATGTCTCCACTTGGTGTGAAAATGATAATGCTTGCTGCTAAAGTTAACTCTTATCACCTTTAGTCTGTCCACCTTAGCTCTCCACTGTTACGACAGTGGTCACTTCTGTCGATTCCCCTCTCTTGTTTTAATTTCATAAATGCGCGATGCTCTAACATGCACGGAACTATGGAAAACAAAGTGCTGTAGACTGGGCTCTAGCAATACTTGTGTAAAACGTGCTGTCCTGTAATCTTGGAGTATTGCACAAATGCTAATTGGGCTTTCTGCCAGGCCTATGTAGTTGACTATTTTTCCTTTTTCTCCATCTGAAAAAAAGGGGTAGCATGTTGGACAGGACTCTTCAGCTCCAGGCATCTGTCTTAGAATTCCTTAAGTTGTAAGTGCCTGACACTTAGTGTCATGAGGGTCCAAATGAATTGTTCCAGCGAACTGAACAAGTTAGTGTTAGAGATGGAAGTAAAACCTGGATTTCTTCAATCCAGCCTCCTTCAAAGAGGCCTTTTCTCTTGTCAGCTTCCTTTAAATCCTACCAGGAGACAGACACCTTCCTCTTCTATCTCTTTTACCTTTTTGAGTCCTCACAAAGGTACTGTGAGGAGGCAGGGTGAGTGTTTATGTGTCGTGGCAGAATTTAAATAAAGGTGATTTAAAATCAATAACCTTACTTATTAAAGCAGATTGTTGAATAGATATCTGCAGCGATCCCTCACTGTCTGAACTGATTAAACTCTGAGACCTTCTGATTTGACTGCTGGTGACGTTTTTGTTTGTGTTCACAGAGGAATATGAGGTGAATGCTAAGAGGTACTGGGATGACTTTTATAAAATCCATGAAAATGGCTTCTTCAAGGACAGACACTGGCTGTTCACTGAATTTCCTGAGCTGGCACCTAACAGGAACCCAAGTCAAAATGGGGATTCTGCACACGAATTTAGTAACAAAGAAGAATCCAACAATGAGGGGCTGGGAAGCTGTGAAAATGGACATTGTTCACTGGAAACCAGGGCAGAGGATCAGTTAAACGTGATCAAAAGCACACCTCAGATCTGCACGGAGGAGTTGGCTGCACGGAAGTATAGTGAGCTGAATCAAAGCGATGGAGATTACCCAGGATCATCTGCATCTTACCGTATATTAGAGGTAATAGCTCTAAAACAGAGTCACACATCAAACAGTCCCTTGTGTCGGTGTTAGTGTGACTGGAACATAAAAGTATATATCATTGGCAAAGAGCAAGTGAATGGGCTGATTGTCTTAAGTCAGTAAACTGCAAAAAACAGAGGGCAGCTTCGAACTGAATTAAATCTGTTGGGATTCTGTTGGTTCAGGCTGTGAATTGGCAGAGCACAAGGACCATAAGAAGCTTTCGCGTTTAAAAGACAAACTATTACTATCAGATGCTGAAACAAGCATTTAAAAGTCATCTTTTGAAGAAGCTGATTCTTTTACTTGTCTGTATAAAGCTTTACCCTGTCATTTATGTTTTGCATGTTTGTGCTGACTCTTGTTTGCCTTGGGAGGTGTGAAAGAAAACAGTGAAACCAAGAATGTAAAGATGCTCTCTGGTTTGTTTCTTATGGCCCATGTAATAATGGGGAATCTCAGATTGACACAGGGTTTATCCCAGAAAACTCTGTAGGGCTTCTAAATATTAGACTCCTGACAGCTGGTAATGGCCTTTTACTCTGCCACTTCTAGTTTGTTCACTGTAGATACCGCTGGTTTTGATTAATGCTTCATGTTCTGTGGAAGTCCGCCCTTCTAGGGAGGGTCAACATGAACTGTTCTTTTGATATTTTATTTTTTTTTAATTTAATCTGAGGCTTTGAGACTTCCTTAGACTTTGTTGTTCTTGGGTCATTGCAGCTTTCCTGTCTCCCCTGAGTACTTTCAGTAATACCTGTCCCTGCAAGGCATCAGAGGTGTTTTCTGATCAGTCTATTTGAATTTTACGGATTCCTTAAACATTGATGGGGCAAATTCCCCAAACCCAGTTGTGTGAGCCATCTGCCCTTCAAATGGGAGCAAGCAGAAGGAATAATAAGGCAGAATCACGGTAGGCCTAGTTGTAACTTGAGGAAGAGCCATCTAGTGAAGGAAACTCTGAAACAGCAGGATCTAATTATAGTAAAGCAAACTTCTTTCTCCGTTGCTCGGATTTTCTGTGGAAGTGAATGCAACTAATCCGTGGCCTTTGCCAATGCTTCAGTGACTCAGACTGGTTGTTCTGCTTGGGATTCCAGCAATAAGTTTTCAAAAGAGTAACAATATATTGCTTGTTAGTAAGATTTCTACGAGAACTGGCTTAGTGGTTTCCCACAAAGGCTTATATGTGAGCCTGCTCCTCAGAGCTGAATGTATTCAGATCTTGCAGTGAGATTTGCAAATTGTCACTGCCCTTCTCAGTTGTTACTCATGAGTTGCTCTTCGTTCCATGGCTGTAGAGAGATGATTTGGAATGAGCTGCATGGGACATGCTGAAGAAATTATTTTCACTATATGTACATCTACTTTGTGCAGGTTGGCTGTGGTGCTGGAAATACAGTCTTCCCAATTTTACAAACCAACAAGTAAGTAGTTCTCAGTAGGTTTTTACCTGCATGATATACCAGCCTCTGAAAAACAGTTGGAAAATGGTTGCACATGTTCCTAGTTTACACAGTCCCAGAGAAAGGCCAGGTGCGAATGGTCCCTCTGCCGTGTCCGACTTCCAATGATTGTGTTTTGAGCTTGGAAATCTTTGGTCTTAGAATGCAACCAGTGAAACCTAAGGCGAGTTTACGTGTCTCATTCTGAAAGCATTTTCATACAGGCCTTAGTGTCTCTCCTTTTCCAGAAGGAAAAGTAAGCAGTCAGTTCCATATGAGAATAACTGAGGCATAAAGGAGCGATGCGATCCACCAGATTTTGCACAACACGTTATTGATAGAGATAGACTAAAGCCCAGGATTTCTGGCTCCCAATTCTGTGCTCTGTGCGTTCAAGAAACTTCTGTAATTCCTGTGGAGCACCTTCATATAAATGATGATAGTTTATTTGATTTTATTTCAGTGACCCAGGCCTTTTTGTTTATTGCTGTGATTTTTCTACAACAGCTGTGGATCTTGTCCAGGTAAACTCAGTGGTGACTTACGAAGGTAGGAAGTACACGGTGACAATCGCACACTAACACAAATATGTCACAGCTGCCATCAGCTGTGTGACTGTGGTGGCAGCTTTCTGTTTTTAGCTAGCCCTGATGCTGACCCTTGTACTGGTAAACCAGGAAAATAAGCCATCGAAGATTGTAGAAATGAGGGAAGTTGGAGTTCTCAAAATGTCACGTTGGCAGCAGACAAGTCAGCCAGATTTTCTTTCCCCTGTGGTTGGCAGTACTTTTCTAAATCCAGTGCTTTTTTAGTTGAGTAACTGCTGAACCTTGAAAACATTCAGGCAATTTTTTTAACAGGAACTGAAGCTGGTTTTGGTTTGTGTGTGCGTTACTGTCACTGCAGTTCTGGGAACGTCAGCTGATTGCTTCTGCACAGACAGCCGAGGAGGGATACTGCTGTCTGTGGAGCGAGAGGCTGTAATTTAGTCAAAGGACAAATACTGCTAACAAATTTCAGGCCAGAAGAGAACTGAGAATATATGAAGTATCAAATGTAATCAGTCTCTTCATGAGATGAGATGGGGAGCACAGCAGCAGAAGCAGCATGCCATTTCATCCTCTTAAGCTGACACAAGCGCTGTTTATAGAGGGCACTGCAATCTCCAGCAGCAGCTTTAGAAAAATATACAACTTCTTTTAGAAGTCTAAATGTGGTTTTTAAGAGCATAACTTTAGGCAGACAGGTTTGACGTTTGGGATGTAGGGAGTAGTCTGCTTGTAGTTGAAATGAATATTGGTTTCAGTGATGCAGTGAGAGGCCCTGACGCTCGCACTTTTGTAAAGGTACCCAGTTTAAGTGTAAATCCCTCACTTCTTACCACTATTAGTGGAAAACCTGACCTTAAAATTGCAATAATCCCTCAAACCCTCAAACGGGTTTTTGGCAATGCTGATTGTCTGAATGTAACAAGTCCAAAGCTCTTTGTGACTATCCCATGTGTACTTATTTTTCACATTTCACCCCTGTTCCCTGTGTGACCGGAGAGCCTACGGGACCTCATCTGCCTTAGTTCAGTGAGGCTGAAACAGATCTCTGGACATACCACTTTATTATGTGAAAGTTAAAATGCTCCCATGTCCAGATAATATTGAGATCAGGCTCTGCTGCTAATGCTCTAATTTCTCTCCCCTTTAATACAGAACAATGCAGAATATGATTCTTCTCGCTGCTTTGCGTTTGTCCATGACCTGTGCAATGACCAAAGTCCTTTCCCAATGCCAGACGAGAGTCTTGACGTTGTTATTCTTATCTTTGTCCTCTCAGCGATTCTCCCAGAGAAGTAAGTTTTAGTAATTCCTTCTGGTTGCAGAAGATAATGCGTACAGAACTGGAGCTCTTTAATAGTAGGTCCCCTTACATCAAGCAAAATTAAAGTTTGTTCTGTGCCTGGTCCAGTTTTCCATTAAGCCTCTGAAAATGAAATTTGCAGGTACTTTCTGTTGTAACAAATTTTGGTGCAGGTGACTACAGGTGACATTTTGCTGCGCTCGCAGCTGGGCACCTGTTCTGAACCCCAGCCCCAATGAGCGCTCAGCACCCATTTGTGGAAAGTGTGCTGCTAGATGAATTTCTTATGGGAGGTAGCAAGAAGGGAGGGGACAGGTTCAGAAAACATTTTTAAAAAGAGCTGTGATTGTACTGTGACAGTGTATTACAGCCTACTGGTCTCTCTTTCTTGTTCCCTTTGGTTTTATTTCACAGCGTTTTTCAAGTTCATGTATTACTTGTTTTACAGAAACCAGCGGAGATACTTTTGAAATTAGTAAGAGAGGGCAGTTAATCCCTGCTGTGGCAGGCCAAGTTATCGTTGTAGAAAAAAAAGCAGAATTGAGGAGTGTCAGAAATAAGGCAGCCAAATAAAATCAACCCGCCTAAGTCTGAGAGCTCAGAAAAGTGCTAGCTTTTTGTAGTTTTTTATATGAAATTGAAATATATATTAAACTTTATACCTTCTTTTTGGAAAGTAGGCTAAGGAAACAAGCATCGTTTTGCAGAATGATGAATACTTCTGTTTTGGTCTTTCCTCAGGATGCAATGCATCGTTAACAGACTGAGTCGCCTTCTGAAACCAGGAGGAATGATTTTGTTGCGAGATTATGGCCGTTATGATCTGGCCCAGCTTCGGTTTAAGAAAGGTATTTTCTTTTTCCCCTGGGGATTCTTGCCAGATCACTAATAGATGATGCTTCTCTGGAAGCATCTGGATGCTCCTCCTGTTTAGGAGGCAGCTCATTAATTCTCCTTAAGCACAGCGTGCGCTGGGAGAAGCGCCTCTTGTCTTTACGTGCAATTGGATGGCAGTTGTTGATTTTTAAATGATAGCTGGTAACTGTTTAAATCCCCCTTGCCCTTAGGTCAATGTCTGTCTGATAACTTCTATGTGAGAGGTGATGGCACCAGAGTCTACTTCTTCACACAAGGTAGGAGGCTGGAAAACAGTCCTCTGAGTCTCCTCACCTCTTTTTGTCCCTGTGCCCTCAAGTTTTGCCACTAGCTCTTTCCAGCCTCTCTCTTGGAGCAGTGAAAAATGTTAAGTGTCTCCCAATTGCACGCATAGCTGGGCTTGTCGCTTGCTGATGCATACGGTGTGGTGAATTCCTTAGCGGAACATCCTTTTAGAGGAAAGACTAGCATGTTTGGTACACTGGAAGGGGTGGGATCGGAGGAGCTCTCCTTGAATCTTGTTGCCTGCAGAGGATGGAGTGAGATGGACACCACTTGAAGGAGCTTCTCTTAACTTTACTGTTCTCCCATGAAGAAATAAGGAGGGCATGGTTTGGCATAGACCTGAGGCAGCTTCTCCAGTCCTGCTGCTGCCTGGTGTTCAGCAGGGGTTGTATTCTCTCTGCTTATCACCAATTACACCTCCAGTCACTTCCACCGCGGGTCCCTCCGCACAGTGAGTTTTAGAGCAGTGGCCCAGCTGCAACGATTCCCTTCCCCGCTGCCCAAGTCTTGTTTGTCACAACAAAATTAATGTTTAATGCGTGTTTGGCAAACGCTTCACGATGGCAAGCATCTGATAAAAGAGCACAAGCTGGGACCTGTTAGCCCGTTTTCTACAGAAACTCCATCCAAATCACGTGCTCCCAGGCTGCAGTTGAACAAGCTCTCTGCTGCTCAGCAGGACTGGCTCTGGCTTTGCCCAGGGCCAGTGTGCTGGGGCACTACCATACTTATGTGCTTGGTCAGGAATACCTGCCCCTGTAAGTGTTGCAGCCTCCAGGGCTCCTAGTGCTTTGATTGGGCCCCAGCAGGGTGTGGTTTTTTAAGGATTTTTTTTTTTTTTTTTCCTTAACCTTAATGAATCCCGTTCCCCTCCAGCCTATACAGCACAGATCTTATTGCCGCCATTTAAAAGCGTAGGTCTGATCCCATTCTGTGCTCTCGCAGACTCTAAAATTCCTCTGGAGAGAGCGGGGAGGGGGAAGGAATGCATCTGTCCCTACTCACCAGAAGGTGCTCCCTTAATCGGTTACTAGAGGCGATACCCATGTCTGAAACTGTTTTATCTGTGTCAAGTTTTTATAATTGTAATTGCCCTCCAAATAATTATTTTCTTCCTTGGTAGAAGGGAAACTCGAGAAACTGTGATTCTTAATTCCCCCATAGTACAGTAGTTAAGTCCTGCCTGACCTTTACGTTTCCCTGCAAGAGTGAGACTGTGAGTTTCCTCTGGCCCATCTTTCACATAGTTTAGCCCTCAGTGTGAGCAGGTATCAGTTAAATGAAAGCTGTGGCATCCTCAATCTCCTTCTCTCTGCTTCCAGATGAATTAAATGATCTCTTCACGACAGCTGGGCTGGAGAAAATCCAGAATCTGGTTGATCGGCGATTGCAAGTGAACCGGGGGAAACAAATGACAATGTATCGAGTATGGATCCAGTGCAAATACCGCAAACCTCCTGCCCCTCAACTGTGAGGAAACAGGGCACGGTTTTTAGGTTGGAGCCTCTTCATGGCCACGTGCGGTGTGTCGTCCTGGTGAGATGTGGTTTTATGGAGTCCAGCGTACACGGGACCTCAGTGCCTTTTACAGTGCCTAGCATCACTTCAAGTGAGTTTTGCTAAGGACAAATGCCATAAGAGGAGACCAAACAGTATTTTAAATGTGTTGCTACTGGTCTGAGTTTTTAAAATTATTTATGGTTTTAACAACTTAAGAAATGGTCAGGCTGTCTTACAGCAGCTGAGCAAGTTGAATAGTGAGTCACTCTTACTCTGGATGTCCACGTGAAACAGAAGGAGATCTTCGACATCACCTCTGTGTTGTGTACTCTTGTTTTGGGAACAAAAACCATATAAAGGGTAAATCTGCTCCTTTTTGCAACTGGTGACTGTGCCTAATATGGATCCCTTGGCCAACTTACCTCATGCAGCTCTCTTCTGGTCATTCAGGTTTGTGCAAATCCACAAGTTAAAATACATTGATCGAGGGCAGGAGCTGAAAAAAACATGCTAGTTTCTCTGTGCCAGCTTCCCCACGGATGCCTCGTGGTATGCAGATAACCTGTGGAGAAAGCAGGTTACGCTGCCCTCACTGTCCACAAGAGTGTTCATCTGGGGAGGTAGCACACTACAGCTCAGGTGCCATAAATTCATATCAGGCAAGGTTCAGGCTTTCAAAGATTTGGGGCTGATGCCAGTTTTGGGGTACCTCCAGAGCGCAGAGTATCACAAGCAGCTCACGGGACCAGGTTTTACGCAGAATTACCTGATTTTTGTGCTTGACCAGTGAGAAACTGTTCTTGGTGGCTGCAGCACCCAGGTCACAAACTGCGCTGCCCTGTCACGGTGGTGTGCTAAACCCAAGTAGACAAGACAGCTGTCTTTGATTATCAATCGGAAGAACGTCTACCACTCTTGTTTAATTTCTTAGAGGAAGCCAACATTGTGGCTTTCTGAAGGTATTTCCCCACCTTTGACAGCAAATATCTTTTATCTTAGCCTGTTTTCTTTTGTTATTTTTAGGGTGTGGTACAACAGGTATTAGAATAAATTTTGTGGTGACGCTTTTCAACGCTGGTTTGATTAATATAAATCAGGCTTCTACAGAAACTCACATGCTTCTGCGCCCCTGATCTGAAGGATCTGAGCCACCGTTCAGTAACTAGGTTTTTTTCCTCTTCTGTTATTATGGGTCTCGCTAGTGCCTGCTCTCCTCTCAAAAGGGAAAGCCTTGCCTGATATCTCACACCTTGGTTTAGTTCATGAAGCAACAAGGTCTATTGTGTGTGCACCACTGGCTGAAGAGCGGTTCATGCTACACAAAGCATGGATATTTTGTTAGCTAGACATTTGTGGCTTACAGTTGCCTAAGAATAACCGTCAACTATAGAGACACGTAGGTTATGAAATAACTGCTGTCTTAAAACAGGGGAGAAAGGGTAAAAAGAAGAGGAAATGTCACTGCTGACTTTGGAGAGTCTGCAGGAGTCCTGGAGAGTCAAACCAGGAGCACCCGGATTTGTAAAGCATCGGAAGGGGCTGTAGCAATACTCTCTGGGCATGTGGCAGCATGATCAGTTCATAACTTCTGCGTCGCTGTGTCACCCTGCAGGCATTGGTATGGCTGCTGCCCGAAGGCTTCTGGGTCAGGACATCGCAGCCCTTCCTGTGGAAAGGTGACCCAGCAAACCCATTCATACCACAAAGGCTGCAGTACCGGGGCGGGAATGGAAACGCACCATTGCTTTTCTTTGTGTATCTAGCCCTTTTAAATAATGGTGAAAGGGAGTCACATAACTGGGAAGAGAATTCTTGTTCAATTTGTTGTACTCTATTTTCTAAAGGGCTAAGAGACTTTGCAGCGTCTGCTGATGAAATAGGAGGAGATGAGGCTTCTTTCTTCCTCAGCACATTTGACTTCTGCCAGGCACAAGCCTGACCCAACCCAGAAGCTCTGGAGTCGCTGCTATGTTTTCATGCTAAACCTACAAAGTCTGGTTCCCTGGCAAGGTTGGTACCTCAGGCAAGGTCTAGGCAAAACACAGCTCAAGGCCCCTGGGAGCTGAGCAAGCTCATGTCTTCTCATCTCAGCCAGGCAAAGAGTCAGGCTTAGCAAAAGGAGTCCTGTGAGCGTTTGACGTGACGTGACTCATGTAACCAGCTCTGTCGCTTTCAGTGAAAGACCTCCCGTGTGTTGCTGGTGCCTTAGGCTGTTCCCTTGGGGTCCTTTCCCTCCTTGGTCCCCGGAGGGAGGCCTCCTCCTGGGCTAGCTTTATCTCCCTGGAAGAAAAATTATTGACTGGGGTAAACAAGCAGCATAATTAGTGTGAATTAAAGTAATTTGAAAAATGCCTTATTAATCATCCAAAGGCTTGTAAGCAGCACAGGAAAATATGTTTTTAATTATAAACATGATTTATTTAAAGTTGATGGACTCCTCTTTAAATTTAAACTCCTGAATGGCAGAAAATGAAGGCTAGTAATTTATTTGTTTCTACTTTCAAGGCTACGTCCCAGCTGCCTGCCTGGTTTTGACTTGGGCTTCATGCAAAAACTTGCAGCCCTGTGAGCCTGCAGCCATCGAAGTGGCTCTGTGCCTTTCTTAACACTCTTCGTTCTGCTGGAGTATTTAAGCAATCGCTGAGCGTGAACCATGCTGGGCAGACATGCTTTTGTTTCCAGTCCTGTTGGTGTTCAGAAAGCAACAAGTTAATGGCCTTGAATTGAGCCGGGCCTCCTACAGACAGATCTGAGCTTCCTTCATTAATCTCCGCCAGCTCCCGTTCTCTCTGAAGCATCTGCTCTCCTGCGACTCCGGGCCTTGCCTCCCACACAGCTCTGCTCAGGTACCTTGGTCCTGACTTGCAGCAGCTTCTGCCATTCCCACCTTGGGCCTGCTGAGCAGGCTGGGTTGCACAACGGCTCCCTAGCATGTTCAAAGGAAATCGCTGAATTCACTTTTACTGTGTTGAAAAGCCAGGTTAAGTGCCTTTATTTCTTTCTTTTCTTTTTTTTTTTTTTTTTCCCCTCTTTAGCAGTGTAACATTAGCTTTAAAGCCATTCTGAACGTATCTGCTCTGGTTTTGCTCCCAGCATTCCAGTCTTGCGGTCTGTGGCTGACAGGCAATGCCAACGTAGCTCGTCAAACCTCCCAAGCAGAAGAGATGATTTCATAGCTCTTCAGAGGCACTGCCCCTGCAATTCTGGGCCAGACATTGTTACACTTCAGAAAGTCTGGTCTTGGCTTTTGCCAGAGGATGGTGGATTTCCTTGGAGGTTCGTAGATTGTTTTGGCTGGAAGGGAACTTTATCATCACCTATTCTGACCCTTTGCATAACCCTTTCATGTAGGGATTATGGCATCAAGCCTGTGACTTGGGCTGAGCCAGAACTAGTCCTTCAGAAAGGCTTTCGATCCAGCCGTGGTGCTGAGGGCTCCAGCGAATGGCAAAGAACGCTTTGCCTCCCCAGGTACACCGTTCCTCTTGTGGCATCCGGAGTTCACAGATTGGCTAGAAACTGGGAAGCAGGAAGGGAACAGGGGAGGTAAAGAGAACAAGAGGCTGGGGAGTATTTTTGATACCCTCCCTTCCAAAATAAATAAATTGTAAATTCCACTGAAAACTGGGGCTTTCCCAGGGTCCTCCTGACAGCACAGGAAAGCAGGAAACGGCAGTCATCCGTAGTGATTTTTATTGTTACAACAGTAGTCATCAAATGCTTCTGGCCAGAAGCATGTGAGACCAGACACAATCGTCTTCTCTCCCAAATACTTCAGCTCCACCTTCTCAGGGTATATCACCACCATTTCTAATCCTGCAGTTAGTTGTAGAGCTCCAGGATAAATGAGACCTGGTTATTTTCAATAAAACAGAGGTGTGAGCAGAAGGAACCTCCATGTACGCATCCCAGCGGCTTTTGGCATCGCATCCTAACTAAAGCTGAAAGAGCTGCCTTTTGTTGTTGGCATTGGGATGAGCCCCGGCTGGTCCCCAGTTGGATTCCCTGCAGGAATCACAGATCCAAACTGAACTTAACTGTTTTTCCTGAGCACACATGAAAGATGCGCAGGTTTCAGTGCCTAAAAGTGAGGGCACGGATGAGGCTGAGGCTGCAGGGATCGAGTTATAAAGGGATCTGGAGAGCATCCTTGCACCTCCGTAAAGACAGGTGGAGGGAAACTGAGTCATGCAATCTTCTTTGTTGTCCTCGTAGGTCAACTGGATCTGCTTTGTCAATCAGAGCAGTGCCACCACTTCTGGTTTGGTGCCATATTGGGGAAAATTAGTCCAGAAGAGAAAATTCATGATCGGGGTCACTTTTGCTCTTGTAGCTATTCATCTTCCTTGACAGGGCTGTGTGTGCTTGGCACGCGTCTTTTTGCACAACGTCCGTAGGATTCTGATTCTAACAGTGTGGTTGCATATGTTTTCAGGGCATGATAGAAATTACTAAAAAAGCGAGGAAGAAGGAGGAATTATTTTTTTTTTGGTGGGGGGGACTCTCCTGCAAAGTGAAGTGCTCTAGAGGGAAAGGAACTGTCAGCTCTGTGCTTAATCAGCAAAGCTCTGGAGTTTGTGCTTAGCTCTTGCTGAAGGCAGTAGGTTCCTGTGCGCAAGTGCCTGGCTGAATGGGAGCTTGTGTTGCTGAGAAAGTGGGACACAGTGCAGGAAATTACCTGTGTAGGCAACAGTGAGTGCTTATTTCAACTAAATAGGATGCAGCTACCTTTGTCCGGACCTGGCAACTTGGCTGGAGCACAGGCAGGGAGAAGCAAGAGAAGCTTAGCCATGTGTGTGCCTCTGCTTTTGCCTCCTGCCCAAAGGCTGCATGATATGACGGGAGGTGTCCCACCAGGGAAGGCTTTTGCTTTTGAAAATAGTCTTTGACCCACAGTTGGATGAGTGGGAACTCGCTGTGATTGGAAAGCGTTGATGGCAAAGATCACTAGCAAATCTAACGTGTCAGCACCTGCCTGGAGGTCCCAGCCTGTTGGTCCATGGCTGTCTCCAGGAAGGAAGAACATCCTGGTGAGGTTTGGACCCTGCTGCTCTAAGACACGCTCCCTGGTATTGAATAACTCCAAAGAGTCTTCACTGCAAGCGCCAACACAGCCTGTGAACAAGAACTTGATTTTGGGGTGGAGAGCGCGCATGACTGCCGTATTCAGGTTGTTTTAATGGTTTGTAGGCTTCCATTTTCATGTTATTTGGGGGTGCTTTCCCAGGATCTGAGGAGTTCTGGGGGATGGCGGCCAAGCCTTTGGCCTATGAAACTTTCTTTCAGCTCATGTGATGTGGGGAGTTGCTGTTTGCAGTCCTGGGTCGCAGAGGCCGGGCTGACACCTCTGTGTCGTGCGTAGGGAGCACCAGGGGATCTGCTCTAGGACTGTAAGTGGAGAGGTACCCTGCGGCGCCGCCCCAGGGGCGCTGGATGTGGCTTTCCTCATGTAGGGAGAAAATTGGCTGATCCTCCCCTGAGACTTCTTCATCCATGGGACCAAGCACAAGGCATGGCGCTGGGTGCCCCTCGTCTGGGGAGCACCACCCAGGCAGGCACAGCACACGACACTCTGAAATTACACAGCCGCACGTTTTTTTCCACGTTCAGTGCCAAGGGTGGATGCGAAGAGGTCGATCAAGGTTGCATGGAAAACTAAATCTGGCTTTTCCTTGACTTCAAGTGACTTCTTCCCTACTGAGACGAGCCTGGTTGTGAAGGTTGGTATGTATTTACAGACATTCACACAGAGGCTGAATATACTCAGAGAAACGTGCATGCAGTAGCTCTAGTTTTACAATAGGATGTTGATTTAATTTTCCTCTTGCACAAATCTCAGAGCAGTTTGTTTAATTGAGGCTTTCAAAAGCCCTGTAAGGTAGGGTGTTATTATGCCCGTTTTATGCAGGAGGAAGAGAAGCAGGGGGCAAATCCTGCTGAGGATAATACCCTCTTGTATTCTAGGAAGCTGGTAGTGAGCGAGGACAGGGAAGGATTTGCTGGCACGTAAAGGAGAATCGCATCGTTTCAGGTGCGTGCGGGGGAAAATAAAAAAGCCCAGTGGGTTCTGGTTCCCCTCGGCAGGGCCGTGGTGGTTGCCGCGGGTCCACGTCCCTCCTCCGGCACACGGGACACGCGCTCCCTGGGATCAGGGCACGGCTCCGAGGTTGCGCTTGGCTTGCTGCTTGTGTGGAGGTTGAGCCACCTGGATGCTTTCCTACTGGGTTCGGGTATCAAAGCCTCCCTAATGGGATACCTGAAGGTGTAGACAGAGGGAGGGGCAGGAACAACCTCCGAGATAAACTCCATTGTGTGGGAGGGTGGAGGCTCTCCGAATGGCCTCAGGAAGGAGTCAGGCGATGGCATGTTATCTTTGAGTAGGTGAGATACCAACTTTCTCCCGGTCTAATGAAAATGAGGAGAGACCCTTTTAATGTTCCTAGCGAGGGAAGGGCTGCGCCGGGAGGGAGCCCTGCCCTTACTAGATGCTCAGTCCACGCAAGGGGGAGATGTTGTGAATACTCCTTCACTTGCGACTCATCCCTCCTCAGGTACAACAGAATCTGCTCTGCAGACAAGGATTGGCTCTTCTGGATGTGGTGCTTGGAGGTGAGATCTCCCCCCAGTGCTAAAACCTTAGGAAACCTGTTGAGTGCTGAACGCTTTCGTTGTTGGGTTGGTTTTTTTTTTTTTCTTAATGTCCGTAAAATTTTCAGATTTGAAATCACTGATGCCAGCTTTTGTGTTTTAAAGGTTCAGGCTTTTTGATGCTTTTCTCAACTCCCCAGCATCCTTGTTATAACTGAGGAATCTCGGCTCTCTTTTTTGTGGATGTGTTACATCATGTCAATCCGTTTCTAGACCTCATGGCAGTACAGAAATGCTAGGAAAGATGTAGTTAGAGTATTTCACAAGCCTAAAAAGCAGAGGCAAAGGAAAAATCACCAAAACCACATTTAAAAGATCAGGAGCTTGACTTCTGGCATTTTATCTTTTCAAAATTCAAGACAAAGAACTTACACGCTGTGTTCAAATCTCTATAAAATCTTACCTAATTTTGGTGAAATCTAACATGGGTTAAAAGCAAAGCTGTGATGCGAAGGCAGGGGTTTTGCCCTTATTTTGCTGCGTGCGCCGTGCTGGCTGGAGGGGAGCTCTCGGAGACTGCTCCAGCCGAATTCAGTGACAGAAAATGGCTGCTGCAGCTGAGGAGTTCTTCAAAACATGATACATCAAGTGCAACGTGCCAAGGAGATCGCTGACGTCCAAGGAGACCAGTGCAAGAAGACGAGAGCTGCCACGGGGGATGTAGTGGGAAGCATTAACACTGGCTGATGGCAGACCTGGAGAGCAGGATGCTGGACGGGAGGAGTCTGGCGGAGACGATGGTGTAGGAGGGCTGGCTTGCCCCCATGGATGAGATAATATTTGGTTGTCCATGTACGTACTGCGTCACTCACAACCATCCCGTCGCCAGCGCTCAAACCAGCTCCTCTAAAAGCACCAGGGGCTCTTACGAAGTTAATGAAAAAGGAGGGGGGGAAATGGAATACTTTTCCTGTGTCACTCGAGTGCGGGCCGGAAGGAGGAGTTTTCCTGCATGAGAATTCTTGGAGATCCAAATATTCTCTTCTCTTGCTGGGCCAGAAAGTCAAACGTATTGAAACCGTTCACAAACTGAAATGCCATGGGGAAAATCAAGTTGAGGTTGATAGAATTTCGGCCTCCTAACCTTAAGCATTGTTTTAGTTTTGATGCTTTATAGGCTTTTAGAAGTAGTATCTTAAAAGTTGACATTAGAATTTTTAAATTAATCAAAAAATTTCCTATACAAAATTATTAAATATTTACATATTCCAGACACTTTGAATTAGAAAACCTTTCCCTGTAAAAACGGAAAGTCACAAACTGACCTTTTCTTGCCAGAAGCGCATTCTAATAACTTGGCTCTTCTTGTTGAGAAAGCAGAATTAAAAAAACAACAACAGTCTTCCACTTCTCTGCTGAGTCCCAACCTGGGGGATTAGCTCCCGCAGGAGATAACACCATAACAAAGAGTCCAAGCGTGCTGTGTGTTATCACCGATAAATATATTTTTACCTTAGAGACCATTGCTGTTGCAGGGAACCCGCTCTTGGTTGCACCGTCACAGCACGGGAAGACGTACCAGGCTGGGATGGGTGGTGCATCCCTGCTCAAAGGATGGAAATGGACTGCAGGAGGAAAAACCTCGGAGGTTGCTGACTTACGGGCTCTGGCTGCCCTGGGAAATCTGTCTGGTAACTTATATCCTACGGAGGCTGTCAGATAAACTTGTCTGAAATCCTCTTGTACCCATCTGGCACTCAGCAGACAGCAGGACGTACCCTTAAAGGCTGCTCCAAAATTTATGCCTGTGGCCAGAAACACAGTTTCAACTTGATGCCTGGATTCTCTTCTGCGCCACAGAAAGACGAGCTGCCATGTCCTGCAAAGGAAACTGCAGCTGGAAGTGTTGCTCTGAGCTGCTCTTTGGAGGACGAAGGTGGAGAGGACGGTATTTGAGTTTGCAGCAGACGAGTAGGGAAGGATCATAGAATGGTTCAGGTTGGAAGGGATCTTAAAGACCATCCGGTCCCACCCCCTGCCCTGGGCAGGGACACCTCCCACCAGACCAGGTTGCTCCAAGCCTCGTCCAGCCTGGCCTTGAACCCCTCCAGGGCTGGGATTGTATGGCTGGCCAAGGAGAAGAAGAAAGGCTTTGTGGACTGAAAATCGAGGAGCAGAGCTGAGCCAGTGGAGCCCTTGGATAGGAAGCCCCACAGGCTGTCTCCCCAAAGCCCCCCCAAAACATACTTTAGAGGACGTGCTCCATCCCTGAAACACAAGCGAGAAGAGAAACTCCAACCCTTTTGCAGAGCACCGAGGTACATGGGGCAGGGCGAGGGGCAGGTCACGAGAGGAGGATGGTGCAACCTCAGCTTATCAGGTTCATTATCAGAAGTCACCACCTGCCTCTGCAGCCTGACCCCGGCAGAGCCCAGGACTGCAGCCACAGGTCCCATGTCCGAAATCGGCGGGATGTCTTTTAGGAAACATTCCTGCAGTAAACTCTCCAGGAGGCTGGTACCTCCCTGGGCATCTGGTCCTGCCAGAGGGCAGAAGAGCAGGGTCGTTGATGTGTCTGACTTCGGTGAAAGCGATAGCGAGCAAAGCGCCGTTAGGAAATTATAACCCCACGGTCTTTTTCTGTTATCCTATCGGAAAAGATCGAGGGCGATGTGATCGCCAACAACGCGTGGGAGAGGAGGAAGAGCCTCAGCAAAGCTCCCTCCAAAAAAGCAGGAGAACTATTAGATCAAAGCGACCCCCATCACCCCTAAAACACAAAACCGGGCAGATGGTGCCAGAGATCCGCTGTTACGGCACCCGATTCCTGCCCGGCGCTCGAGGGGGTGAAGGTGGAGGCGTTCGCGGGGCGGCGGCGGGGGTCCAGAAGAGCCGAGGGGAAGTGGGTCCCTTTGTGGAGTGTAAGGGCTCCCAGATCTTCCCCTCCTTCCCCCCACCATCAAACAGAAACGCGCAAATGAAATTTATACCTCCCCGAACAATGTTAACTGCGAATGGTACTAATTAGCGCTCTCCTAAATGGCAGTGATTAGTTTACCAGCTGATGGAATATTTACTCTAGAATTTTTTTTTTTCTTTAAAAAAAAAAAAAAAAAACAAACAAAACACAACACACAAAATGATATTTATTTATTTATTTTACAAATTCCTGCCGCTGGTTGTGCTGAAAATGTGACTCACGCAGCAGGAGCTGAAACTGGAGTGGCTCTTCTACCGAAAAAAAAAAAAAAACAAAAAAACCCACACAAAACAAAACGGATTAAAGCACAGGAAACATAGCTTGCGAGAATAGACAGGCGCTTCGAAAGCCATTTGCAACCTCAAGTTAACAAATAAGGCCGGGCTCGATGCGCGATAAATTCACAATTTTTAAATAATACGACTTCCCCCCGCTGCCTTGCGAGAGCGGGTTTTTTCTCCGCACCGTTCCGCCAGCTCTTCTCCTCCGCATCGTCGCGTTTGCCAAACTGGTAGGTTCCAGTTGGGTCATAAATCGCTCACTGTCGGACGCGCTGTGACACGGAGGTGACGGATGTCCCTCGGCTTTCCCTGCCCCGCCAATCCCTTCTCGGGGAAACCTCCATGGCTAATCCGCGCCTGCCTCCCCTCGGACGGGCCCGGCCACTTCCCTTCCCAACAAACCTCGGGGTTTTCGGGTGGTTTGGTGTTTTTTTTTTTTTCCTCCCCTTTCTCCCCTGCTTGTTTGCTTTTCAGAAAGCTGATTCAGCCTTAAAGCTGAGCGGGCGTCAACACCCGGCAGCGGCATTTCGCGTTCGGCCCAGGCCACCCGGGAGAAAGGCGAATAAACGGCGATGTAATCACTCGTTTGCAGCCAGGATGAGCCTTTATTTTGATGATTTTCCTATTCTGGGTTTTTTTCCCCCCCCCGCTGGCAGCCTGGCCGTAGGAAGGCGAGGGTGGACAATGGCTCTCGGGAGCTGCCGGGGTTGTGTATCCATCTTTGCTCAGCCCCTGAGGAGGGGGCAAACGGGACCAGGCCCCCATCCCGGGGGGGGCTTGGGGGTGTCCTGTGTTGGGGGGTGCTGGGGTGTCCTTGCCCCCTCCCTCAGGGGGGTGAGGGTGGGTTTGGGAGTGAGGTGGCTCCTGGCTATGGGAGATGGAGAGTGGGGAGAGAGGGTGGACACCCCCCACTCTGGGGACAGTGAGGAGGGGGAAGGGGGGGGGGGGGGGCAGGTCATCCTCTGCTCCCCTGAGGGGGAAATGCCCCCAGGCCTGCCCTGACCCCCCGGCTTTGCCCTTGCACCCCCCCCCCCTCGCCTGTCCACGCCCCAAGGCTGGATCTGACCCCACCTTGTGCCTTGTTTCCCCCCCCCCCGCCCCCTGACCCCCACAGGCATCCTGACTCCATGGTCCATCCCAACCCTGTGCTGCCCCCCAGGTCTTTGTGGACCCCCCCAGGCCTTTGTGACCCTCCTAGACCTCCTGCTCCCCCAGGCCTGCCCTGTCCCCCAGGCCTTTGTGATCCCCCCCTCCCAGGCCTGCCCTGTCCCCTTATACCTTTATGGAACCCCCAGGCCTCCTGCCCCCCCCCCCCAGGGCCTTGTAACCGCCCTCCCAGGCCTCCTGCCCCCCGCTAGGCCTTTGTGACCCCCCCCCCAGGCCTGCCCTGTCTCCCCATACCTTTATGGATCCCCCAGGCCTCCTGCCGCCCCTTCAGGCCTTTGTGACCCTCCCGAGGCCTCCTGCTCCCCCCAGGCCTGCCCTGACCCCCAGCGCCCACTGACCCCACCTTGTACCTGCTGCCCCCCCCGCCCCTGCCCCCCGCCCCTCAGCGCAGGCCCCGCCCCTCCCTAGGCCCCGCCCCCTCGCTGACCTGCCCCCCCCCCGCGCTGACCTGCCCTCCGCGCCCCTCCCCCGCCCTCGCGCCGCCGTGCAAATCTCGCGAGACGGCGCGCGCTTTCACCAGAGTGTGTGTGTGCACCAATCGATCTGAGCCGGGCCGGGCCGGGCCCAGCGCCGCGGGGAGGGGGCGAGCACCGGCCCCGCCACCTGCCCGCGCCCCGCCGCCCCCCCCCCCCGCCCCGAGCCCTCCCCACCTGCCTGGCTGCAGCCGCCTGACTAAACCTCCCTCGGGCCTTTGTCCCTGCCCGCCAGGCCTTGCGCCTCGCCTCCGGTCTACGCGCAGCCCGGCCCGGCGAGGTTTCTTACGCGAGGCCGGGGATCCGCGGCCTATCCATCCCTTCTCGCTTGCCCCGTCTCCTTCCCCGCCCCGCAGCCGGCGAGGGGCGAGCCCCCACCTTCCCCCCCGACGACTGCTGCCGCCGCCCCCCTCCCCTCCGCCCTCCTCCCCCGCGTGGAGCCCGGGTGCCCGCAGCGGCGGCGGCGCCTCGCTCACGAGAGGCCGCGGAGCCGCCCCTGGCCTCCCCCTCCCGCCTGTGCCGCCGCCGCTGCCGCCGCCGCAGCAGGTTCCCTCCCTCCCCCTCCTCCTCCTCCTTCTCCTCCTCCTCCTCCTGCTCCTGCCCCCGGCGGCGGCGGGATCCGAGCGGTGCCCGGGGAGCGCTCGGCCCGGGCAGGAGGGGAGAGGAGCGGCGGGGCGGCGGCAGGAGCAGCAGCAGCGGCGGCGGCAGCGCCAGGTGAGAGAGCCCGGGGGCGGCGGGAGAAGCGCGGGGACCCCCCTCGCCTCCCTCCCCGGCGCCGGGCCCGAGGCCGCCCCGGGAGCGGCGAAGCCGGGGGCGGCGGTGGTGGTGTGGTGGGGCGGGGGGAGCCCGGGCAGCGACCCCGGGCCGCGGCGGAGGCGAGGGGCGGAGGCTGTTAAACGCTCGTCGGGGCCGGTCCGGGGTCACGGCGGAAGGGCCCGAGGCCTGTGCCCCGAGGCGGCGGGAGCGAGGCCTGGGCCTCGGGTGCCCGCCTCGCCGGGGCACGGCGCAGCGCAGGCCCCGCGGGCTCGCAGCGAGGCCCGGCACGGCGGGCGGGGGGTAAGAACGAGGCGGGGGGGGTCGGCCCGGGGGGAGCGCGGAGGCCCCGGGCCGGCGGGGGAGGTGAAGGGGTGGGCACGGCCTGTGGATCCCCGGCCTGGGAGTTGAGGCGGTGCTGCCTGGGGTGCCGGGGAGGAGGAGGAGGAGGAGGCAGGCCGAGGCGGTGCAGCAGCTGGCAGTGGGGCAAGGCTGCTCACTCACCGGCTTATTTTGAAACGCGTGCCTCTGTTTCCCGAGTGGGGAGGGAGGATGGGAGGGGAGGGGGTGGGATGGGAGAGAGGTGCTGAAAATCACCCCGCAAAGGAGCCGGGGAGGGAATGCCATCCCTTGCGGGGAGGGATGGAGGGGGGTCCGGGGCAGGCCCCGGGAGGGAGCTGGGCCCTGCCGTGGGGCTGGGGAGGGGGAAAAGGCTCGGGAACTTGTGGCCGTCCCTTCCCCAGGCCGGCATCCCGGCGTGGGGATGCGATTCCCTCCCGGATGGTCACCCTGTGCCCCGTAATGGGCGAGAGACCTGGGAGTACTTTAACATCTTTGCGTTCATGGCTTGCCTGTCATTTTCCTCGCTGCACAGATTTCCTGTTTTGAAAACTAGGCTTGTAGCTTTGTTGGGGTTTTAAAACCAATAGTAGAAATAGGGTTCTTTAATAACCGCATTTAGTATCCCATTAGTTTTTGAGGCTTGTTACTGGCTTGGGAGAGCAGTTGTAAATGCCCCTGGATGGATTTGCTTTGCCCCCTTAACTTAGATCTGCAGCGTTTGGAGGAAATGGCAGGGACAAAATGGACAGTTAATAAAAGGAACAATTGTATACTGCCTATTCTAGAGGGCACTTGCTGCCCTTCAAGAACTTTCCTCATCGCATATGCTCTTTATACAGCAAATCTTCATCTTCTATCTCTCTTTTTTTTTTTCTACCTTAGTCCAGAAAATGAAACTGGAACAGACATTTCTGGAAATGAACTTGATTGGTGCAGTTGGGAAGATGTGATTCACAGTTATAATGAACGTTGAAATTTGTCCCATTTTTTCGCAGTTCAGTATTCGAACTGTGTATTTTCTGATTTTTAACCTGTTTACGCAACTATGCTGGGTTGGTTTTTTTAACCCTTCAAATAATGGCATCCGTTGTGTTGGATTGCCAGGAGGTACCCCAGGTACATCTAGTATGTAGAGGCAGCTGTTATCTAGAGGTGTCTTTTTACTTGATAAAGTAAAAGGTTTAAACAAGCATTATTTTCTTCTTATAACCCCTTTCTGTGCTTGGAAGAACCAAAGCTGTTGTCAGTGAAATCTGGAGTTTGGGGAGATGTAGTATTTCCACGATTGGCCAAAAATAAATTATGGGGTAAAGAATTTTGCTTTTTTTTTTTTCTGCTAGTCATGCAGCACGGATGAAAAGCTCTGAAGCTTTTAGTCATAACACTCTGGTCCCATGTTTTCCTTCTAATAAAGCATCCAGTGGGAGAATGTGACATAATTGGTTTCTTGGATTTAGAGATCTTGAAATGGCTGGTACAACAGATAGAAGGGGAAACTCTCCAGCAGGGTTATGGTTTAAATACAGTAATATGGTGGCAGAGTCATGTTATTATTGCATGGTTATCTTGCATTTCGCTTGCAAGAAAATGCTTTCTACATGGTTATGCTGCAGAACAGGCACTTTTGAGCCTCGTCAGTGGCACGGAATATTAAATTTCTCTCCGTTCCTTGCATTGCATAATCTGAGTGTTGTTCTCCCATAGCAGCAGAAATGATGGAAGAATTGCATAGCCTGGACCCACGAAGGCAGGAGCTACTGGAGGCCAGGTTCACGGGAGTCGGGGTTGCTAAGGTGAGCGTGAGTACTGTTGGTAACAGGCATGACTGCTTATCCATCCTGCACTGCACTTTGGTTTTTTTCATTTCTACACTGGTAATTTTGCTTTGCAAGCAGAATGTTTTGTGTTAATAGTTGTGTTTTGAATGGTAATTTGCTTGAAATATGTTTAAGAGGAATGAAAATGGGATCTCTATGAGCAGATGTTTTGCTATACAGAAGATTTTTGGGTTCTGATTAAGTTCTTAGGAGTTGCTCCATCTTAAGGCAGCTTGTACACCCCCAAAAAACCATGACAACTTCGTCTTTGGAAGTGGGAATCTCACCTGTCTCTTCCTTTCTCCAAGAATGCATTTGAGAATTGAATTTGGCCACTTGTTAGATACAGTTTCAAGTTTACTGTGTTCGATACAACATGTAACCAGACTTAATATATTCAGGAATTTGTTCACTTCTCTGTGAGTGCAGCGTGCTAAAATTGGGTACTCGGTCGCATAGAACACACATGCACAAAAGTATTTGAAGGTAAGCTCTCCTGATCCACAACCTGCTAGTAAAATCCCATCTTTGTCCTCATGTGCAACTGCATAACTGTTCAGTAGCTGCCTTTTTTGAGTAAGGCGCTTCAATAATAACATTGTGTGGTTGCTTTATAAATTAGCATGAAGCTGTTAGTTCTCCAGATGTTGTTGGTAGTGCTAATTGGTAGTCTCTCTCAGAGCAATGAAATGGTGGCAGAACTCCTCTTAAACTAGGTCAGTGATAAGGAGTTTACTTTTGAGGAAGATACTGAGTTTTAAACAACTTCAAGGTAGATGGTAAAACAACGTATCATTGTTAGATAATCTTCAGAAACCTCTTAGAATTATATTAAGAAGAAACTTTGTAGGTGCTGTATTTCTTTAGAAAAATTCAAAGCCAATCAGGACTTGAAAAAGGGCTTAGTCTGAGTTCATACTTGTCTTTCTGATCCGTACTTCAGTCAGGACCCACACAAGGTTAAGTTTTGAAAGGGAACATGAGAAAGTAAAATGTTCAGCTGTGAGGTAGTGTAGTAAGGAAGATTAACACTAGAAGTTGTTAAGGGATAACAATTTCAGTTACTGAAGTAAGAGCGTGGGGTATTTTTGATCTTTTGCCCCACTCTTAAGACTTTTTTAATCTTAAGGCTTTTACTAGCATAAAAGCTTATGCTACATAAGGTATTTATGATCTTGAAAGACTTGTTTTATACAACATTACAACTTTTTATGTACTTTTTCATCTGTTTCTTGTCTCTTCCCGCCATGTATGTCACTTTAACATCTTTAGCTGTACCAGTACAGATAACTTTCTAGACTAGCTAAGACTTAGAAGCATAGACGCTGTCGTTGCTTTAAAACAGTGCCAACGTACTCAGTGCTCACAAAGAATGTTAGGAACTATTCCTTATAAATTAATAACCTTTAAAAGATACAGGAAAGCAAGTCTTAAGTATGTTTTCAATATGTTTGGAGCAGAAAGTACATGCCCTTTCTCTGTAGGGTGAATACTGAAAACTCATTTTTGTTCCTAAAGAATATCCAAGTAAAAAAGCCTCATTTCTTGGAGGCTTTGCTTTGAGCAAAGCTGTTCTGTTACCAAGTTTTATTTTTACCTGTTGTTATGTAGTATAGAGTTTTACTTTGTACTAGTCAGTAAACTGTTAAAGTGCATTACACTTATTTCAAACAGTATATATTTATTTACTTGCATACTTGCTAATTTGCAATAGATCAGCCAACCATTGATATGAATTAGCATGACTCTACTATGTTGCAGCAAATCTTGGTTGCAATATTAATCTCAGATACTACATTCCCTCCCAGGTTGGTGCTTCAAATTCCCTCCCTACCCCCCCAAGTCTCCGTCCGTCATGCTCCGCACTGGCATTGGTAGGTCATTGTCTTAAAGGGAATATATTGGGAAAGCTGTGATACAATTTGTATGATTCAACTAAGATTTTTAGCTCTCTCCAATTAAATGTTTAAGGAACGCTACGTAGAGTAAGTTAGTGCCATCTAGTGGGACCGGGCCTGGCACATCCTCCTGGGATAGAAGGTATTCTGTTGCTGTTTATTGCATAAAAGGAAGAAATGTCATCTTAGATGCTCTCCTATTGGGTGAAGGCAGCAGGCAGTTGTAACTGAGCTTCCTGCCTTCCACCGACTGGGTGTATCGCTTAGTGTGCTTGGTTAGGATTCTTTAACGTTTAAAAATACAGGGTACATTTTGGACCTGCATAAAACTAACGCGCTAGTTTACGTCCTTAATACAGCTGCCACTTTAAAGCTCACTTTCCCTCCGTGTTTGCAAGTAAAGAGCAACTATATGTGTTTCCGAGAAATGAATGAGACTAAGCTGATCTAGAATAAATTTTTAGGCTGCAAAGTAGAAAAAAAGCTTCTAGCCATCAGAGTCATGGGATTCTGGAAGAGCTTTCCAGTAACAGTAGTAGAGGTCAGAAATCCTAAACTGTTTTGGAAACAGCTGTGTGCTGTCACCTCCTGTGGTAGCTGAAGGCACAACCCCAATGACTGAGGTCGTTTGCAGTCCCAAATGCTTCAAAATTCTGTTGCAAGTCTGTGATGAATTATCTTACTTAGTAGTTGGAGAATATATTTCTCTAGAAGCTTGGAGTTAATACGTGGAAACAAATTTATGAGCAAGGAATGTTTCTAGGCAACTGTTATACTCATGTGGTTCATCCAGGTCACTAGATAGCTTCAAAAAGCCAGTGATGCTTTAGATGTCTATTCTTGCCATATGGTAAAGTGCCTTCTTCCCCAAATTTGCAGAGCGGCTCCTTGAATTAACGCATGACTATCTGACACCTACCAGTATTCCTGCTTATTTAGCTCCTGTTTATGTTTACTTACTGGGGAAAGTCTAAGCACATTCACTTGAAGCGTTTTTCTGACTAATCATCTCAGACATCTTCCTTGGGTCAGTAGGTACAGGAGACAAAATGTAGTTTGTTTCTGTAGATAACATTGTTTTAATTTTGTCTGTTCTCATCTTCTGCCTCCATTGCCCCTCTTTGGGTGCTGCCTTTAAGATATCAGGTGGGTTAACTCCAAAGGATTTTTGTCATTTCCACAGACTTTTCCTGGATAAGAATTGGAATAGGTAGTTGTGATGGGTGACTCTGTATTTGCACATGGCTTGTCTGAGGCTTATCCAGGGTGGATCATCACAGCAGCGTGCGTATCTTCTACAAGCTTGGTGTTTAAAAGATCTTCAAATGAAGTTGTGTGCATCCCTCCATTATAGCTAAATTAAAAAGGCTGAAGTATTTCTAGAGAGAGTAACCTTCTCTGTCGTGCTGTAGGAACCTTTTAGATCCAGATGACTCTGCTAGAATTGAAGAAGTATTGGTCTTGGTGGTAGCTAGTGCTCCCTTTCCTCCCTCTTTGAGGTATCGTAAAGACGGAAATGAAAATAACCTGAAGAGTGTCACTTATGCTGCAGAACATCTGCCTGCAAAAAGAGAATTGCTCTTAAGAAGGAACAGAATTTACTGGGTTTATTTTGGTTTTTACCCTTCCTTTGTCACTCTAGCAGTCTTGGTCAGTTAAGTAAGTACCAGTTGTGTGGTCTACTTAGCAAAGTTTTTAGCAGCGAAGTTACGGAGTTGAGAATTTGTGTTTGACAATAATCATGTCTTCCTTGGAGGGAAGTGGTTGCACAGTAAAGGTCCTTAACAGGTGTCACGTGCCACCAGAAGAACTAGTTAATAAGAGATTTGAAACTTAGCATTGAATTTATCAGCTACCACAGAGGTGCCAGGACTTTATGCCAGATACTTGAAAATTGTTTGGATGCTTCCATGTGCAACTTTACTTATTTCAAATGTGTTGTCTGGCTACTAGAGCCCAGAAATAGTTGTCGGGTCTCAGTTTTCTTTCTGCCCCTGAACTGAGGCTTAGGGGGAATTGCGTGACCCTTCTGTCCAGTTTGCCATCAGTAAAGTACAAATACGGTTTTTTCAACCTGAGAGAACTCTTGGGGCATAATGGAAGCCAAGCAAATCCTGTTGCAAACCTGCTTACCCATCTGATACAGGGGAGGTTACCTGTGAACTTCTGATAGTAGATTAACTTCTCGTGGCAAAAAGACCCAGGTGATTTGGGGGTTTCGTTATTGGCTGTAATACTGAGCTTTTCCAAAAGCCCAATTAAGAAGCAGGCTGTAATTCTCATACTTATGTGATGCTTGAAATAAGATAAGAATATGTTAATTAAACCTGATTTATACAGTAGCACTGGACCAGAGTAACTGGAAAACCATTCAGCTGTTTCACTTTGGTGTAAGCCTGTGTGGAGTCAGCACTAACTTTTAGTGGAATTGAGGATTGACTTTTTCCTTTTGAAATCTCTTGATTTGCTACAGAATTTAGAAGAACTTGGGCTACCTTGGCTCGAGGTAATGAAGCGTGTCTCCGTCATTGAGCAAAAAAATTTTGCAATGTGTGTGTCGCTGTAAGTCCGCTTTGGAGACTCTGGCTAGGCAGCTTGGAATTCTAGGGCTCTCTTTCAATGCGAGGAGTTGGAGAGCACAAAATGGAGACCAACCGATGTAAGAATTATGGACTGGCCTGAGGGATCACTTTTGGGAGCTTGGCGAGGCTGAGGAAATGCACAAGTCAAGCAAGGCAGTAGATAGGCTTGAAGAGGAGATAGGTAGGGGCAGCCTGAGTCAGGCTAGCTTTGTTATGGAAGACCCGATGGGAGCTATTATCAGGCGAAGCAGTTTTTATTGAAACTTCAGCCATTGTGCCTCATTTGTGGCCTTTCCAGGAGTCTTGCAAAGGGAGAAATGACTAACCAACTCGCGTGAGTGGACAGATTTTAATTTCTTGCCTTTGAGTAGGAGTCTTGAAAGCGCTTGCTACTGCTGCATCCACTTCTCAACATGGAGGTTTTGTTGTGCATAGGTAGGTCACGGACTTAGAAGCAGCAGTTGATAGGTGAATCACAAGGGAAAAGAGCATGCCAGCTTATCTCAGACAGAAATTCCTTGCGGAGGAGGAAGTGTGTGCTGTTCTTGTGCTTGTCATTTGGGTAAACACTATAGAAACTATTAGCTTATTTCAGATGACCCACGTATTTTGAATTTTTGCTGAGCCCCATCACCGGTTCTCTTGACAGGGTACAGCGGATGAGTGGGCTGTAAGTGAGACCGGAGAAGTGCGGTATTATCCCAAAGTAGTCTATGCTAGAAAAGCCAGATGCCAGTGCAGATGACTTCTTCAGGAACAAAATTTATAAGCCCTTCCTGTGTAAACCATTACATGTTTATTATCCCCTACTGCTACTTCCCCAGCAATATTCTGATGTTAGTATTTCTTGCCATCGCTTACTTGATTTTTTCCAAAATTCAGGTTTGTTCCTTTAATTCCTTTTGTGTCATGACCACTTGTAATGGTATGCTAAATTAAGTACTGAACATTTATCCAATGTCAGTTGCTGAGTTAAATATAAACAGTTAGGAATGATAAAACATAAATTTGAAGGGTTTGGGTTTTTTTATACACACACTCACTGACTGTTAGTTGAGGGGGAGGTGCTCAGATGTATGGTTTCTCATATCCATTGTCTAAACCTGTTGCTATAAGCAGTTGATAATGTGAGGTTATGTGTGGAACTAGATATCTAGCTGGACGATCAGGAAAACTTGCTTTTCCTTTCTTTGCATAACTAGGTGAGAAGAGGTGCAGCTGAGGACTAGGCCATGTTCCTTAAACCTCCTAGGTATTGCATCTTTATTGCTTCGAGTACAGCACGTTCGAATGAACAATTTGTGTTTCCATAGCCGGAATTCCTCAAAACAAGAGGAATTTTTTTGCCAACTTTGACGTGAACAAGATGCTTCAGCTGCTTGTCTGTAAGATAGGCCTAATCCTTTACATTAAGAGAAGTGTCAGTGGAAGGTCCTCTAGAAGATCCTCAAGGGAGAGGAAAGCTCGTGCAATTTTTGTGGGTCAAAACTTGCCCACAAAAACTTAATTCTGCGTTTTTTCACAATATCAATACACATGACAGTGAACTGGCTGGATACTTATAGACATCTGACAAGCTGTTCTTCTCTGATTCCATAACTACGTAGTTAGTTCCTTTTCAGCCTTTCTACTACTGGGCTGAGTTCAATTTTACAATTTTGTCAGTGTGCTTTCTCGAGGAAGTTTTAAAATAAAGGAAAAATAAGTGTTTTGCTCTTCAAGTATCCATGGTCAGAACTGAACTGCTCTTTTGTTGATGCAAAAAACGGGTTTGATTCCAACTGCTAGAGCTGTAAATCTCCCATGCGGAATAGTCGGTACAGGTAGTTGTAGTACTGGAAGTAAGAAAAATGTTGTGGATTTTGTATTAGGCATATTTCCAGCTGCTTGCATTCCAGAACTTTACATTCAGATGCGTCTGAGTGGATTGTTTGTACTGGAGAGGGTAAGCTCGTATCTCTGAAAAAATCTGAGGATCGTTTCTAACTGTAGGCAGCCTCACCAGTTTCTTTCTCCAGGTTAGCCTGGAGTACCTAGGGTCGTGGCCGAAACGTTGGCCCTTCGTAAGCCACTGACTTACCCTTTCAACCACAGTGTTCCTGAAAAGCTCAAACATGGCATTTTGGGAGCAGCTGTTCCTGTCATTTGCTATCCATGTGCAAAACGGAGGCAGCGAAATTTAAGCAAAAATGGAAACAACTTTCACTTTCATCTTCATCATGTCAGAACCCCAGCCTGTCCATCTGAGACCCACAAACGCTCATTTGTTGAGATGCTCCTGCACCTGATAAAGCTTTTCACGCTTGCACAGAAGGTGGATGTCTTGCGTGTGCTGTTGGGGTTTGAGTTCGTGAGAGGAAGTGAAAGATTTTAGAGGACAGCATTTGTGCAGCTTACAAACAAGCTTTTTACATGGGTGAAAAGATTAACTTTCTGCTGCCACTTGCCATAAGATATTAACTTTTTTTAATCAATGAGGCCTTCATGTGGATGTGGGCAAGGGTAGTGTTGGCACTTCTGTTAAGTCCTGTCAGCCAAGGAATAAATCCCTCGCATAACCAAGAGTTGTACCTATAAGATTTGTGAGCCATCGCATTGGGTGGTGGGGAAGCTTGCTGCTTTGTTTAAAAAGCAACTAAATTTTAAGCTTTTGTATTGCTGAAGAGATGAGGTAAAACATCTTTCTGGTCTTGAGCTATTTGTGTGATGAGTTGAAGGAGTAACGGTATGGCTTAAATAATATCATCTGCAATTTTTCTTAAAGTAATTTGCTTTTAAAAGGAAATCCTAAATGTGTAGCTTCTTGAGCTGTTCAAGTTGTTGTTGTTTTTTTATTGAAGCAACTAAGCGTGTCCTTTTAGGAGAAACACATCTGGTAGTTAACATTCACAGTGTAATACAGAAGGTAAACGGAATTTTTACTTTCTGCGGATGCCTGCTTGGAAATTGGGGTTAGTAACAGCTAGGTTGTGTCACAAGTTTAATTTGATGGTGGTGTTGGTCTTATAAATGGGGAAGGGAGAACTGCTACCCTCAAAAATAATGATTTCTCTGTGGTGTTAAGGCTTCTCCCCCACTCCTCCCATTAGTCTTCTGCTCAAGTATATAATGAGAAGTGGCTTTGCTTTGAGGAAAGACTGATTGGTGGGAAGTGGTTACTGCAAAAATAAGAACGCTAAAATAGAATGAATCTTTAGGAAAAGATGCTCACAAGTTATTAATGGAGAGGTGGCTTTATCATGTCATTCTTCCTGTTAATACATTCCATCAGTAAATGTGAATCTTGTTTTTATATCTTTGTCAAATTTGTCTAGATTTCTTAAGTTAGATCTGTAGGAGGATACTTTTATGTCAGAGCACTAGGATAAAACACAGTGACTTTGCATGATTCACTTTTCTTTCCTTTTAAAACCAGTTTTGATAGAGATTTTAAAAAATAATTCCCAAAACTGCTTGGATACGTAAAAATGCAGATGTGTATCCAGTGGAGCCTGCAAAGATGCAGGCAGACGCTCGTAGGTACCTGGATACTATTTCGGTTAATCTATTCCAGCCTCTTGAATTTGTGTTTTAGCCTGGTAGGAGCAACTGCTCTGTTGGCAGGTCAGCCACGAGTCCATAAAGTAGTGGGAAAGATCATCTTATGGGTACCAGTTGTACTGCTGTTAACACAACTTTCACTTGTTCATTTTCTTAGTGTTAAAAAAAGCATTAAAATTTCACATTTAAAGAAAAATCAGCAGTACTGCCAGCATCTGATAACGGTAATAGCTGCCTTGCCAGATGGAAGATGCTTCTCAATTCTTAGCCCAGGGTCAAGCAGATGCTTGCCTGAAGAGCCGAGCTTGGAACTACTGCTACTCAACAAATCAGAAGTTTTGTTTCTCAAACCGGTTGTCTTAGACTTTTATGAATACTGCCTTGGCTCTTTTGTGGATGTGGTTAAATTGAGCAGTTAGGGTATAAATTGAGATAGAAATTGTAGAGGCTGGATCAGTATACTGAGAAAAGACCGTCCAACGGGCAGTCCAACTTCCGTCTTGCTCCAAGCCATTTCTGAAGTTTTTTAGTGCCCCATCATGTGCCTGGGTGTTTGACCCGTGTTGCTGCTGTATCCACGTGACTTAAGAGCAGCGTAGTTAGCCCAGAGATGCAATGTTTGATAGGACGTATCTGCCTTGTATGGAAGTTGTTTCTCTAACAGTCTTTGCTTATTTTTCACTAGGGTCCATTAAATAGTGAGTCTTCCAACCAGAGCTTGTGCAGCGTGGGTTCTCTGAGTGATAAAGAATTGGAGGTAAGCAGGCACAAATCCTCGTGGTCATCGGGCTTAAGGTGGACATGATTGAACTCAAAACATAGAAGAAATTGTGTGTGAGTGAGCGGGCGCAAAAGGGACTAGTGAAAGTATTTAGTCTGGATCTTTACAGTCTTTGGACCATGCTGTGAAGCTTCCCACTGTAGCAGGCAGATTTTGCCCAAACCCGAAAGAACGGCATTCCTAAAGCTCATCTTATGAAATTATTTTCAGCTGCATTGTGATTTGTTTCCTGGGTTTGGATACAGTGTTGGCCAAATAAAAAGCCAGAGAGCATTAATGGAAAAGTTTGCCTTACCTATCAAATATGTGAATTTGCAGAAGTCTGTACAAACCGGAGCATTTTTATGAATTGCTCTGTGGAAGTGTGGGGAGGTGAAAATTGATGCTTTGTCCCTGTTTAATCTCACTGCTTTAGGATTAACTATTTCAAAACACTTGCTAAAGCAGCAAAATGAACTGTAGAGTTACATTTTTACTTTAAAATTAAAGCAAAATCTCAAATTTAAATGCATTTTCTTATGCATTTAAAGAACTTCCCACACGGTTATCAGGTAAGTTTTGGATCATATTTCCCCTTATTATATGGCAGTACTGATATGAGGTGTCTGGTGAAGCTAAGTCTTTCGAGAACGCAGTATCTTAAACTCCATACAAGTAAGTATAGTTAATAGTGGAAAACCGAGTATTTGTTCTAATTTTACTTGGTTTCTTTAATGGACTTCTGTGGAGGGATTTAAATTGACCAAGCTGACATAATCCAATCTACCATTCCTTGCTTTTTCAGTTTGTAACAGATAAAGTTGTGTGTAATTTTTGTTATGTAAGTACTTGAATGGAAAAACAACTTAAACTGAATGTCATTAATATGCTTACAGTTCCATGGAGGCTGTAATGGAGCCTGTGGTGTTATAGTCACGCCAACGCTGTTCATGAGTTGCTCTTCACTACGCAGTGAGGAGGTTATGTCACTGAATTTTACAGATACAGGAGCTGGTACAGCAAGTCTCTAGATAATTATGGAGTTTTCAGTCCTCCCATTCTAAAAAGTGTCTTTGCAGACACAATAGCGACCTTTGTCTTAACATTCCCTCCATCCTCGTACCAGAACAATAACATGTCGGTGACTGTCCAGCTGGTAACTTGGGCCTGTAGATGTCCAGCATCCCCTGGGGACACAGCCAGGTTTAGATTCTGGCTGTGTCAGCTTTATCCTTGTTATCCTATTAAAGGAGGTAGATTGATTTCTGTGCTTACTGTGTGCAAGTCTTTTGGCAGAGATCTTTAAACGGGGTACTTTGGACTTTGGTTTCCAAAGAGCATGAAACTTAGGTTTACCACAAACTTTCTGGCCATGGCTTTCCCTGTCCCAGAGCTGTGTTTTGCACACTGTGGTTTTCTTCCTGCCCCCAGGCTATAGTTTAGTGGTGGCTGCAGTGATTGTAAAGCATATAGCTCAGAAATTATTTGGGACCCTTTGGGATAAGAGATGTTTTTAAAATGACGTTGGTGATGGAAATGACAAGCTATCTTTCTTTCCAGCAACCTCAGTAAGCTGCTTCTAGCCCAGTGTTTCCTAACGTTTTCAGCAGGTCTGGCCACACGAGTGACTCTGGTGACGGGGAAAGCACCACGCCAGGGTCTCATGCCAGGGTCTCCTCCACTCTCACGTGTCTGGGCTTGCTAGCCTTGTGCAGACGTGACGCTTTTGTAGCCTTCAGGCCTCCCACCTGTGCTCTGTATTGTGCCTGTGCTTAAATATATCACTGTCCACAGATAAACTGCCCCTCGGGGTCTCTGGTTGCTGGAGGAAATGGCAGGTGTTACCAACCCTTGACTTGAATGAGAGAGAAGTCCAGATGAATTGCTGCATCTGTGGCAGCTTCCTCCTGGCCGCCATCTTGGGGAGCTCTGCCTTGTTTTGTGTAAGGTTGAAGTTGTGCACCAGTAGACAGGACAGTTCTTGTAGCCATCTGCAAAGAGCTTTGGGAAGAAACATTAGGTGGAGACAAGATGAATTGTCCTGGTAGACGGCGAGTAGCCACTGGACCGCAAATTTAGATGTCTGTACTCAAACCTCTTGTCATTACTCCTCTTGTACCCGCACTGTAATCATTGTGAAATGATTTATACGGGTTTTTATAAGTGTTTGAACTAGTTCTGCTAACCATGTGAGGTAACTAGGCAGTAGAGGCTGGCTTGCTGCAGCTGAAATAGGAAAAAAAATTTAACCTCATTCCTAACAGTGTTCTCTCCCTTCTGCAGCGCAGATATCAGAAGGTAGTAGCTGTTTGAGAGCAGTTGTTTCTTTAAGTACCAGCAGTAGAAACAAATGCACCAGAGAAGCGAAATGGCCACTGGGGATATGGAGCAGATTATTGTGTTTTTGGTATTTTCTTTAAATCTTGGAATAACTGCAGAAATGTTAATTTTGAAGTATTGTTTAACAGACTCCTGAGAAAAAACAGAATGACCAGCGGAACAGAAAAAGGAAAGCAGAAGCGTATGAGACCAGTCAAGGTAATTCATTCTCCTGACCCTGCTGCAGGATTTCTGAACGGTTGGTAATTTGTGCACGTTTTGCACAGTCAGTGTCCTAGGAAACTAATGGCTCTTCTCAAGGGTGTGTCAGGCTGCTTGTTATAAACTACTCCATGATGGTGTAGTTCTCTTCTGGGAGCCTTGTTATCCTCATTGGCAGGAAAATACTCGTCCACAGCTTATTCGCACAAACTATTGCATTTTTATGGGACAGACTGCCCAAAGGCTTAACATGGCTTCTCTGGAGTGTTGTTTCGGTCCCGCGACGCTACGTATACAGCAGCCAGGCTTCAAAATACAGACTGTACTCTCTTCCTTGCTTTTTGAGACGTACGCGTGCCTCGTTAGAGTAAGTTCTCACCATAACAAATAGAGAACAAACTGTGCTCAAGTATGAAGCAGGCAGTGCTGTCTCGCAGTACGAAAGAAAAAACGTGTCCAAGTGGAGATTTTCTAGCAAATGGGCATAGGGGCAGATTTCTGTTTCCTTTGTTCTTCATCGAGGGATTGTGTTGACAGAACCGCTTTGATAATATATTAAAATAAGAGAAAAGGGCTAAGTTTTAATGAGCTGGTATTAAGCCACCACTAATTATCTCTCTAACTCTTACGGTAATGTTAGTGAGAGATCTAATATGCAGTAATTTATCTGAAGGTGGAGGACTAAAAGTACCCTTTTCTCTGTCCTTATCTTGAAGGAAATTCTGCAGAACCCATGCAACATTCAGTGATGTTTAGTGTTTTCTAAGTACTTTAGCAAGTGCAAATGCTGTTTGATTGGATTTGACATGTTTGGAATTGAGAGTTAATTGAATTGTCAACTGTAAACCCTCCCAACAACAGCACAAGAGCTGTAACCCTGGGGCAGTCTTTTGTTGTGCAGAAGCTTTTGTTGTGATAGGTGTTGCACCTCTCTACAGTGAAAGGAGTGTCAAACTAGAGGAATAGTTTTTTTAGAATGGCATCATAGCTTCTGTTCTTAAAAATATGAACTCTTATTTTCATCCTTTGTTTTGCTTTTTAGGAAAAGGCACTCCTAGAGGACATAAAATTAGTGATTATTTTGAGGTAAGCATCTTTGCATTGTCTGAGAAGTCTGCTTGAATTCCCATTATGTAAAATCTGTAGATGGAAGTCTGTAATGCGATTTGTGTTACTGATCCAGCACTGGAGTCATTGATTGACGATGTTAACCTGATATGCTCGGATCTGTTTAGGTAGAGGATATGAGAATTTTGGAAGTTGATTTTTAAATTCACATTTCTTTGAACAATTGATAAAGCAATTTTTTAAAAGAACAGCCACATAAGTATAGGTTTGAGGTTGACTTCCATTGGAGCCTGGATCTCAGGTGAGGCTATCCGAGTGCACAAACCTGTTTCGATAAGGGTCCAGTGCTGCAAAAGAACCTACCTGCAAAGTCATGCTGATTTCAGCAGGAGGTTGTTTTGGGGGTTGCCCCTTTAGAAAAGCTTACCGTGGGAAGCTGGCACCACACAGGAGACAGAGACCCCTCCCCAAAATAACGATGGACACTCTAAAAATCAACGTTCTTTTAATTGCATTTTTCTAGGTCTGCACCATTCAGAGCTCTAGCTTTTATGTTTGTTCTTTATTTTGCTGAGTAGCTTGGAGTCAGAAATTAAGTGCTTGTTAGCGCTTACTTCTTTCCTGGCCAAAGGTTTTTAGGTGCAGGACCATATGAATTTCTGCACCAACTAGACCAGTTACCCAGCTGCTTACGTATCCCGTCTTCAGCAGTGACTGGCGCAGGTGCTTCGGTGGAGGTGTACGTTTCTTAACCGCCCCTGTGGTGCACAGTTAGACACGTCTCCTCACTGGGAGTGGGCTTTCTAATTCTATACAGTAAATAACAGATCTATAGCCAAGTGTGCGGCTTTATATCTTTTTGTGTTAAAAAGAAAAATGTACTCCATGCAAATATGAATGTTTGTCTGAAGTATTTCTGCTGTTATTTTTGAAAAGAGTACATGCAATTTTAAGGTTTTCCTCGTAACTTATATTCAGTTTGTTTAAATGAGTCCCTTGAGCCTATAAGGCTTCATTTTTAAGATTAATGCATTTCTTCTGTCTCTGTTAAATTTGCTTAAATATAGTATCTCTGTGGAATTACTGATAATCAAATTGTTCCTTTGGCCAGTTTGCTGGGGGAAGTGGCCCAGGAACCAGTCCCGGTAGAAGTGTGCCGCCTGTCGCCAGATCGTCACCGCAGCATTCCTTATCCAACCCCTTGCCGGTAAGTGTTCTCCCCGGGGACGGAGCTGGTGGTATGGCATTGATTAGGCTGGTGGCCATGCTTCAGACAGGTAATAAAAGGTTCTGAACAGGAAAGAAGGGTGTCTTGGTGAGTGATGTGGCTTATTCTGTATTCAGTTTTTTGTTTTTTTTTTTTTTTTTTTGTAATCTGAAACTGGGTTCTAGCAGCAAAGCCAGATGTCCAGGACCCTGTAGCAGTGGCTAGTCCAGTTGCAACTGATGCGAACATCTGATCTTAAGGCATGCAAGAGGAATGTTTTTAGCATGTTGTGTGGTTACAGATAGATCGCTGTCCTTAATAAAAGGTGGAACTGACATATTAGTTATCTTGTATTCTGTTGTAGCTCACGAACTTCTCCATGGAGCTGGGAGTATGTCGTATGTTGTGTACCACCGGTACAATGATATTCTGATCTTGATTGGACCCTTTGGGTGTACTGAAAAACGTGCATATTTTAACTATATTGGGAAGGTCTTTTACTTCTGTTTACGTATGTGTGCCTTGTAAGGAGCATTAGCAAAAGCTTGCAAAGAAATGCGTATACATGCACATCTGTTGCTATTTTGTTTTGTTATGTAATTCCATTTTGCTGTCTCGGCATTTCTACAAGATCTGAATGTGAAGAAATAACCGGTATTTTTAAGCCATTTTAGCACAGAGCAGCTAAAGACATTTCTTTCAGCTAGCAAAGCAATATTCAGAGGCTGTGGTGTCTGATCTCTAGTTTTGAATGTTGCCTGGGTCCCTCTTTAAAAAATTTTTGGCATTTGTTGAGTGTCACAAAGGTATGGAGCATTATGGGAAAGGTTCGTATTCCGAAAACCAAATGCAAAGTCTTCCCTGATTACATTATTCTGCAGAGACCTTTGCACAGTTCACGAATGTGTACTGAACTAAATCCCAACACTGAATGCTCTGCTCAGAATTCAATATATGTTGCTAGATTTTGGAAGCTTTTAACGCTGCTTTAAGGGACATCAGATATGCTTCTAGATATATTTGATGTTTACAAAAATTATAATATATTGGTTAATTGAACAGCCCTTTCTCCTGTCCTATTAATTCACTAATACACCTCTTTAAAGAGAAGTTAATGAAAGCAATGCCATCTCTGAATGTTGCAGATGCGTGAGGTATTAAGGACAGTTCTTTATTCCAGTGGATGCGATGCCCTGCAGGTGTTTATAATGGGACAAGTTGATTCTTCCTGTGGTTTTCTTCTCTACTTGTATGTATTGAGTAGGTAAAAGTTTGAACAGAGTATTTCTCATGAGGGGAAGACCGATGTTCCGCTCGTTTCAGCTAGGCCAGGTTGTGTCTCTCCTTACGCAGGTGCTCTTTGTGTTTCTTATCTTCTGTTCTTTACTCTTGCAGCTAGACCTACAATGTTTGCTTATTCATAACAAATTATTACGTGCATTTGTAAGATCTGTCCTCTTCTTACAAACTGAATATCAGTGGTTTGAACTAAGCCCCAAAAAACAGGGGGATGAGTGAAAACTGGAGAAGGTTGAGTATCTTACCCGTTACAGATGTCGGTATGGTCTAGGAAGAGAGCAGTGTTAAAATGTCTTTCACGATGAGACAAACCTCCTCCAAACCTGTGAGTTAATCTGTATTGTACTGGAAATCTTCTGCAATCAGAACTTGCGGAGGAATGGTAATGACTTCAGGATGTTACTTCTTGTCTTCGAATCTCTTGACTGCTTTGAATTGCCTTGCTTCTCCTTTGATCAGAAGAATGATCTGCAGGTCTTCAGACTCTTCTGTGGTTACTCTCATATACAAGCATTCTTTTGGGGAAGAAAGCACGCTCTTGACATTCGGAACGCTAGCCACGAAATATGCTTCAGGTTGCAATTTAGGTTTTTAAGAAAAACTGAAGCCTGACCTGACTGTTTACTTTCTATGTGGCGTATGCCTGGCCGAGAGTTACGACTTGGAAGGACTTAGATGATTATTATCTAGACTGCCAATTTTTATCAGTGATGGCCTGGCTTTTAAAGTGAGGGCAATGAGATTCTGAGTGCTGTAATCAATGTAGCTCAGATGATTCTTGTTCTTATTGAACCCAGTTCCTGTATCACAGTTGCAAAATTAGCCTACTGCAGGAGAATGGAGCTGGCCTTTAAGAGATGCGATGCATCTTTAAAAGATTTTGAAAACACATTAGTACTTTACTTGTCTTGCAGGAAATTGGTCCCAGCTATAATGACAGAAATGAGCTTACCGTGACGTCTGGGTCCTCGACATGGTTAGGTTGCTGGCATTTAGCAGTTCTGACTCAGTTTACTTCACCAGAATAATGAATGTATCGTGACATTGGCTGTTTTAAAATGAGTCCTTAAAAACGGTCAAGTAGTATAATTGTGAACGCATTGACCAAAATTGCAATGCACTAAGATTTCTGGATCTACAACCAGGTTTGCCCCACTGGCTCTGAAACACATATATATACAAAGGAAGGGGGTGTGTTAACTGACAAGGAATTATGTCCTGTGTGTTCATTTGTGACTTTTTTAATTGTAAACTTCATGTACTTTTTGATGTCTGCCATTGGAACAATCACTCCAGGAGTCCTGTTTGAGTTATCAGATCCTCACCGTGCTGCCTGCCCATTCCTGAGCTGCTGCTTCGCTGACAACAGTTTTGGCAGAGTCAGAGAATTGCTTTTTTTTTTTTTAAAAAAAAAAAAAAAGTTCATTGTATTGTTTTTGACTGTGTTACAGCGGCGAGTGGAGCAGCCGCTGTATGGGGTAGACGGCAGCACAGCAAAGGAACCGCAGGAGGAACACTCTGCTCTGCCAACGCTGATGTCGGTGATGCTGGCGAAGCAGCGGCTAGAGAATGAGCAGCTGGCACAGAGGGGAGGTGGCCTCTGTTTTACTTTTGTCTCGGTGAGCAGCTCTGAAAAGATTTGAATCCCAAGGGAGGATGTTTCTAGTTAAGGCATGGGGAATTTGAAGCTTTTCTGCTCAAAAACAGTGGTTCAAGTGCAGCCTGGTTTATTGATGACCAAGTCTACCATCTTCTGGTAAGTTCGTCTTCCTTGTGAAGAGTTCTAGGTCCCAGGCTTTGCTTGTTTAATAAAATGATGTGAGTTTTAAGTTAACGACTCAAAATCTTACATAGATCACAATAATAGCATCTGAGAGGCTAAATCTGATAGATTCAAAAGCAAAAGAATGAGGTATAGCCTTGCTGTGAGAAGTGTTTGTTTTGGCCTCGCTTAATCTCAGCTGACATTAATTATATTAGGCTTTTAAAAGCTTTGTCTTTTAGCAGGTTGGGCCAGACTTCTTGAAAGAAACTGACTCTTCTTGTTTTAACGAACTAAATCTCTACAGCATTCTTAAACCTTAACGTGAAAGCATGGTACCCAGGCCAGGCTGCACCTCCCATGTAAAGATAAGTGTATCTGCATGGGCACTAGCGATCACGCTGAGGAGCATATAACAATACGCTGACTTTCTTTTGCAGGCCCAGCAAGGCAGCCCATCTTCTACCGGATCAGGGAACACTGAGCATTCCTGCACTTCCCAAAAACAGATTTCCATCCAGCACAAACAGTCACAGGTATAGCTCACTAGATGATACATCTCTTGGATATGAGATTGCAGCTTGATGCAGCTTGTCTCCCACAGCAGAGGATGCCACCTGTAGTAGACATAATGTTTCCAGTGAAAGGAGTCAGCAGTCCCAAGTCGGTCTGTAACTACTGATTGAAGTGAATCGCTGAACTTTGTTTCTTATCCTGTAAGGGATGCTTCCAGTTGCTGCTACTGAAGTTTGCCCAATCTGTTAGTGAGGCTTTTCTGTGCCAGTACTGTGGGTAGTTCTCCAGCTGTGTGCGAACGTGCTCAGGAGAGGAACGCTTTAGCTCTGTTTCAGTTCTGCTGTATCCTGAATGTTCTTCCTCTCTTTGTAAGTGAAGATGTGAAGGAAACCCAAGTGATAGCTGTGAATGCCTCTATTCAAGCGCTGGTCATGGGTGCCTCCGCACTGCTTACAGCACAAATATCCACGGTTTAGCTGGAAGTTCTTTGGGTTCTGCAGAGTACACCCATGGCATAGTTTGTCCTGTCAAGGTGGAACATGATGTGCTCCTGACAGTGCTTCTCAGCAACTCCACTGACATGGAGTCAAGAAGAGGAGTAGCTCCTTTGACTGTGCTGATGCCTTTTTGGTGCCTTTTAAATTGTTAAGGTTCTTCTTGTGGCTTTATGGCAAGATTTACTTTTTAGCTGTGTCATCTTCCTCTGTTGCTTAGAAGGATGTTCAGCTTTATCTGCAATGCACTTTGCTTATTTCTTCTCCAAGCCTGCTTTTAATCTTCTTTTGATTTCCATCTCTGATTTCTCTGTGACTGACCCTTCCCTTGAGTGATATTTAAACAATGAGTTTTGTGTCAATCATTTTCTCACATCAGTCTGTGTCAGAGATGATTTTATTGATGGGGGAAGTTCATTCTCCTTTTCCCCACCAGAGTGGTCCAAGTTCTTTGTGCATGAAGAACAGCAGTTCTACCTCTGGGGTACTGATTAGCTTAAATCTCTGAGCTCTGTTGTGTCACTGGGGTCAGATCTGTTGTCTGTCCTGTTAAAATGCTGGTCTCTGACGATCCCACTTTCTTGCTAGTGCACGGAGAGTTCTTGTGTGAGAACGATGCCGTAACTTGAGAACCTGCCAGAGAGAACTTTCAAATTTCAATCTTTGCTGTCCCAACACCAGTGCTTAAAAGAGTGGTCCCTCCTGGGGCGAGCAAGAGGTTTTTATTCTCTCCTGTGCTTAGCATGCCCACAGGGTCCATCTTCCTTGAAAAGAGTGACATGTTATCTGAGGCTGCCTTCTGCTAGTGCTCAGCTTCATGGTATTCTCCAGGGGTCTAGACGTAGCATACGCTTAAGGCAAAGAATCCACGAAGGTGCTTGACTTGTGCGATGAGGACATTTATATATTCTTGGTTTTCCCTTCCAAACCTGTATGGAGTTGATAGGTTTTTAAAAAAAAAAAAAAAAAAAAAAGAGTTCAGCAATTTCCAGTTTGGATCACTTCTGGCAATGCCAAAAGCAAGTCAGCGTGAGCATGATTTTCTTAGCGTTTTCAGTCAGTGCCAGGGCCCTCCGAGCGCTCTGAGGCAAGGTGAGTTGGGATGAAGTCACGTGTAAGAGCGTGCAGCCTGAAACATGACTTCATCTGACACGGTGCAAGCATGGCTGTGCATTTGGCAAAATGGCATAATAACACTCACTTACTAAAGAAACTTTCTGCAGCCTAGGTTTCCAGCAGACAGCCTTCTCGTTGCCTTCAGTGACAAAAGCTTTTGTTGCACGTTGTCAGGAAGCATAAACCAAGCTAAGGCAGAAGTGAGGTGACCTGCCCAGGCCTCCCCTTTGTATCTTGGGATTTAGGATCATCTCGCTTGATGTGCAATGCTGGCACGTGTTCTTTTTGATCTTTCCCGAACTGGGCATATGTAGAGCAGCAACAGCCCGCCAAGTTTGTCTCTTACTTCATGGTTTTAGCTTCCAGGCAAGCCTGAAATTTGGAGAACAGTTATATGACAACTCCGCAGGTAAGTCTCTGCTAACTCTTCTCAGAACCAAGATAGCTGCTTGCTAGCCGTAAAAGTGAAATCCGTGTACGCAGTCATGGAGCGAGACTTCCTTGTGTCGATTTGGGTATTTTAGATGCGGTGTTCGTGTACGTGCTGATTTCTTTCACCTTTTCTTCCGCACCCATTAATGAGAGTGCTGAGTTTGAAATATTTCTACTGCTAGGGAATATAGGGTATGTCTTTTGTCTTCTGTTCCTGGGTATAACTCTCACTTCGTTGGTGAAGGTATTTGAGATGTGCTGCACCCCATAAAACTTTCCAAATAGGTTTAACTCAAGAACTATAAAGCGTCTGTCCATAGTGGGCACTAATACGTCAGTTTGTCAGAAACAAAGGCTTGTGCCTAATATTCCTGTTCTCAATCTGTTATAATACTTTAAAATGAAGACCTGTGTTTTCTGTCAAGACCACTGTAGAACCCACAAGTATTGGCTTTTGTCTGGCAGGTAGTTGTCCGTGCCTGTGAAAGATCTCATAAATTTGATATTCCAGCTGAGAGTTGGGATTTGGTGGGGTTTTTCTTAAGCCTTTTTGCTGTATGAGGTACGTTGTGCTGCAGGAAAGGACAGTGAATGTCAGAGACCACCAACGAGTGGGCAGAACTCAACTATGAAACCAAAATTTGCAGGATGCAGAGGATCTTGTAGCCCTTTATTACCAGTTTGCGTTCTCCGGAGCAGCTTTGTGCTAGCTGACTGCTAGGGTTGAGGGTGGCAGAGCCCTGGAACAGGCTGCCCAGAGAGGTGGGGGGGTCTCCAACTCTGGAGGCATTCCAACCCCGCCTGGACGCGTTCCTGTGCCACCTGCTCCGGGTGACCCTGCTCTGGCAGGGGATTGGAGGGGATGATCTCCAGAGGGCCCTGCCAACCCTGTGATTCTATGACTGAACCTCCTGTGCTGGAGGAGCCCACCGTGCAATAAGAAAATGAAGAATGGAGAAAGTTCTTCCCCTGATGCAGGGCATCGGCTCCTTCTTCTTAGACCTAACTGTTCAGATCAGAGAGGGTTACACTGTGATGTTACGTGCTGACTATCTGAAATATCAGCTCTTTTTCTTAAATGTGGTTTATGGTCATTTTTCCCTACAGTCTGACCTCACAATGGAAAAAATATCTGCACTAGAAAACAGTAAAAACTCTGACTTGGAGAAGAAGGAGGGGAGGATAGATGACTTATTAAGAGTAAGTATTTAAAGTGGGACAACTCTTTTAAAAGCTGCTATTTAAAGATACCTAGAATGCATGTGCCAGCCAGGCTGCAGAGCAGGATTTTGTATACCGTTTGTAGAACCAAGACTCGCAAGGTAAAACAAATCCGGTCGTCCCTTACTTGCAAGATAACTGCCTGCCTTGTAGATACTCTGTTTGGGCCCGCTTGAATCCACAAGCGGTGCGGCAGCGACTGTGGTGCCAGGTGTAGCTCAGGTGTTTGTGTCCTCAGCAGTGTCGTTGGCCTTTCTTTGATCTGTTGCACAGTTTGATATTTTGCTAGCTAACCGAACATGTTTGCAGAATTATTCCTCTCTCCTAAGTTCTGAGGAGCTGACTCCGCTTTTTGTTTAGCAGCATGTTCAGTAGCCTCTCGGTCGACTGGGAAGTTGTATTCTGAAGTGCTCGTTCATGAGAGTCAGTGACATGTACAGAAATGAGGAGAGCATCTTTTGGTGAAACCAAAAGAGTAAAGCTTCTCTTAACCCATTAGTATTCTTCAGTAAAAGATAAATACCTTTAAATCAAGGATCTTGTCTTAATGGAGGAGTTCTCATTGATTTGGCTTTCATCAGCTGGAGAGGCATCTCTTGTGAAGTGTTGAAAAGGATTAGAAAACACATTAAAGGGAGAAGAGGGGAGGCTCTCTGTGTGTCTGCTCTCGGCACCTAAAAGCTAAGGCAAGCTCATAGAGACACACACATGTGGGTTTGTGGAAAACAATCCATGAAGCAGGAAATTTATTTATTGTTACCATCCGCTGTTTAATCAGAAGTCAGACTTTTGTTTGGAAGGGGGATGGTTAAATGTAACTTTTTATCGACGAAAATGCAGCACATAAAATCCCGCTATACACTGGTGGTGTTAAAAACAGCATCTGTTACTGGGAGCAGTCTATATAGCAGGGCTAATGGATAGCAACTTGAACAAGAATTTAATTGGAAGTGCAAAGGGAGTTACCCCATCCTTTTCCTCTGCCAGTATTGTGGCTGAAGAGGGAGGATAGTCCAGGGATGACTAAGCTATTTTGAGACTTCGTAGCTGTGGCAAGGTCTTAAATGTTTAAAAAAAATTAAAATATTCCTGGTGCTTGTGTTTAGTCCCTTTGTACCTTAGTTCCTTATGTAAACCAGGGTGATGGCACTTCCCTGTTGTAGGAGGGGTAAGGAGTGGGTTAAAAATCGAAGAGCTTGGCTTGCATGTTTTGCTAAGAGGAACCTACTCTTTTTTCCTTATCCTGCTGGTTTGCTTTCTTTAATCTGATGCCTAGAGCTAGCTGGAGAAGCTTCTTCCTAGGTGATGCTTAGCTTGGCTCTGAGTGATTTTAAAGTCAAAGGCTTTTCTTCTCTTTTCGCTTTTAGGCCAACTGCGATTTGAGACGGCAGATAGATGAACAGCAAAAGATGCTGGAGAAGTACAAGGAGCGGTTGAATAGATGTGTAACAATGAGCAAGAAGCTTCTTATAGAAAAGGTGAGCGGGGGACTCTTCACATCTCTGCAGTCACAGTTCATGTCCTTGAAAACTTCTCAGCGCAAACCTGCTCCTATTGCTACAGTGGTGAAAGACAACTGGAATTCTGTCTTGAGTTATTTCTCTGCAAATAGGAATGTAATGCTAAGACTGGAGTGGTTCAGAATGTTTTGATTTCGTTACTTTTCACGGTCTCAAAGAGCGGTCTCTCTTGCTTAAGTGAAATAGTCTGAGCTGTAAACGCGGCAGACATGATTGGGAAACTCGTACTCCTGAAAAGCGACATTGTCTAGCTCTGGCAATACAAGAGCGGTATCCCATTGTGCAGTGAAATTGCCAGATATGCTCTGTGACATGGGCAAGTGATTTAGATCTTTCCTTCTTTCAAACAGCAAAGTTGGAGATCATTGCTTTGTATAACACTCAAAACAACACATTAAAGACACTGGGGAAACTGCCAGGCTGCTGTTTACCAGCATCCAGCCTGCTTCAGCGTTGAAAGATTTCCAGATTTCCTGATGGTTAAACAATGTGGGGGTTTGATTGCTCTTTCACCTGTTGGCCAATTACATCTATTGTTTGTGGGCACTGGATGGGCAAAACTACCAGGGTGCTGGCCAGTACGTGCAGTCTGTTTGAGTTGATTTTTGTCACAGAGCTGATTGTTCTTGGCTGAATGGGACTCCCGTTTCTGGGAGGATTTGTAACTCCGGGCTAGGTGTTATGTAGACCTGGCATTATATATGACTCCAGTGAGGAGCTTTGCTGGTTCATCTTTAATCCGAACTGACTGAAGCTTTGCTGCTCTCATCTCAGGCCTTGGAAATTTCCGCTCCTTTACCGGACACGCTCTGTGACAGACACCACCCCCAAGTTTTAGGCGTGTTGGTGACCTAATTGAGATTGTGTCACTTCTAGGAGTGGTGTGAGTCTAGGACTGAGCTGGCTCGTCACCCTATCTTAGTCTTAACAGTGATTCAAGGTGCATTTTCTTCCTTCATCTCCTGTTTGAGTGAATAAGGGCCTGATCAGAGCCATGTCTGGAGACTCGCTAAGCTGCTGATACAAAGGGAGAGTTTTAATCCTACTGCTAGACTGATTTCAGCTGATGGTAGAATGGGTGTGAGCTGCCCAAGCAGTAATGGGGAAGGAAAGGTGAGGCTGAAATGTCAGAAAGGAGGAGGTCAAACAAATGCCTGTCAGACCAGCGTGAAGCGCCAGCAATTATTTGATCAATGATTTTCAGCTGGGTTTCAGATAAGCAGTACTGAAACAATGGAAAGCAGTAAGAATTGGTAATGATTTAAAACACAGCACAGCTCTCAGCTGCTAATTTATGGTTTATATTTTAACATGTGTTTTATTTTGTTTTCAGTCAAAACAGGAGAAGATGGCATGCAGAGATAAGAGCATGCAGGATCGATTGAGGCTAGGTCACTTCACTACGGTGCGGCACGGGGCGTCCTTCACCGAGCAGTGGACAGATGGCTATGCCTTCCAGAACCTCATCAAGTGAGGACAGAAATTGTCTTTACCTTCAGAGGCAAAGACAGAAAAACTAAGCAGTTGTCTGTGATGTCTTACATATCAAAATAGAGAATGGTGTGACTGATGCATGAAAGCATCAGATAGAAACTCAGCTTCTGACAATGGGGAACGGTTTCGCATTGTAGTGAGAAATATGTCTCCGCTTAAACCCCCGGAGACTTGAAACTGGAATCGAATTGTTTGAGTTGGCCCCTGGGTTGGGAAGCAGTCCGCTGCCCTGTCGGGTGTTGTCGGTGCACCTGCCCGGCTGTGCAGTGCTTGGGCTGGAGGGGTCGACCAGATTTTGAGTCAATCAGTTTGATTTGCATACTTGCATATATTAGTCACGGAAGGCTAATTAGCTCCTTTTCTTTTTTAAAGTAGAAAGTAGAGAAGCTTAAAAGAGAAAATCCATACGATTTAACTTTTTTTGCCTCCTGGTAACAGTGATCAAAGGGGCTGCAGAAACCTGGAAATGAAGATCAGAGACCCTTTTATGCAGGATGTTAATGAAAATATCCAGTGAATTCCCACCTGGCCTAGACCTTTAAGTAGGACTTGGCAAATTAATTGCATTAGAGCTATGTGTGATCCGTTAAAATCATATCACTTCTCTGTAGTCTGATAGGGAGGTGCAGGTCTTGTTAGGCGCAGATTAAGGACTTTATATTTCCCCCTTAGTTTATGCTGTAAGACATGGAAAAAGTACTTCTGGAATATTTACCTGCAGTCTCAGACTCTTTTTAAAAGTGAATTAAGTATGTAAATGCTCAAGTCATTTAGACTTGAAATTTCAAGAGTGCTTTTATCACTGTAAAACGTTTTAAGTCTTTTTATCTTGGAGGAGAGAATTTTCTTAGTGAAATTGGGAATGGCGTTGGTTATATTTCAGAGAACTAAGGATAGTTTAACCGTACCCTTGAAGCATAAGGATACTTTCTCAGTGCCAGACTCCAGGAATAGCTTTAGCAGGAAAGCTTGAGATTTAGAACAGAGCCTTCTAGGAAAAAGTGTGTGGAAAGTTAGTGACTTACCATGGATCCCTGGGTTTTCCGTGAGGTTAGCAGCTCCTTGTTCCTGGATATCCTTTTCATGAATAAAACCTTTCACTTACTGAAAGGTTTCTGTGGGCCAGGAAAAGAATCCCCTTTTATGTAAAAATACCTTTCAAAAATGTGAGGCATAATGTTTGGCACATCCCCCTTTACCGTACAAAAATATTTTGTTACTAATCTTACAAGTACAACTGATTTGAAATTCATTGCTCCAATCTGTTAAGAACAGATGCTGAAGACAACTGAGTACATACCAATAGTTCATCCTTCACGGTTTTTTCTACTCTCTTCTTTCCAGGCAACAGGAAAGGATAAATTCCCAGCGGGAAGAAATAGAAAGACAACGAAAAATGTTAGCAAAACGGAAGCCACCTGCGATGGGACAGACCCCTCCAGCAAGCAACGAGCAGAAGCAGCGCAAGAACAAGACCAATGGAGCAGAAAATGAAACGTAGGTTACATGGCCTTCTTGGTGCACTGCAAAGCTGGCTGCTTTGATTAGAGCACAAAATATCTACTGGAAACGGAATCTTGCCCTTGCCTCTAGGCTTTACTCCACGCACAAATGAATATTGTGGAATTAGCCTGGCATTCGGCAACATCTGGCTGCAGTTCTAAATAGTTTTCATTGGAGTAAAACAAGGATCATTGCTGAGTCCAGACTTTGTACGAGCTTAACTTTGAATGCAGTAACTTTTTCAGTATTCCTGTTCCTGTTGCATCAAGTTTGAAAAGTGGTGTCTCTTTCTTCCGTGTTGCAACTTCAGGATTTATTTTGGTATCGCTGTGTGATACATGGGGCTTTTTTTTTTTTTAAAGGAAAAAAAAAATTGTACACATTTAGAAGCCTTTATTTCCATGTACTTTCTGGTAAGAATTTTCAAACAATTTGGTATACTAAAGAAAAAATATACTCTCTATAAGGACAGTATATTAAGCATTGACCTCTATCTCCAGAGCAGTCCTTCGCAGATACCCGAGTCAGGGAAATGGAGAGGTAGTTGAAGTGCTACTCTTTCTTCTTACAGATTTGTTTTCCTACCTCTTTTGAAGTTACTGGTGCTCTAAGAGTCCCAGTGTTCTCAAAGCTGTGTCTCACAAGAAATGCAGAACATTATTTTTTTGGAAGTTTTCTTGAGTTGGAAATACCCCTACCTTCTACCAGTTTCCTTTACGGCCTTCATTTCATTGCTGTTGACTCTCAATGACACTTTTCCTTTTGCACTATTAAATCTCCTGGGCACGACTTGACCTTGGGGTTCCTTTGAATTCTTGGTCTTGATCATTACAAGCGCATGTGAAATAAAAGCTCCCGCTGCCTTTTGCAGTCACTGCAGAAGGTGGCACATGGGTGAGCTGTGGTCTTCGGGGTGCTCTCAGCAGCCAAGGCGGTGCCCCCGAACAGGGTGCTGGTGCCTGCTGATCGGGTGTGTTGTGTTGGAGGGCACTGTGTCCTTTCTGCAAATAGGTAGCTTGAATAGAGGCCCAGGTGGCCAAGAAGGCCAACAGCATTCTGGCTTGTATCAGGAATAGCGTGGCCGGCAGGAGTAGGGAAGTGATGGTGCCTCTGTACTCGGCACTGGTGAGGCCTCACCTCGAGTGCTGTGTTCAGTTCTGGGCCCCTCTGTACAAGAGGGACATTGAGGTGCTGGAGCGTGTCCAGAGGAGAGCGACCAGGCTGGTGAGGGCTCTGGAGACCAGGGCATACGAGGAGAGGCTGAGGGAGCTGGGCATGTTTTAGCTTGGAGAAGAGGAGGCTGAGGGGAGACCTCATTGCCCTCTACAACTCCCTGAAAGGAGGGTGGAGAGAGGTGGGGGTTGGCCTCTTCTCCCAGGTGAAGAATGACAGGACCAGAGGAAAGGGTCTGAAGCTGCGGCAGGGGAGGTTTAGGTTAGATATTAGGAGGAATTACTTTACTGAAAGAGTGGTCAGGCACTGGACCAGCCTGCCCAGGGCGGGGGTTGAGTCACCATCCCTAGAGGTGTTTAAGAAACGTCTAGATGTGGCACTTCAGGGCATGCTCCAGTGGCAGAGATTGTAGGGGTTTGGTTTTCTGGTTTGGTTTTTTTTGTGTGTGTGTGTTTATGGTTGGACTCGATGATCTCAAAGGTCCTTTCCAACCATGAAGATTGTATGATTTACCCCTCGTTCTGGCCAAGTGAGCTGGAAAAGAACTAAATAAAGTTCTAAAGCCGTCCTTTTGCATTGCAACTTGAGTTTGGACAAGTAAATTGAATATCTGCGCGTGGATATTTGGAAACGTTGCTGTTGGTTGTGGTCACCTTTCACGTCCAAGGGACACGTCTAGCCTTCCGCGTTTCTGCAGGGATGTTTTTCCCCAACAGACTGGTGCAGCTGTAGGGTGCCTTACTCTGCAGACATGGCAGCGCAGCTCTTGATGTGCCTGGAAATCATGATAATGTCTCTGATATCCAGTGAGCTCCTCCCTGTGTTGTGAGCCTGCCTTGACATAATCTAGCTTTACTGGGCTTTGCTAGCAAGCCTTCTTGTGCTACCAGGTCTTTTTCTCTGCGTTTCTTGCTGGTTTATCATTCTTCACTTGTATATTTCAGGGTTTTATTGTTGTGGTTTACAAGAGCTTCTTGTGGCATTCTTGATAAAAACTGCTTGCCAGTGTATGGATGTGGTTCATGTGGAGTGCTTTAGCTTATGAAAACATTGTTTTTGCAAGTCAGCTGAAGCAGCTGTACTGACTGACTGCTTCCTTAATCACTAGTTACCCTGTAAATGCGTTTGTTGAACTGATGTGTATCGGGTACAAAATTTTTTTTATTTTTGGAGGGAGGCTTTTTCTTAGAGGCGCGTCTTTTAGGCAAGTTGAATATAAATGTTTCTGAAAGTTGAGTGAGAGGTGGGCAGACAAGTTCCTTCATTTGATTTTTGGTTCCATTTCGGTGGTTGTTTCTGTGTCTTAAAAAGGAGAGGAGGGTCTCATGATGCGAATTTAGACACGCGCTCTTCTGAAACTACTTTCTAGCCTGTGAGTAAGATTTTAATTCAGGGAGACTAGTCTGCTGGGGCTTTTTGAGGTTTGTTAGGGCAGCCTGGGCAACCTTAGAGTCTTCAGCTTCACTAGTGGTGTATTTTAGGCATGTTTCTGTGAAACAGAGCAGTGTTTGTCTTAGAGCCCCCTTGATTTTTGTAACGCTTGCTGCTAACAGGCAGCTATTTTGAGCAGTGTTAGCCTGGTGGTACTCATTACATCCCTTGCTTAAGGAGTAGCCTGTTGGTGTTTAGCTCTGTATTTCATTTGTGCACTAGAATATGTGGAAAGCTTGTGGCTGGTTTATTCAATTGTCTTTTTATTCCTTATACAGCAACACCAACCAAAGACCTAAACTTTTGGGATGGTCTTTTAGATTAGCGGAATCTGATTCGCTGTCGCTGGGGGAGGTGTGTGAATTAGCATGCTTTTATATGGAATGAGACAACATGTAAACATTTATGGTACGGGCTGTGTTTTGTATGCATCTTTGATTTGTAATAAGCAGTTTCTTATGGTCAGGATTCTTTCAAAGGGAACTTGGCTTGTGAGTTTTGCATTAAATTTATCAGCTAACAACTGCTTTATCACTTACTTCGACTATGTGGAACCCTCTGCATTACCAACAGCGGGGAGAAGTTGGGGCATTTCGAGATGAGCGCTTAATCAGCTGAATGCTGCCGCCTCTGAATTTACTGAGCAGTGAGCCAGTGTCCCCTGGCCCTGCACAGACACGGCACTCGGTCCCCTCTTCAAACTAGTTGTGGTGTTGGTGCTGTGGAGACCTCATACACTAACCTCTTTACTAAGTCCTACGCGGGGCATAACTGCTGCAACAGGAATCCTCCTGGGATACGCTTTGAACTCCATTTAGGTTCAAAAAAGATATTTATATGCTGTCACGTGTGTTATCTTGTTTACAAAGTAAACCGATGCAGTTGATAACGGGCTTCATAACTTCATGTTCACATGTGATGCCTTTACCAAACTCCTTGGTGGTGGTAGTAAGAAAGTGAGTATAACGATTGCTTTTTCTAACCTTAGAGATCTCAGCACATCATTACCTTTCACTAGTGACGGGATCTGTCGTTATTCTAGTGTAAGGCTGTGTTTTGCCTCTGTCCTACGTGACGCTCTTTGGCTATAAAAGACATTGAAAATATTATGAAACTTTTTTTGAGCAGCCACCTAGGATGGAAACTTTGCACATCACTTACCATCAATCAAATGGGGATTATTCCCCTTATCCCATTGCTCCTCCTAACTACACATGAGGTCAAAGAGGTGGTAAGGTGATGTAAAGTTCCCAAGGTTTCCCTGGAAGCCGCTTTGCGGAGCCTGAAGCAGGAAAAAGTTCTGAATCCCAGGTCAGTGCTCTGTTTGCAGTGGCTCTGTGGCCAGGTGGTACTGCTAGTCCCAGAATAAATAGCAGGGTTGAATTACCCAGCTTTTGTTACAAAGAAAACTTTGAAAGCAAGTCAGTAAAGCAAACTTTAAATGGAAAAAATAAGATGTGGAATAATTGTGCTTCAGAGTTCCACACTTAGATTACGATTTAACTCTCTGTGTTAAAAATCAGTCGCTAGCCTAAACAGGTGTTATTCAGGTCTTGGATTTGAAAATAGTATGTGCTTTATCAAGGTTTAAGCTTTTTGTCTCTGTTGACACGCTCTGCGTACTTGTCACTTCCACTGGAGATGTGTATTCTGCAGGCTGTTCACTTTATCCCATGCGTTGAAACCTAACGCATTGGATCTCTCTTCTATGCAGGTTAACGTTAGCAGAATACCACGAACAGGAAGAAATCTTCAAACTCCGACTAGGTCATCTTAAAAAGGTAAGAACTAACCGCAGAAAAGGCTTTTAGGTGGGTTTTTGATTCAGTATTCTATGAACAATAGCATTGCTCTGTAGAGGTCACTACTGTTTGTTTAATAACAGAGAGGCTTTTTTTGCTTGAAAGAGATGGCCAGGATTTTGTAATAATTTTTTTCCAAGGCAGTGGTATTCAGGAAAGATGTTCTTTGCTTCAATAAATAGATTTCTGTGTCCTTAGAATTACGATTTCCTGCAGGGAGTTCCACTGTTTTGATGCGTCTTATTTTTTCACTATGATGGGCCCTAGTGCTGGACTCTGTACGTGTCTAATAGGGGGGAACAGGAAGGAATGGAAAATTATAGGGAAGAAAATTACAAGAACACAACAAACACTGCAACCGTCATTGGCTTTCACATTTCTTTGCATTATCAAATAATCAGCATTATCAGTAACAGTCCAATAAAATCTCTTGGGCTTTTGGAAACTATCCCTGTTTAGGTCGTTGCAATGGACGTTTGTTTTCAAATACATTGGCTTCAGTAGGAATCGTACCTGCAAGTGAGGTTATAATTAGATAAGCTGTTGGTTACCTTTTAAAGTGATTGCAATAACCTATAAATAAGTTTTTTGGGACACTTCAACAGATAAAATACTGGGGAAAAAAAAATAGATGTCTTCCACCATTTCTTGGTTAGCTGTGATCTCTGCTAAGGCCAAAGAGTTTTCTTTCCCCTATGAAACAAAGAGGAAGCATGGAAATGCATTGCCAGAGTTGTCCTCCTTTTCTCAGGTGGGGCCTGAACTCTACACTTAGTTTTTCCTGTAACCTTGACACACCAGTTGAATGCAAGGCCTCATTAATGCTACTGCGCTCCTTGTTATTTTCAGTGGCAAGGGGAAGTTAATGCACATGTGGAATCCGCTGGCACTCTGCCCGTTACATTTTATTGACCTATGAGCAAAGATAAGTGATACGAGCAGGACTATACTAAAGGCATGCTCAACTACGGCTTCCGCGTTGCTAGAGTGGATTCATTGCAGGTCCATCTATGCTGGCACGTAGTGTGCCACCCTGGAACAGAGGAATCCATTTGGAAATGGACCTTAATGGAAAATGAAGTAATGTTCCGGGATCGTGGCATTGTCTGAAGCTGTGCTTATCCTTCTCCACTTTTGGAAACCAGCTCATTCTTTGTGCCTAAAAATAGAACAAGTTGAGAAGGAAAGGAAAAGAGTCACAAGACAAATGGGTAACTGTGTCCCTTGAGTCATATATACCAAATAATGCTGCTCAAGGCGCATGTTTTAATTGAGATTTGCAACCCTGTCCACAGCGATGTGAACTCTAGCGTTGTGTTTGAGGGCAGTAGAACTTCAGCTCTACATCAAAACTTCCCCACGGCACTAAGTTACGCTCTGACCTCTTCTACCTCTTACCGCTAATGGGACCGTGTGTTGTCCTTCCACAATCTCCATCCTCTCCGAATGCTGCCCCGTCCCCATGTGGCATCGTGATGTCCCTATTTCTTACTTCTGAGGACCATCCTCTTTCTCTTGTCCCAGCAGAGGATGAGTTCCTACAAAACCAGCTGCACAGCAATTAAATCAAGGAAGGAGCAGGACCAGAGCTACAATGCTTCTTAATTACAGAAAACGTTAAGAAGGCGTAAAGATGTGTCTGCTCCTGTCTGTGTGTGGGTGTAAACAAAACTGCCCAGTCAGTTTTCATTCCCATCACCTTCCACCTGACTTTTAGTTGACGATGACCATCTCTCTAATCTCCCAAACAAGTTATTTACCAAAACGTTCTTCACAAGTGGAATTAACGTGTGTTTCTGTAAATCAGGCAGAAGTGCTAACTGCACCGTCTTACAGTGTTGTGGTTTCCTTTTGGTTTTTCCTTGTGCAGGAAGAAGCAGAGATCCAGGCAGAGTTGGAACGGCTAGAGAGAGTTAGAAATCTACATATCAGGGAATTGAAAAGGATACACAATGAAGATAATTCACAGTAAGTACATGGGATTCAGGGACAAGAACACGTAATGATTTTTTATGTCCCCTTCATAATGGGAAACAATCTTTTTTTAAATTGGCATGGTGATAAACTTGAAGTTCATGTAAGACAAAGGCTTCCAAGTGTGTCAAGGCACCATTACATAGTCTTTCATCAGTGCAAAATGATCAAATAGTACCAAATCTGTCAGTCGTTAACACAATTATAATATTTTTCTGTCTTAATATAAAAATGTTGTTTCTAAGCTGTGTGGTAGCTGTAATTTATTGTGCAGTAGATTGCAGTATTTCTGTCAGTGTTCTTAAACTGTGTCTTTCTTGATAGATTTAAAGACCATCCGACGCTAAATGATAGATATTTGTTGCTACATCTTCTGGGTAGAGGCGGCTTCAGTGAAGTATATAAGGTAAATTTGAAGTGGCAATCTGTGGTGTGATCTGAATCTGCAATGAAATATTGCAGTAAGCAGGATTTTTACACTTTTCTCAGTGGTGTGTGTGTGATTGTGGAGGAAGAAGGGAGGACAAAGCACGTGTCCATCTGGCTTGCATTAGACAGCAGGCTTGAGATTTTGGGGTTCTGCCCTGGTCCTCAGAGGTCAGATTCCCTGCAAATGTATGTTTTGAGAAAATGCTGCGCCAAGTCTGCAAGTTTTGGCCGAACAGATAAGCAAACTACTTGTTTCTTCAAGTGCTACACGCAAATACCTTAAGAGGCTAAGTTTTATTCAGTATGGCATAGCAAGTCTGAACATCACCGGAAATAAGAGACAAGAGCGCCAATAATAAGAGCAAAGCTTGCATGTCCTGGGGGTAGAAGGCCTTTTTTTTTTTTTTTTTCCCCTTGTGTCTTGATTTTACGCTCTGAAGTAGCAGACTGGAGGTGTGTGTGCAGAGTCTTGGGACTTCCTTGGAACTGAGAATTACTTGTGTGTCAGCACTCTTGCATGGCCCAGACCTGCGATACTTTGGTGCTCGCTATTTGACTGTTACGCTTAGACCCTTTCCAGTTCTAAATATTCCCCATCTAGTAGTTTTTAATTTACGTTGAATTTGGCTATAATAAAAAGAACTAGGCCAATGCAAATATTGGAAACTTCACGTTGATTTGTTATTTTGATGCAGTACAACAATAGATATCTAAACCAAGGGGGCTAGACTGCTCAGGTAGTGAAAAAAAGAGCGTGAGCCGCACGTGTAAGTACCCTGAATTGCTCTTTGGAGGCTTTGCTGACTCAGTAGAAAGCCTTGGCTCCACAGAGGAAAGCAAGAGGGTATGAATGCTTCCTAGCTGACTGCTCTTAAGCGTTGTAACTGTGTTATTAAAACAAAGAAATGCTTAGCCCTTCTTCTCCAGGGTCTCGACCCATCTATTAAGCATGAGGAGTTAAGTACACAACTTTTGAGATGGACGCAGTTTATCCTTGTCTGCTTATTTTGCCCCGTCCTATAAATTATTAGCCGTTGCTGCTCTCAGATGAGGCAAAAGATTTCTGCATTTCTCTAAGAGCAGAATTCCAGTGGTCCGTTCTTTAAAGACTGCCTAAATAGCCAGAAACTGGAAGGAAAAAAACACAGCACAAGATTTACACAGTTCTGCCACTGAATTCTCCATCTTCTAAATAAGCTGAAACATTATGCTCCAAGATGGAGAGCTGAGCTACCAGTGTGAAACAAAGTATTGAAAATCCTCTGTATGTTCTGGGTTTATTTCACTGAGTGTAGAAAATGAGTTAGGTGGCTTGGGGGAATAATGGCAGGGTCTTTCCCAGTGTGATTAACTGTCTATATTTTGGTAATTTGGCCTTTCTGGTCTCATTGTAGCTCTGGTGGTAAAATGTCAGAATAAATGCGGCATTAGTTAGATCCCATGGGGCAGGTCAGATCAAAGCACAGAATATTCAATTGTTTTCAGAGTTGCTTGGTTTCATTAGTGAAACTAATTACATCAAAATGTGGGTTTGCTCTTCGCTCAGTATGTCGTAATGCCGATTTCCTGGGTGGGGATATTGGTTTGTTAGAGCTTGTCTGCTTTTGCAGTATTAACTTGAAGTTGTGATTCCTACTGATTTTCAGCTCTTCTCTCTGCAGGCATTTGATTTAACAGAACAGAGATACGTAGCTGTGAAAATACACCAGTTAAATAAAAACTGGAGAGACGAGAAGAAAGAAAACTATCACAAGTAAGTAAGGCTGTAAAGCAGACAGCCGTGTTTCCAAACTCCTCCTTCATTTGGTTCTCAGTGCCTCTGAACAGGCTGCCACTTTTTCCTGCGTTTTGCTACGTTTCATAAGCCACTCTTGTCCCGGTAGCTACTTGCAGAAGTAGTGCCTGAGGGCTGTCCTCTTTCTCTTGTCCCAGCAGAGGCTGAGTTCCTACAAAACCAGCTGGTCAGATTAGAAAAGTTTTAAACACGTGCACGCACGCTCAGTTTTGCATAAGTACTATGACACGAGGTTCTAAAGCACTGGTAGCGCTCTATGAAGAAAGCGTTAAAGTGGCTTCTCCTCCTTGAAATGGCTAAGCTCTGCTGTTGTGGGAAACAATTATTCATGCCCATCTTCCAGATACACACCTGCATTGTGCTCCCTGAAAGCCTTCCCCTTCCCTTTGCCTCCTAGAATACCTAATCCTTTCGCAGATGATTAGGACTATAGGTATGTCATGGCCTAGAAGGGACATACAGGAAGCCTTTTGGTGTTGGTAACGCTTGCTCCCTAGTGCCGTGGGTTAGATAAGCTCGGCAGAATGGCAGCCAAGCCTTCTCGACAGAGCTTCAAAGATAAAGTTGTTATCTTGATTCCCTAACAAGTCACTGGGACAAACTAAGCCAAATTTGAAACCTGGAAGTTGGGCTCTTGAGCATCTTGGAATTTTTCTAGAACTTGCTGATTTTTGTATTCAGCTATCTTGGATCCCTTAACGATTTTTTATGAGGTTATTCTACTTTGGCAAGCAGTACCATTAATCAAGATTAGTTATTTTGTAGTATTGCCAGCATTTGAGATGCACTCAGATTCTGTGGTTCTCGAGAACTGTTCTGCGCAGTCCCTTGTTTGCTTGCCTTTTCTTAAGCTGTCTGAATAACGTGCATGGGTTTGATTGAAGTTGGACCGCTGCGTGGTATGTCTGGGTTTGCTATCTGCAGAACTTAGGATTAAGTCACTTGTATGACTAATGCTCAAACTTTTCCTATTTTCAGACATGCATGTAGGGAGTACAGAATTCACAAAGAACTGGATCATCCTCGAATAGTTAAGCTATACGACTACTTTTCGCTGGATACTGACTCGTAAGTTATGCTGCTGCATCCTTTGACTTGGTTTGACCCATTCACTACAGACAAAGTATTTGGTCACTTAAAACTTTCCAGGAGAGTCCAGAGAATGTCCACACCAATGTTACAGACTGTACTGCAGAGAGATCTGAGGCAGTTTCAACAGAACATTGGTTTTCTAGAGACCCTAGCTCACAAACCAGTTAGCCGTATTATGTCAGATGTGGTGCTTTACTGGTAAATCCTACTCTTTGTTGGCCTGGGCAAATGCCCCAGTTGATACAGCTTTCCGCTTCTGGATCTAGCACTTAATGGGGGATCTCTGACCTTTGTACCCTTGAGCACTGAGGACTGTGCTCCCGGTAGCTTATTTTTAGAAAGGGATTAATAGGCTGCAGGACTCTTAATTTAATGTATTGACCAAGTAGGTGAATCTTACAGACAAGCAATAACGAAGTGTTCTGGTTTCTGTCAGGTGCCTTAATTACAACAACTACTGTTTTGCCTTCAGGTTTTGTACAGTGTTAGAGTACTGTGAGGGAAATGATCTGGACTTCTACCTGAAACAGCACAAGTTAATGTCGGAGAAAGAGGCGCGATCCATTATCATGCAGATTGTGAATGCTTTAAAATACTTAAATGAAATCAAACCTCCCATCATACACTATGACCTTAAACCAGGTATGCTGTGCTGCTAGCTGACGTGCTTAAGGATGCTAACTAAAGGTAATGGGTTATAAGTAACATGGGGAAGTTTACTTTGGTCAGACAGCAAAAAGGAGACGGGGCTGTCTGGGAAAACTAACTTGCAACAAGAAAAACACTAAAATGCATAGAACATGCTGTGAAAAGGGTATTGTCTCCCAGAATTGCAACATAAACCAAGGAAATAACATTCTAGAAAAAGTAGACTCCTTGTTCAGAATGAGCCCTTGAACCACCAAGTGTCTGTGTTTGGTTTCTTAATGTCCTGCTTGTATTCTGCTGTTGAGAGCTTCTGTTATTGCTTCATAAAGGGTTCCCATAATTACTAGTGTGTTTCGTGTTCCCATTCTTCCGGCTTATTCCTTCTGTAGTCAGCTGCCTGAAAATGTGGTGGCAGAAGCGAGCTTGGAAGTACTCGGTTGTTCATACCGGGTGGCAGCTCACAAAGCTGAGGACAGACGGTCGAACTGTTTGCTCGGGTTTTGAATTCTCTGCCTTTGAATTCAGTAACGCCTGCCACATAGAAGGTCCGCTCCAAACGTTGTTGCAGATTCCCCTTTATCATTGGGCAGAGTCACGAGGGGGGAAATGGAAGTGCCTTCTTCTGGGGTGCTGCATACAGGCTGCCCAGCTGTCTTCCTACTCCAGTAAAATTCAGCCATCTCTTTGGGCAGTTATCCCTGGCTTGTCTCCCTGTGCTGGTGGCACTTCATTGGCATTGTGTAACCGGTGTGTGATGTGGTTTATTGCATCAGCATGAGGAATCTGTACGGGAGGTGGTGCTGTTGCACCAGTTGTAGGGACCCTGTTTCTTCCCCCCCCAGCTGCCGACTGCTCTCATGTTGTCTGAGCACGCTGCAGAGCTCTGCCTACAGTCGCCTAAAACTGTGATTCATCCACTGCCATCACGCACGATTCTCCTGCTTTATTGTAGGCTTTGAGAAAAACAGTGATGATCTGACTTCTTGATCCTTGATGGATTTCTAAAAGACTCTTGCCTGCCCAAGCGGTAGTTGTCCTTTTTGAGCTTAGAAAGCCACTGGGGAGCACTGCCAGGAAGGAGAGAGTTTCTGGCTGTTGAGAGGCCAGGGCAAGTCAGGACTTCTGGGCAGAATGAGTCATAACTCTGTATGTGTATTTCTCGCCTTAGTCCTCCTTTTTGACCTGCCCTTCCAATGGGACCTTTGGGAGGGGTCAAAACAGCACGGGTGGCAAGCTCGTTTGGCTAATAGGGCTCAGAATCTGGAGGCTCCAAGTAATGTCGGGCCACTGGGTCGTTCAAGGATGGGCACTGCTAGCGCTTGGTGGGAGCTGACCTGTCTGTGGAGCTCAGGGTATTGAGTGTTAAAACATCTACCCCAGGCTGCCGCAGCTCACTGTGTGGGTTCCTTGTCCTCTCCTGCAGAGCGCCAGAGTTCAATGCAATTTTATTCTTGTTCTTTTCCTGCTAGATGTATATCCTAAGGGGCTGTTTTTTTCCTCTGTCTAGGTAACATTCTTCTAGTCAATGGTACTGCATGTGGAGAGATAAAAATCACAGATTTTGGACTTTCCAAAATCATGGATGATGACAGCTACAACTCTGTTGATGGCATGGAACTGACATCGCAGGGGGCTGGTACTTACTGGTAAGCATCGCCTCGGGCACTTGCAAGTTACGGATCAAGAACAGTTTATAAACAGCTTTGGATCTATGTCAGCTCTGTATGTGCTGCCACTGCTTGAGACACTGGAGATTTGAGGCCCTGGAAACTGTTCTTGTCCTCACACAGCTCCTTTCGAGGCTGGCAGCTTTTTACTTTTCAGTGGGTTAGTGTTTATACATTTGAAAATCATCTCTTCTCCAAAGGCCCTGGTGAAAAACTGCATGTGCTGCTGAGATGGCGAGCTCTGGAGTGGAGCTTGGCTGCTATTTCACAGTCCATAATGACACTGTCTAACAGTTTAAGCGAGGAGGAGGAGAATACCATGCCTATTTGGAAACCCGGGTACACAGGGAGGTGGAAAGAGTATTCCACTGAAATGAGGAGGTGAAAATCCATAGTTAGCTCTTACAAAAGATGTAAATCTCACAGTGCTGTCTATAGCCAGAGCTTCGCTTTCAAGTGTCATGAGAAGGATGTTTTCAGCAGTACGTTATCGTCAGTGCCAAGTGTTGTCACTGCATCTCCCGTGGCTGAGAGCATGACCTACAGTGAGTGCCACCGAACGTGATTCTTGGATATTACCCAAGCTGCAAACTGTCACTATGGGCAACAGTTGTACAGGAACATTTGTTAAGGCATTTGGTATTGTACAGGTTTGTTGCGTTCCTAAAAATGACACTAGCTGTAGTTTGAGCGAGGCTGAGTGTCTCTAACTAGGACGTGGCATCTGGGGTTGTATTTCTAGAAATATGTATTTTGGCTGTGTGTTTCTATTGTGGAATTGTTGGCCTAGCCCTTTTGACAACAAATACCAGTTCTTGAAGATAAAAGAAAATGGGACTGGTTTATGTGCTCTGGCGAAAAGAAACTGACTGTGCTGACTTGCTCAGACCATGAGTGTCTGGAGAGTCCTTGGGATTGCTGTCCCCAGAAGGGGTATGTATTGGTGGTCTTGGCCCAAAGATGCACAGAAATAAAATTGGGTCCCTCAAGTCCCAAGCCAATATCTGATCACAGAACAGCTTGTTCCTTGCTTTCAAAAGAAAATTATTGAAACTATTTGGAGATGCTGTTCGTAACCTGTTGCCTCTTCTTTCTAATCTCAGGTATTTGCCACCAGAATGTTTTGTGGTTGGGAAAGAACCTCCAAAGATTTCAAATAAAGTTGACGTCTGGTCAGTGGGAGTCATCTTCTATCAGTGTCTCTATGGCAGAAAGGTAAGAAGGTATTTTAACTCCTTTCCTAGTGGTAATTCCTAAACCTTTAGGGAGGCAGCCCTGGCTTCTGCCTCCTTCTCCTCCCCAGGCTTAGAAGGTGCTTCTGCCTTGTCTCCTTGCCTTCAGTTCCAAGGCAGAGTCCATGCTAATGGAGTGGGGAGAACTCACTTGGTTGTGTTTTCCTCTACATGGCACTTCCTTCAAAAGCAACGTTCTGCAGAATATCTCTTTCCACTGGGCATGTTCCCACTGAGGCCATTATGGCAGGACAAGTGTATCATTCAGAGCCAGACGCTGAGGTTCGTGGTCTGGCGTTGTTTTGTGATGCTTTCGATGCGCTCAGTCTTTGTTGAGCCTGATAGTGCTTGACAGCTGCAAGTGTTTTAGGGAAAAAAAAAAGTAGGTACAAAGACCCACCCAAAAGTTTTTAGGACAGCTTTTGGAAGGGAGGGGTGCAGATCAGGAAGAGGTGATTTGTCGTGACAAAAGGTAACTTGTTTTATGACGACAGAAGACCATAGGCTTGAGCAGGAAATGGATTCCATCAACTCTTGTTTTCACAAGTCCTTGGCAACCAAGTGTTGTGAACACCTGGGCTGACAAACACGCTCTGTTGCTTAGTGTTGTCAGTCAGACCAATGGTGGAACCAGCCCAGCAAAGAGCGAAGTGGGTGAATCTCCTGTCAGCTTAGATGAAGGCCCTCTTGCACACGCTGAAGCTGACCTACGAGGTCTGGAAGCAGGCGGAGATCCCTCCTGTCTGAGCTGGAGACACCCCAGACGTGTTTCAGCTTGGGTCCTTTTTGTTCACTTTAAGCGCAGGAGCAACGCGTCCTGCTCATCTGGCTGGAATCTGCAGCACCTTCACAGCATTTGTGGGCTTCTTGCCTGGAAAAATACTGATGTCAAGGGACGATAAACAGTAGCGTTACGGGTTTTTTAATGCCTGTCATCAACCTTTAACAACTGTCTTCCGTTTTGTTTTTTTTTTGGTAGCCCTTCGGTCACAACCAGTCACAGCAAGATATTCTGCAGGAGAACACAATTCTGAAAGCTACCGAGGTGCAGTTCCCTCCAAAGCCAGTAGTCACGCCAGAAGCAAAGGTAAATCTTCTTGCAGCGAGTTTGATCGCCCTGTGTATGTCAGTCAGCGATAGGCACTGGCAGTTCCTTCCTCTTGGTTTCCCTGAACCCAGTGAGAAGTTCTGCATTTCATGCTTGCCTCCTGCAGAGTGGTCGGTCGGTGGCTTTGTGTTGTAGTTGTCAGGCTGAGGATCGAACAGAGTGCAGCGTGTGCCTCCACCCGTGCTTTCTCCTGAGAAAAGATGACCTTCTGGTGTAGGAGCTGGGCTGTCTGGTCACTGGGGAAGGAATTTCAGCGCTGGGGTTGTCAGATTGGCCTTGCTCCCAAAGAGTTGTCTGTCAAAGAACGCTTCCCGTTTCTCTCCGTCTCCTAATTCTTGTTTTGCCTTTGGGGTGTCTGCAGGCATTTATCAGACGTTGTTTGGCCTACCGAAAGGAGGATCGGATAGATGTCCAGCAGCTGGCCTGTGACCCATACTTGCTGCCTCACATCCGCAAATCTGTATCCACAAGCAGCCCAGCTGGAGCTGCAATTGCATCAACCTCTGGAACATCCAATAACAGCTCTTCAAACTGAGACAGAGTAATAGGCCAAAAACTGCTTGAGAAACCGGCAAAAAGACTTTCAGAAACAGCTTTGGAATAGAGGAATCTGCAAGGGTCTCAAGAAACCTGTACCAGGTGCTTTTTTTCTCTTGCTTTTTTCCATCCATAGAGCATGACAACATCAACTCTCATCAAGAAAACCTTCGGCATCTAGGCCAAGCCACGTTGGATAGGAGATGGCTTGAGGTTTATCCAGTAAATGACCACAAAGGGTGGCTGCTCTGAGCAAGGAGGGGAAACTCAAGAAAATACAAAAAGACATGGTTCCATGTACTGTGAACTTCTGAACATGCAGCCTTGGGGAATCCAGGACGCCGTGTGTGCTTCATATGAAGAATGTGGACTTTGGAAAAAGACTGGGCTAGTCCAGTGTTGATATTTAAACATTGTTCTTTTTCTTTTAATAAAGTTTAGGTAACATCTCCTGAAAAGCTCGAAGCACCAAGGTTCAGCTGGGGATGGTATATGACTCTTTGCCCTTTGGAGGGGAAAAAAGTTGATCCTGCCTGTTCATGGCACTAGAGTTAGTGTTTTACCCCCAATTAATTTCAGTTTTTTAAAAATAACAATTTTTTGGAAGAAAACAGTTTTCTGGTCTCAAAGTGAAACCCATATTAGCAGGTTCATGGCAGTGTTCGTTCTGCGGATGGTGCAGCTTTCTGCTCCCTTGGGGTGGCCTCTTAGGAATAATTCACCTTCTCAGGAGGGCGGTGAAGCCCACGGGAGAACAGGCCTGCGTCGATCTCCTCTGATCAGGGTGGATCGCAGCTCAGACTGCCACAAGGTTTTCAGCCGCTGCTTCGTAGCACGCTCAACGGTTGCACCTTTTTAATTTATTTGAAGTGCTGTTCTTTTTGAAAACACACCCCGACATGTTCACGGCGCGCTCTCTGCCCTCGTGAGCATGATACCTGTCGACTGTTGAAAAGGCAGGCAGCGAGCGGGAAAGAATCGGAGCACAGCGCAGTTGGTCACAGGTGTGATCCGTGCTCACGCAGTACTGCACGTGTCTTGTTCGGGTTATGAAAATCTGAAGCTGAAGACTTGTCTGCTCTTCTCCATTAAGTGACTTGGCAGCAAAGCTTCCTCTCTCCCTTAACACTTTCCTTTTAAAACTTGCTGACTTTCCTAACGTGCTGCCGTCGCTGCATCCGATCTCAAAGGAGAGGGAATGAGATAATGTTCTTAGAGGGAGCAAACACTGGTTATTGGTTTTGTCTCCCTTCTGTAATCTGCCTGGAGGGGCCTTACACCTTCAGCTGGAGTCTGCCTGCTGTGAAACGCAAGCCTCTTGTCCCCACTCTGCCCCCTTTTCCCCCCCGCGTTGAAGGAAAACTGAAAACACACACGAAAAGCACAGCACTTGAACATGTGGCAGCCAGGTTGGAGCGCTCCTAACATGTGGCAGGAGTTCCTAGCCAGAAATATTTAAAGATGCAGTGTTCAAGAGCAAGGTTTGTCTCGGGAGGGAGCTGAGCGGTGCACTACTGCAATTCGGGGTGGTGTTTTTAAAAAAACAAATCACCCCGTGCGCACTTCCTCACCCGATACCCAGACCACTGCGGTGTCTCTGTGCGGCAGCTCCGGGGTTGTTCCCGCAGCTCCGGCAGCGCGTGGGCTGTTTGGGACACTCCGCACCCGAATGGCATTCTCGTGGCAAGCGATGTTCTCCGTCACGCACTTTCAGAGAGAACTACCGCTTGTCTGCCTTAGTGTAAGCCATCGTCTGCAAATATTGTGCTTAAACCTGATCAGGAACTTTTTGATCAACTGAAACATGGCGGAGTCTGTTGAACTTCAGCAATGGACCTGGGAAGCAGAGAACTCTGCCGCTTTCATTTTTATTACTATTTTTGTAGTGACTCTTGGGCTTTTAATTGGCTGTATTCACTTGCAGCTGCATTAAGGTGGTCTCTAAACTGTAGTGTTTTAAACAAAGAAAAGAAATACTGCATCTTTAAATCCTCAGCCATGATTCCTTAGCCCTCTCCATCCCTGCTGCTCTACTCCAGAAGTTAACTGTTTAGCAAGCAGCGCTTCGACACGTCTGTTCAGCCTCTGTCGGGCGAAATCGGGGTTGATGCTTCATCCCATTTGCTGCAACTGATGGTTCGGTGTCTGTCCGCATCGGGGAGAATTCTAAAAGGGTTTTTTCTATCCCGGTCCCCTCGTTTCTTGGACATACAGTGTGTGCTATCTCTGTGGGTGTGATTAGTTTTGTGTCAGATGCATTTATTCCTGCTGTGCGACACCCATCCGGGGGCCTGGGGACAGCCGTGGCCTTTCCCCGGGGCTGTTAGCCGTGAAGAACCCTGGTAGAATTCTGGCTGCCACGCTTCCTCGTTAATATGGGTTTCACTTCCAGTAACAGACCCTATTGCCACACTGTTCATTTACTTAAAGAAAAGTGTATGAAGAATTTGTAACTTAAACCAGGCCAGACTGTTTTGGCTCTACCCAACAGATGAGACATGGATATTAAAATAAGTTTTAAGAAACTGATTTGCCTGGCTCTTACTGTTTTGCTCTTTGTAGCGTTGGCACGAGCTCTCTTGCAGTGGCTGCGTGGAGGTGACACGGGACAAGATGAGGAAGAATGGAGGACGGTTGCATTCAACACCTCAGAGCAGTGAGATCTCTGCGTGTGAGGTGAGAATCGCTGAAAATTACCATGTTTTATTTAATTACTGGCATTGATCTTGTTCTGGAAGACCGAGACAGATGTCCAAGGTGGGTTTGTCCCTCGTCAGTAGAGTGTCAGCTGCCTTAAGAAGCAACGTATGTTTGGGCCACAAAAACCACCTTTTTTGTTTGCTGATGAAAATCAGCGTTGAGGTCCCGTGCCCTGGCTGGCTCTGCCGAGCCGGTGGCCGCAGCCCAGCCCCGGCCGCCCGGGGCTTTGGTTTCAGTCACCCGGAATAACCACATTGGGCAGTGACGAGAAACTCAGCTCTTAAATTTATAGCTGAGTCTTGTCAGCTTTAAAAACATAGAATAGAAAACAAAAAAGGACCTTGGCAGCTGAAGACGTCGAGTCTGCTTATATCTGGACTAAGAACCGGGGGGAGGGCCGGTTCACATGCCCAGCTCCTCCGTAGGCATCTCCCAACCTCCGTGTGGGGCATCCCCAGCGCGAAACGGGCTGGTGCCCGCCCACCACAGCCTGGTTCCTCCGCAGGAAGAGTTTCTGGGGATCAGGATTTCTCTGCAAACCTGACGTCACCCTCGCTGCACTTGAAGTTAAAGCCGGCTTTCGGCTGAGCGCGAGTGAAACCGAACACCGAGAGCAGCGCGGCTCCCTCCCCGCTGCTGCAATTGATTATTTTTTGGCCCCCTCGGCCAGTTTTGATGATGCGACGCAGATTTGGGCAGGGGGAGGTGGCGGCAGCCTTTCAGCAGCGAATGCACAAACATCCTGCAGTGGCGGCGGTTGAGCCCGCAGGCCAGGTACCCCCCGGGCGTGCATGGCGTGGCTGGGAGCAGGGATGTAGATGGGATGCCAGCGGGAATGAGACTTGCTGAGGGGCTGCCTGGCTGGATGCTTCGTCTCCTATGCTAAGCGGTTAGGAGTCACGCTATGAAATGAGCTTCCTTCTGCCAAATGGGCCAGTCCCAGTTTATTTTGTGACCTGGCAAACCCTCGACGCGAGGTTTGCTACCGCTGCCAGTGTCTCCCTGGGGTTTGCTGCTGGAGGATGTTCTTCTCTGGGTGCTACGCGAGCCTGGCTCAAGCAGCCTTGATTTAAACCTTCCCCTTCCCAGCCTGGAGGGGGACACGAGACTTGCACCATGTGGAAGCAGGACCCGGCGCAGCCCTGACTCCCCCCCAGCCCAGAGGTGCCTTTTTGACCAGATGCTGATGAATCTTTGCACCAAGACCCTGAATTCCCATCGCCGCACGTGGCTGTGCCCGCGGCATCTGCTTCGCCCTGGCCCTGCCCCTGCCCTCGGGGACAGCTGGGTGCCCCACGGCCATCGCCTTGGGTGGGGGCGAGAGGCCAAGCAAACGCGGAGCCGCTCGGCCTCCCCTCGCCACGTTCACACCCAGGAACAGGCGTCTTGGCCACAAGGACGCTATTGTCTGTGCTGGGCGGGGGAGCGGGAGCCGGGACCGGGGCTGAGACACGCTCTCATTTCATGCATTAACTGCGTGGGGGCGCAAAGGATGGGAAAAGCCGCCGGCGCGTGCTGTCTGGTGAGGAGCCGGTCGCTGCTGCCAGCACCGCACGCTCCTCCGTGCTCCTCTTCACTCCCAGCCCTGCATCTCACCATGGCGTGGATTGCCCCAGCCTTTCTTCTTCCTCCATCCTTGGTGTTTCTGTTGCTCCTCGTTTCCAAAGGCGGGCCAGCTGCTGGGTCAGCGCAGGGGATGCTCGGTGCTTTGAGCTGATCCGGTAAAAGCCTAAAACCAAAGGTTGGCCACCACCTGCCGCGGCAGTGCGTGGGATGAGCCTCGCCAGCCCACAGGCAGCCCTGGCCTGGAGCTGCTTGCCCATCCCCTCTTACTTGGGCTGCAGGGGTGGGGCAGGGGGGTGCAATGGTCCAGCTGGAGCTAAAAAGGCGAGGGAGGGATGGAGCTAAAAATGTAGGGATGCTGTTGCTAGCAGCGGGGTGAACACCAAGGAGATTTGGCCTCATGTGCTGTCCAGATCTCCCGTCCCCACTCGAGCAGCCACGGGGAGCACAGGCAGTGGGTTTATAAGGTGCTTGGCTCTGGTTTGCATTTTATGGGAAGAAGAAAAAAAGAAACCACAGGTCTGCTCGGCCCTGTCCTCTCTTGACCAAAGCTGCCGGCTGTGCAGGAGCCACGAGCACGCGCTGGCCGGGGTCCACAGGACAGGGGCTGCCGTGTCGGCAACCTCCTCGCTCTTGGCCTGGCTCAGCTTTGCATCGAGATCAGGGCTCAAAACCTGCTTTGTTCAGCATTGGCTCATCCCGGCTCCTGCTAATCCTGAAAATACACCCGCTCGCACCCAAACGCAGGAGACCGGCCAGGATTGATGCCAAAACCCCTCCAAGGCTAAAGGGATGGAAAGGAGATGGTGAGGGACGGAGGCGTCCGTGGCAATGAGGTGAGGCAGCAGTGGAGGTGGAAACGAAGCATCTAGGGCCGACTACGTGGTCACTGGACCACGCTGCTCCTGCTGGAAAGGGCTGCGGGACAGGGTGGGAGCTCTGCTCCCTGGTCCCATCCCCGCATCCGGCGGGAGGAAGATGCCGTTTGGGATGTGCTGTCCTCCGCCGCTCCCCAGCTGCCTCCCCTCCCCGCTCCCCGACCCAGCTCTGCTAATTTGCTCTTGAGTCATGCGGAGAAAGTGTTTTTCTAAAAGGCGAAATTTCTTGCAAATGGCTGGAATTCCTCTCTCTCCCCTTTTCCAGGAGCCCTGGGGAGGCCGGGCAGGAAGGAGAAGGCAGCGGGCTGGGAGGGCGGCGCTGCTCCCCGGGCAGCCCCCGGCCTCGTCTCGCCCCCGCGGCGGAAGGGCAGGGATCTCGGCGCTGGCCTTCCCCGGGCTGGAGCGCCCTGAAATTCCTCGTGGCAGCTTTGAGCGAGCACATCTGGTTTTAATAAATTATTTGCAGCTTGAACTTGCCTGACTCTTAAGGGCTGCAGAAGAGAGAGCAGCAAAGAGCCCCGAGAGCCGCAGCACGGGGCACCCACAAAGGGACCCCCTTTGCGGCGCTGGGAGCAAGGGGGGTGGGGAGGGATTTGGGGGGGCGGGGGCTGATTGAGCCCCTGGAGGAACCCCAGCAGCTGGCAAAGCCCTGTCTGCTCCTTGCAAAAGCCAAGGGGATGGTCGGTTTGGAGGCAGGGAAACGGCCCTTCTTTTTGGCCGGGATCCTTCTACCCGCAGCTGGGTGTCGAGCAGAGCTGGGGCTTATCTTAAATACCGCGTTTCCGCGCCGAGGCGAGGAGCACGGGGAGCAGACTGCAGTGCAGGGCAGGGTGCCTCCCCCGCACCCCCTGCTCCGTGGAGCCACCAGCACTGAGACCCCCCTCCCGGCGCTGAACCCGTCGGCGCTTGGGGAAAACCAAACCCTCGGGAGCGTCAGCAGCACCCGGACACTCCACGGCCACCGCCGTGCCCGGGGCTGCGGAGGAGCTGAGCCCCCGCGTGGTGTCCCCAGGCTTGTCCTCGGAGGAAAGGGCACAAATTCATTTTGGGGACGAGTCCCCCTTGCCATAGCCCATGGGGGGGGATGTGTTGAGCCCCACGTCCCAGCGAGGGGGCTGCCGACCACCCTTCGCTGGCTGCGATGCAGAGCCCGGCAGCAGGATCGGGGTGGGGGGAACCCTCTCCATCGCTGGGACCGGGGCTGCCCTGGCCGTCCCCCGCCCGTCTCCAACGGGTAGAGAGCGACGTGGCCTTCCCCTGCCGCCGGCGCGGGGGAGAGAGGAGCCAGCAGACGCCGAGACGGCCTCTTCCCTAAGCAGTGACCTCAGCGCGGCGGCGGCTGCCAGGTGGGTGTTGATCTTGGCCCGGCCGGTGCCGTTCGGGAGCCAGGATGAGGCCGGGGCGGCGCGGACGGAGGGCTGAGCCCGGGGCCGAGCCTGGCAGGTGCTGCCCATCCCCGGCCGCCATTGCCGCGGCGAAGCCAGCTGCCGCACCAGCAGCCCCTCAACAGCCGCTGCCCGCAGGCAGGGCTTTGGGCTCCAGCACTGTTCTCCTGAAGCCCCTCAGACCTGCCGAGGAACACGGGAAGTGAGGGACACCCTTGGAAGAGCACGATGGAGCAGGACGTGCAGCCTCCCTGGTCAGATGCGGTACCCCCGTGCCCTCCCCGGGCTCTAAAATTAGACCCTTTGGACCCCCTGCTCCTCGGGGGTGGCTGCTGGGTTTGTAGAGATCCTTCCTGCAGAGCGTCTGCCCTCGAGCCTGGTGCTACGGCTGCTGCTCTCATGGTCCATGGGTCGCCAGATCCTCTCCTCTAACGCCTCCGTCACGAGCAAACACCAAACCTGCCCCGTATCAACCTCAAACTCGGCACCTCGCAGGGTGCCACCCCGATGGCTGGGTCCCACAGCTCGTTAGCAACATTTAATTTCCAACCTGTGGGAAGCTGAGCGTCGCCCATTGACCCGTCCTCTGCCAGCGCTCCCGACGAGGGCAGACACTGGTGGGTGGCACGGATCCATCTACGGAAATATTTTCCAAATCCTTCTGCAGGGGCACTTTCGCTGGAGCTGACGCAGTTTCACCCTGTCCCACTGCAGCCCCTCCGCTCTCACCACCCCCGTACAGTGTTTTGCTTTTGCCAAAAAATAGCATTTATTTTTCCAACAAGGAGACAGATAGAGATGCTCCGACTGCGGGAATTGGCCGCAGACGCTGAACGGCCCGAGTGCTGGCCAAACCCCGGGCCAGCCCATCGCCCCCATCCCTTGCCGGGTGCTACGAGCCCTCCCGAGCGCTCGGCTGCGGCGCCGTCGGCCATCGCCTGCACGCAGCCGCCGCCCCTCGTCTGGCAGCAGCTCGTTAGGGCCAGAGAGGTCAGACAGCTTGGAAACATCCCAGGGGAAGGGAAAAATGCGTTTCCTCCCGATCCGCTCCGACGAGTAGCAACTGAACTGGTACTAAACTGGATTAGGAGGAGAGTAGGTGAGGAGCTGTTAGCCATTATTGGGGGAATTAATAATTAGGAAGTGCTAATTATCTTCTAATCACAGGGGCCTCCAAGACATGGGATGAACCAGGCCAGGAGGCAGCAATGCTCCGTGGGATCCGAAGCCTTTCGTCTCTGCCGTGTCCTGTCCTTTGGATGGGACTCGCCTCCCGGGAAAGGGATGTCAGGTTTGCCCGGGATGGATGGAGGGTCCCACTCATGGGTCTCCACGGCTCCATCACGTCCAGCCGCTGGCGCCTCGGTGGGTGGGATGCCCCCGGAGTGGTCTCCAAAGTTTAGGGATGGGAGGGAGGATCTGGGCAATTCCCTCCTCTCCTCCGGGCTGTCGCACTCGCTCCCCGCGGGCAGCCCCCGGCGCGCGTCCAGCCCCGGAGGGCGAGCGAGGCTGTTCCCCCGGCGCTGCCTCAATTAAAAAATAATCCCTGGCTTAAAAAGCCCAACAGCCCAGATGCTGATGTACTTAATTGGGCCCCCCCCGGAGGGTTTGCATCCCCAAAGCCCGTCCTGGCACCGGTCTGCAGGTCCTTCCTGCCTTGCTGGGAAACAACGGATTCATTTATTTTCACAAGAACGGCCAAACACCACGTGGCCGGTTTACACGTGTGTGTGTCCCCCCCCCGCGATGTGCCATCTCGGGGCCCGATCCTGCTCCCTGCTGGAGGGAGCGCTGCCGTCGTCTTGGATCGATTAAAAGCATTGTTTCACCTGGATTTTGCGTGGCAGAGTCTGGGTGTCGAGGTCCGACGTGCTTCCCCCTGCGCTGCCCAAATCCCTGGAGAGCTCGAGGAGGAGGTGAGGCTCCCGCGTCCCCGGGGATGCTCCCATGGGATGGGCACCGCAGGCGTCACCCTTTCCGCACCGGTGCACCCAAATCTTTGCACTGTGCCATGTTGCCACACCACAGGCAACGCCAAGAGCAGCCGGACCCTTTCAGCCATCAGGGAAAGGAGGAATTTGCTGCTTTTTCGGGTGGGTCTGAGCACAACCCTTGAACACGGGAATGCACGGTGGGTGCCAGCCTGCGCCGCTGCCCCGGGGCTTCCCAGCACAATCCCAAGCGAAAAGCTCAACGTTCCCAACCCGGCTGCCACCGCACTTCCCGATATTCCCACCTCCCCTCTCAAAGCTTTCTTGGTTGCTCCAGAAATGGAGGAGAATCGGCTCTCCAGCGGCCGGGCGATGCCCAGGGGAGCCAGCGCCTCGCTGCTCAGTGGGAATTTTCTCCTCCCGGGTTTTAGGGATTTGGGGCTTTTCTTTGGTTCTGGCACATTGGGGTGCCGAATCCCCGCCGGGTGCCTCGTCTGACCCGTTCCCTCCAGCCAGAGCTCCAGGAGGGGGGCAGCACCTGCGCTGTTTTGGGGCTGATGGTTTTCCAAGGTGCAAATGGCTTTTAGCAACGAAGAAACCCACCCCCCCCAAGCAGGAATCCGTGGTGGCCGCGTGGCTCCCGTGGCAGTGGGCATCCTCGCACAGCAACACGCAGCCCGACGGCCGTAGGAAGCCGGGAAAATGCTCATTTCCAACGTTTTCCACGCACACTGCCTTCTTCGCCTGGCTTTCGGGGCTGGGCAGCCCTGCCTAGAGGGGAGGTATAAAAAAAAAAAAAAAAAGAAAAAAAAAGTTTAAAAAAATATTTAAAAGTTTTCAAAAGCCTTTTCTATCCAGGTCTTGTATACGGGATATATCCGCGTGGGGTGCTGCGTGATGCTCTTCACCCCACGCTCCTCGGCAGGGTCCCGGGAAGCGCCGTCACCCCCAGGGCTGGAGGCAAGAGGCCGCTCTCCGGACGGGGGGGGAAGGTGCCACCATGTCCCCCAGGAGTGGAACACACCACACCCAGAAGAGAGAAGCAGCAATCTGTTTTATTGAGGTAAAATGATAATTTGACAGAGTTCAATATATTCGATGGAATTTTAACAAAGTTTAACCGTGATTTACCAAGATTAAGTTTGACGACAAGGTTCACCTTATTAATTACCGCGTGGAAAGAAACATAGAAAGGAAAATGGAGTTAGAATGGAGTTAGAATGATTCACACAGAGACCGGAGACGCAAAGGGTAAGGAAGACCCTCCGCTGAGTCACGACCCCTTTGCTTTCCGAACCCCTGACGGAGCCGAGGTGCCGTAGGTCCAATCTTCGTCTCAGACTTGGACAACGGTTTATGTCTAATGGAATTACCTCTACAAAGTTCATAATAATTGAGTAGCTCCATGGATTCGTGATGTTTCACTCGCATTAGTTCAGCGTGCCATCGGTCACTTACCCAGGACCTGGCGCGAGGGAGGGATCTCTCCGCCTTGGGCGAGGAAGGAGCTCCTAGTCTTGGGTGAGGGACCTCGAACCTCGAGAGGCGTCCCTGCGCGAGGGGAGAGTCACCGGGCGTGCGGGGCTCCAAGTGGGCCCATCCTGATGGTAACGTTCGCAGAGTGAAGTAGTTGGCTGCTAGTCAGCAGTACAGACAGGACAAATGTCTTCGTTTCAGCTCCGGTATCTCGTTCCGTACTTTGGTGATTTTGCATCTTGGGCTTCAAAACCACCTTTCCGAGGCACCTTCGCTCCCTTGTGCGCGATCCAGGAGCTCTCCGGCTTGCAGGTTCACCACAGGACGTGGGGCCTGTTGCTCCTTAGTCATCCCGAACCAAGCTACGGCGAGGGCTTGAGTGTATGCATCAGAAACGAGCTGTGTCTGACCTCAGCATCCCCCACCCAGAGGTGAGCCGGGAGCTGCCCGGCTCTGTGCCGCAGGGATGGATGGATGGATGGAGGGAGGGAGGGAGGGAGGGAGGGAGGGAGGAGGATTGAGCTGGGCTGGCTCGGCAATCCGTGTTTCGGATAAACCAACCCCTCCCAACACCCACGGGTGCCACCCAAAATGTGTGGCAGCAGCTCATGCGGCCCTTGGCTCCTCTTGCCGGCGGAGGTGGATTCCCACGCTGAGGTCCCGAGACAGAGAAGGTGCTCGCTCACGGCTGAGCGAGACCCGACGTGGGGCTGGTGGCACCGTAGGCATCTCCCACGCACTGTCGGGGGCACCGGGACCGCCTGGGGGGCAGGGGGATGGTGCGTGGCCCCTGTGCGGGGGGAGCCAGCCCTCCCCAGGGGTTTGCAGGGATGTGCTGGCCATCCTGCAAAGCCTCTGCTTTACCCCCAAACTCCACCTTCACTCCAAATCCCACCATCACCCCCAAACCCCACCATCACCCCTGAACCCACCCTCACCCCTGAACCCACCCTCACCCCTGAACCCCACCGTCACCCCAAACCCCACTGTCACCCAACTCCACCCTCACCCCCAAACCCCACCATCACTCCCAACCCCATGATCACCTCCCAACTCCACCTTCACCCCGAAACCCCACTGTCACCCAAAACCCACCTTCATCCCCAAACCCCACGATCACCCCAAACCCCACAATTACTCCCAACCCCATGATCACCTCCCAGCCCCACCTTCATCCCCAAACCCCACAATTACTCCCAACCCCATGATCACCTCCCAACCCCACCTTCATCCCCAAACCCCATCATCAACCCCAAACCCCATCATCACCCCCAAACTCCACCATCACCCCTGACCCCACCATCACCCCCAAACCCAACCTTCATCCCCAAACCCCATGATCACCCCTAACCCTATGATCACCCCCCAACCCACCTTCACTCCTTAACCCCACCATCACCCCAAATCCCACCACCACCCCGAACCCCACCTTCACCCCAACTCCACCATCGCTCCCAAGCCCTACCTCCACCCCCAAACCCCACCATCACCCCCAAACCCATGATCACCTCCCAAGCCCGCCTTCACCCCCGCACCCCGCCGCGGGACGGAGACCCCTCCCCGGGCCCGGCCGCCGCCGCCGCTCCCTCGGCGGAGCCCCCGGGCGGCCGCCGCCGCCGCCCCCCCCGGCTCTCGGGGCCGGGCCCACCGGCGGGGGCAGCGCGGCTCCGGCTGACGCAGTGTCTGAGCCCGGCACGCTGCTTTTTTTTTTTTTTTTTTTTAATTTAATTTATTTTTTTAACTTTTTCTCCCCCCCCCCGCCTCCCTCTCTCCTTTCGGTGTCCCTCCTCCCTCCCTTTTCCCTCCTCCCCCGCCTCCTCCCCCTCCTCCTCCTCCTCCTCCCCCTCCTCCCCCCCCGCCCCTCCGCCGTCCCCCGGCCCCGGCGAGGGAGCAGCGAGGCCCCGAGCGGAGCGGAGCGGAGCGGGGCAGCGCCGGGCATGGGGCGCGGCTCGGCGGGACCGCGGCCCCTCCGCGCCCCCCTCTGCTGCCTCCTCGGCCTCCAGCTGGTGCTCGGCGCTGCGCACCCAGGTGGGACCCCCCCTTACCCCGACACCCCCCCCCCCACTTGAGTTAATTACCGGGGGAAAGGCGGGAGAGCAGCGCGGGGAGGGATGCGGGACCCCCCCCAGCCCGGCTCCGCGGGGCGCTGCCCGGGGGGGGAGGGGGGGGGCGCTTGGCTCCGGCGCGGTTCACATCGCTCCGGTTTATTTCCTCCCGGGATGTTTTATTTGCTTTTATCGCCGTTTGTTTTGCTTCATCCTCCTCCGGTCGCGCTTCGTTCCGCCGCGTTTTGTTTTCTCCCGTTTGGCCGCGTCGGGTTTTTCTCCCCCGTTCCGTCGCCTTTTCGCTCGCTTTTATTATTTTCAGTTTAACTCCCCGCGCCGTGCGGCCACGCAGCGTCTGGCGAGACCGGCGGAAACGCTTCCGCGGCCGCGGGGGGAGCCCCGGGGGGGGCGCCGGGGGGTGCCGGGGGCCCGCAGCGCCCCGCGGCCCCGCTCCGGCCTTTTGTCTCCCCGGGGAGGGCAGTTGGCGGAGGGGGAGGTCGGGAAGGGGCCGAAGTGTTTTGTTGGAGGTTTCCTCCCTCTCCCATCCTGACACCCCCCCCCCCCTCCTCCCGCCGTGTTAATCCTATGGAAAAGTCCCCCTGCGGGATCGGGGCCCGAGTGGGTAATTCGCAGACTTTTTTTTTTTTTTTTTTTCTTTTCGTAAATTCTCACAATAAAGTCAACGGGTTGTATTTTTTTCTTTTTTTCTTTTTTTTTGTTTAAAACCTTCTGAAGACACCATGTGCCAGATGCCTGAGGCTCCTCGGGACGGTCCCTGGAATTGCCATTTGAGACACGTTTTACCCCAGGATAGTCTAGCACAGAAGCGAGGAACAGCTTTTTTGGCTTCCTTGGATTAATTTGGCCCTATTGAGAAAATTTTTTTTTTTTTTTTTTTTAAAAAAAAGCAAAATTGGCTACTTTTGCCTGAACAATAATAACCGTAAACCCTTGGCCTATTTTATTAGAGGACGTTTAGCAAATCCAAAGCAGATTTGGAAACGGCAGCATGGGAGGGCACCGCTCCCTTCCTCCCCCCTTGCCCCCAGCTTTCCCCTCTCCCTGCCGGCGCAGCAGCAGCCGCTGGGCATTGCGAGGGGCAAACCCGGGGTTGCCGTCGCTTCGTGGTGATGCCGTTGGGCGACGGTCCCAAGTGAGGGATCCAGCCTGGGATTGGAGGCTCACGGCTGGGAGAAACTGCTTGTCCGAGAGATGGAGGAAGGAGGCGGCGATGGGGAAGGAGCCCCCCATTCCCTGGGGCGTCCAGGAGAGCGGTGCTGGGGTTTGCTGCCAGTTGGAGACATCTCAGCTGCTGGTTGGAGACATTTCAGCTGACCCTCCAAGGTTCCGCAGCTGAATTCCTCTTCAACCTCCCCATAATTTCCTTGAGGGCCCTGAATTCCTCCTTTTGTGGCTTTTAAGGGGGTTACTTGGTCTCAGCAGGGCTTAGCTACCTGTAAGCACCGATTCTGGCTGTTTCGCCCTGAAAAATGTCGGTGGGATGCAGGTCTGGCGAGTGCCGCGAGCCGGAGGACAGAGGCACCTCTGTGCCGGCGGGAGCGCGGTGGCAGCCGGCCCCGCGCCGGGGCAGGGCGAGGAACAAGGCGGCTTTGAGCTGCCTCCGGCCCCGTGCCGCGCTGCTCCCGCTGAGCGTCCCGCTGGCCCGTGGGCACGGACACCCGCAGTCCCCCCACCCCATCCCCGCTTTTCCGCTGCTCTCCCCAGCATTGCCCCGGCTCGCACCCAGTGGGCGAAGGGGAGAGGGGATGGCGCCGATGGAGGTGGCACATCCGAGGTCCCCTAGCGCCAGGCTGGGTTTGCAGCTCGGAAAGGACCCTGGCTGGGATTTTGGGATCGGGGTGGGTTAGTCCCAGGAGTCCCCTGAGCGAGTGCTCTTTGCAAGGACGCCCTCGGTGGGGGCTGGCCTGGCAGACGGCGTTGGGTTCCCCAGGGAGCTGACGCTTCCTTGAGGGGTTCGTGCCAAATCCTCTCCCTCAGGAGAGCCGAGAAGGCGGAGCAAGGCTTTTGGCAGGAGGTTTGTGGCTCCTCGATGGGGTATTGCTCCCGCCTGCCCCATCTCTGCCCCACGGCTTAAGCACCCACGCTCCTGCCGTGGGGAAACTGAGGCAGCAGCTCCCGTCCCACCATGACTACAGGAGGGACGAGGTCCCTGCGTCGGTGCAGGGACATGGCGCTGCCGGTGCTTTGGATCAGCTTCTCCCCGGTGCGCAACCAAGTGCCTGCGGCCACCCAGGCTTTGCGGCGAGGGGAGGGGGCGAAGGGGACCCGGGGAAGAATTTCCAGCCTGTAAAACAAACAGAGCCGCCTTTGCGTGAAACTCCCTCCCCGTTTTCCTCTTTGCAATGGAAACGGCTCGTTGCATGGCAAACGCCGCTCCAAGAAGTTGTAACTCGGGCTTCTTTGGGTTATTTGGGAGGAGGAAAGGGGAATGGAGGTGTCGGCTTCGCGGCTGAAAGCCCAGCGGCTCGGTGCCTGGCGGGGTGTAGGGGACAGCCGGGGACCTCGCCGCCCCGGCACGCTCAGCAGCCAGCCGGGCGGGACGGGGACACGGGGTGGCCGCTTGCGCAAGAATTACAAGAATGAAAAGCAGAAGACACTTAGCCTTGGGTAGCAAAAGTGTCCCCTTCCCCCAGAGCCGCCCAGGGCGGTGCGGTGGCCCCGGGAGGTTTCCCAGGTGAAGGTGCTGCCCCGGGACACCTTAGTGGCGCGCGAGAGGACAGTGATGGTTGAAGCCACGTTGCGGGTTTCTCTCTTCCACTTTATTTCTGGCTGGGTTTCTCACCTCTCCCTGCAGGGCAGAGGCACGCTCCTGCCTTCCCTCTTCCTTAAATATTCTCTGGGGAAACTTTTTGCCCCGAAATCAACGCAAATGGCCGCGGAGGGGGTACGGTTGCCGGCTGCTAACTCATCTTTTCCAGCTGGTAGATCCGTAGCGGGAGACTCTGGCTGTGGTACCTGGGTGGGTGCTCGGAAAGGGGTTGTTGCCCCAGTTGTCGGCTCTGCCGGGGGTCCCGGCGCTGCTCCCCGGTGTATCGCGCCCCGCTCGCCTCCCTCCAGCGCGGCCGGTTCTCCGCTGGGAGCGTGCGCTGCAGCCGTCCTCGCGAGCCCGTCCCAACCCAGCCGTTTCCTCGAAGGGTTGTTCAAGCAATTTGTAAAATTTTGTTCTTCACGTGCAGCCGAGGGAGCAGGATTTTAATTAATTTGAACTGTGCCGAGACTGCGGAGCATCGACATTTTTCTCATTCTTAAGATTACTCACAGCCCAGAAGAGACCCGCACAGATGCTCCCTGTCTTAAAGGACCCATCTTTAATTAATTAAGGATTAGAAAATGATTAGTGGATTGACTTGCAAATTCTTGGGATTATTCTTTAGCCCGGGAGCACAGGTTTGGGTGTTTGCAGGGGGTACGGGGCGTTTTTCAAGCATGATGTTCCCTTCATCCCCATCCCGGTGAGAGCTCGGTCCTGATTTACGCCTCGTGCTGCTGAAACGGGGACATAAATGGGATTTCTCCATGTAAAACAGCGTGTTTGCAGGATGGTGCTGAGACCAGGAATGGGGAGATCGAGCCTTTTCCTCCGCCTGAATCCAGCCACGGCGACTTTGGGCTCTGCAGGGAACAGCCCCATTTACCCTGGTCTTGCCCTTGAGGGCTGGGCACGAGGCAGGGAAAGAGCACCCGGGGGGAAGTTGTGTGTTAGACATTTTAATTAAAAGAAAAAAAAAAAAAAGCTGTGGGACACCAGGGGCTGATCCTTGCTGTGCAGATGTGCTTGGCCTTGGTAAAAAAGGGGGGGTCGCTTGTCTGGAGACCCTGATGGTGCCGCTCGAGGTGTTAATATCAGGAATGGTGGAGAAACAAGGGAGGAAAAATCTCTGGGTCGTATTTTTTTTACTACTTCTCTTAGGGAGTTTCTTTAGTAGTGTTGAAAATTTTGGGTTTCGGCCAACTGTGCTGGAACCGCGTCTATGGGGACACATGTCGGGGCTGTCCTGCGTGTCACATCGCACCCCCGGACGTGACCACGAATTTGCTGGCCGGGGTGGTCTGTGCTACCGGTGGGAGATGCTTTGGGGCGAGCAAATCGGAGGCGAATCGGTGCCGAGATTTTGTGGCTGGGTGAGAAGACGTGTGTGGGACAGGACATTCACGGCGACGTTGGCACCGTGTCCCAGCAGGGGGGAGCCCCCTCCGTCGCCACTCCTGGCCGTGCTCTCAGGGGGTCCATCGCACTCCTCCATCCCAGCTGGAGCCCGTTCGATGGACGGCGCTGCCTTCCTGCATTCCCAGGGAGGCGGCAAACCTGGGATTTCCACCTCTGGGTGCCTGCAGCCGCTGTGGGGCTGGGGGCTGGAGAGGAACTGGGGGAAATTTGGGGAAGATTTACATCTTTCCACCCTTTGCTGGGTACCGGAGGGTGGATGCTGGGGCTCCTGGCTCCCTTGTCCCCTGCCACAGCTGCGAGTGAGTCACTTGAGCTGCCCAGGGGCGAGCATCCCCCGTGGAAAACAGCTGGACCTTTATTCGTCCGCATCCCAGACAGGGTGCGGGGAGAATGGACTTGGTAATGTCTGCAGGGAGGCTGAAACGCGGTATGTGGACCCCGTCCAAAACCTTTGCGAGGCAGCAGAGAGTAAGCAGGGTGGTAGGTAGCCTTCATGGTCGCAGCCAAGTAAGGAGCTCGTCTCGTACGGCTCCCACCGTATAAACAGCAGCTTCTCCGCGCCGCTGGGCGAGCCAAGAGGAGTTTCTGGGCTCCAAGTGCAGGTCCTGCTGCCTCATACCCTAAACCAGGCCATCGGGAGCTTCCCTTTCTTCCCTGTAACCAGAGATCTGCCCCTGATTGCCCAAGGTTTATTTTAAAAACAAAACAACCACCCCTCATTTTTATTCCGGAGCTTGGCTTGGAGTGCCCGGAGCTGCTTTCGGCCGAGTCCGGCCCCAGCTGAGCCCCGGGGATGTGCTGGGCTGGGATGAGCCTGCGGGACGTCGGGCAGCATCGCTGGTTTGATGCAAACCACGAGTTTAGGAGCGTTGAAGGTGGGGGGGTCGGTGTCTGCCGGCGATTCTCGAGCAGACGGGGGCGGTGCCACTGCCCCGTCCCGAGCCAGAAGCTCACGGCGTGCCATGGGGCTGCTGGTACGGTCTGTGTTTCCTTCCCTTTTAATTATTTTTTTTAGTCTGAAGTTCCTCTTTTAGGGGTTGCAGAGAGTTTATGGATGCCCAGAAGCGGCTGGGGGGGAGGCGGAGGAGTGCTGCCCTCCCCGCGGGCTGGGGCCGCTCTCGCGCCCCGTGGTCGATGGCAGCAGGGATGCCCCAGCTCTGCCCTCGGGAGCTCCCGCGGGCACGGCCACTGCTTTTCCTATCACCGCGTCCCTTTCCGAGGCCTTGGAGGGGCACACAGGCTCCTTCCTTGGGCCAAAAATCGCTGCTCTTTGTGGCAGCGGCCATGCTTTTACTCTTCTCTCTACGCTGAGACCTTGGGGACGGCGTCAGCGGATGGCGTGCGAATGCCAGCGGTGGCAACGCTGGGCTTTGCCGGGAGCTTCTTTCCAGGAAGAATTTAAGATGGAGCTGGGGCTTTTCCGCGCCGCTGCTGCAGCCATCAGTGTAGCCGGCGGGCGCAGTGCCGGGGGGCAGCCCTGGGGCCGGGGGGCAGCCCTGGGGTCCTGCGCTCCCGGGTGTCCCCGGAGGGTGGATTTTCGGGCCGGGTCTGTCCCCGTCCCGGCAGCTCCCTCCCCTCCTGCAGGGCTGCTGGCGGCGGAGCCTCGCTCTGTCTGGAGAAGCCCTCCTGTGTTCAACCAGCAACACTTTTTCGTAGAATAGAATGGTTCTTTTTGGTTCTTTTAATGTTGTTTTTTATTCCAGGGGGTTTTGCTTCTCTGTTGCTGATCTTCCCCTCCCCGAGTTCGGTGCGTCCCCACCTTGGTTATTGTGAATGAGCGACTGCTTCCCACACCTTTTCCTCCATCGCTGCCATGTGGGTTTCGGAGCCGCTGCTCGCCCTCGGGCAGCAATAACAGGCTAAAAAGCCGGTGGTTTGGAGCAAGTGGCTTGGGGCTGCTGTGCCCTGTTTCCCAGTGCGGGGGAGCACGTGGAACTGGGAGGTTCAGGCTGAAAGGAGGTTTCTTTCTGCACCGTACGAGCGAAGGGTGGGTTTCTGCGTAGGGATGTTCTGGGTAAAACTTTTGCGTGGGCTCACAAATCCGAATGAAGGCGTTCGTTAGCAGGTTTGCTTTCCTCGCGTGGGGGTCTGCGGCTCCTGAGGAGCTCCCGGGTCTTGGAGCTCCAGTAGAGCCCCGTTTGCTGCCGTGGCTGGGGGGCACCGCGCCAGGCTTGGAGGATGTGCCGGGTGGTTTGGAGCCAGCGACCTCCCCGGCAGCGTCTGCAGCACAGAAACCTTTGAGGAGGGGATCATCCATGTTGCTCTGTGTGTGCTCAGCCTCCCACACAAGCAGGGTTGGAGCTGTTTTTTTCGGGACACCCCAAATAAAGGGCGATCCCGAGTGAGAGCGTCGGGCAGGGAGCACCTTCGCCGGGGCGGCTGCAGGACGGGGTGAGCCCCAGTGCAGCCCCGGAGCTGCACAAAGGGCTCTGCCGTTGAGCGGGTGCCACGATGAGACTCGTGGAGGAGCCAAGGGGGTGGCAGGGGATGGGCACAGAGCCGGAGCGGCACTGCCATGCTGGGGCCAGCGTTTTCTTTCGGCTCCGGTCGGATGAAATTGCGCCCAGAGCCCTGGAGCTGCTCCAGCCCAGGATAACCGGGACCGATCCGAGCCGTGGAGCTGCTCCAGCTCAGGATAACCGGGACTGGGGTCCAGCCGGAGCTTGTGTTGTTGGTGATGGGAGGGCGACAATGCAACGTAGCAGGGGTGCTGTGGGTGTCCTGGTGTGGGTGGCCGGGCTGGGACATGCTCGGGGCAGGGTGATGCCGAGGACACTCATCCACGCTGTGCCGCAGTGCTTTCTGTGTCTGCCACCACCGATGGCCACCTCTGTCCCCTGCAGCCTCCCCGTCGCCTCTCTCATCCTGTGCTGCCCACGGTCCCCAAAATTGTAGGCTGTGAATCTTTCCTTTTTTGCTGTGGGTAAAGCTGTTGTGGGAAGGGTTGAGCTGAGTTCCCTCCGGTTCAGACTTTCTGCTGGCTAAAAAAGTGCTTATTCTAATTTAAAAAAAAAAAAAAAAAAAAAAAGAGAGAGAACCTGGAGGCGGGCACGGGGTGTAAAACCTCCCTTGAGAGCTGCCCCAAAGGATCGCGGCTTCTCCAATCTCTTCGGCGTTCAGCCGCCAGTGCCAAGGCTGATTTCTCCCGCTGTGCCAAAGCACGAGCGTCCCGGTGTTTCCCCCGTGGGAAAGGAGAGCGTTTCTGCGGGCAGAGCCGGAGTCTCGCTCGCAGCCCCAACTCCCCACCATCACGCTGTCTTGTAGCACCGGCTGGTTTCCGTGCTCGTACCAGTAAGCCGGAGGCAGCATCCAGTTGTCTGCGTGGCTGGGACAAGACAGCATCCTCGCTGAAAGCGTGGGTTTTCCCTTTGCTTTCACAGTTCCTCCGCAGAGGAGGAGGAGGAGGAGGAGATGATGGAGCAGAGCTGCTCTGAGCTGGCACTGCGGGGAAGGTGTAGGGTGCAGGAGGGAGAGGCACAGGCTGTGCAGTGCAGGCAGCTCCTCTTCGGGGCAGGGAGGAGGATCTGGCAGTGTTTTTGCCCTGGTTGGGTTTCTGGAGCCGGAGGGGGTTGGGAAGCTCTGCCCGGGGGGTTTCGAGTCTGCGGGTGGGTGTGAAAACCCAAGGAGCATCTCTGAAAGGAGTCGCCCATCACTGCGCCATGGCTGCGGAGGGCAGTGCAGGAGAGGGCGCCCTGGAAGGGACGGGGACATTCCCAGTCCCACTGGCTTGCTCCTCCGGAGCTGCCTCCTGCAAGGGTTGGGTTTGCTTTGCGGGATGCCAGGCTGGGAGAAGGGATTCATCAATACAAACTGGCCCCATCCCATCCAACTCCGCATCCATCCCGTCCATCTGTAGCCGGGTGGGAGCAGGGAGAGTTCACTCGGGCGCTTGGTTTCGGTGCTGAGCGTCGTTGTGGAGCTGGAGACAGCCGCAGCCGGGCTGGTGCTCGGTGGTGTGGCCTCTGCAGCCGCGTGTCGGAGGTTTCTGCACGAGTGACAGCTGGGAGATGGTCGGGAAGAGCCCGGATTTGGCCGAAGCAAGGGGCACCACGGAAAAAAAGACTGTCGGTGCCCTGGGGAGCCGTTTCTTCCGTAGGTCTCGAACCCCATCGGCTGGGGAGGCTGGAAGCTCCTTTCAGCACATCAGGGGCCGGACCAAGCGCCGCTGCCAGTGCTGTGGACACCAGTGGGGGTCAAGTCAGCCCCGAATTCCCTGTAAATAAGTGAAAGAAAAAAAAAGTGAAAGAAAAAGTGAAAGGTGAAGCACAGAAGGTGCCTTTGCTGACATGTGTTGAGCTTGTGTTGGTCGTCCCCCCCCGGCCCTGGCTCCAGCCTTGCCAGGAGCAGCTTCCCCACCTGTGGCACACGGGGGTTTTTGCAGGGGGAGAAGATGGAAGCGCCGGGGAGGTGCGAGGGCTGAGCTGATGGTAAAGCTTTCCTGTTCCTCCAGGACTCCGCAAGGACCAAGGGGGCCATTTGATGCCCTCTTCTGCCTGCTTTGAGCAAAGGGGCTGAGCCGAGCCGCCTGCGGGGTGCGGGGGCAGCCCAAAACCCTTAGCCTATAATTTCCTACCTCCAGCTCTTCTCTTTTTAGAGTAAAATGATATTTTGTGCTTTTCCGGCCCCGGGACTGCCCCCTCCAGTCTGGACAGCTTCCTCCGAGCACCGTGCCGCTGCGTGGCTGCTGTTGAACATCGCCCTTGCCTGGTGCCGCGCAGCCCCGATGCGGCGCTGAGCACCCCAACACTGGCTCCTGGGGCTGCCTCCAGGGCTTTTCCGACAGGCTATTAATTTTTTTATGCAGCCGGATTAGCAGATAAGCGGAGGAGGGTGTCCCGTTGCTGACCCCTGCTGCTAACGGCCACGGCGGTGCTGGCAGTAGAACAGCTTTTTCTATTCCTGGTACCGAAGTGCCGGTGTTCGTCTCCTTGCGGCACAGCCTGTCACCCAGGGAGGTCTCATCCCTCCCGAGCACCAGTACTTGGGTCCAGCGGGTCACGGCGCTGATGCTGCATCACCTCAGAAGTGCTCAAAGACACCCCCTGCCCCGTGTCCCCGTGGTGGTGGTGGGTCGCATGCGGGAAGGGGAGAGCGATGGGCTGGGTGATGCCACGGGTGATGCTGGCACGTGAGATGGGTGTTTGGTGGGGGATGAGCCTGTCTCCCGATGTCCAGGTCAGGATCAAGCCAGCTCCAGTTGGGGGAACACCAGCACCAGTTTGAGGGACCTGAGCTTCAGCCAGCCAAAATTGGCCCCGTCTGAATTTTTTGCTTATTTTTTTTCACTTGCCATGATTTGAAAAATACTTTCTGAGAAATTAAGCATTTCTTCTTCCAGTCGCTGCCTTTTTCTGTTGCACGTGTGCAGAGTCTGCTCCCCGGAGATCGCCGTGCGAACGGCCTTCACTTCTGTGTATTTGAGGTCATCGCTGATGTCATCTCGGCTGGGCAACAGGCCTTTTGCGTCATTTCTTTTCTGGAGCCGGGTCGATGCAGAAGCTCTGAAACGAAATGTCCTTCTTCCTCCATTTCTTTCCTCTTTTCAGAGGCAAGTCAGGAAGGTTCGCTGGGCTGAGATGTTTGTTGCTCGACTGTGCCGGAGCCGCCTGTAACAACATAGCTGGGGCAGGGTGAGGTTGCGGGGGAATGGGAAATGAAAACCTTTTTCAGCCCAAAAAATTCATACAATGGCAAAAAACCAAAGCAAACCAAAGCTAAATATAGCGGGGCCCGTGAGTTCGCTTTGACTTCTGGTGAATGCTTGTTGTGTTTAAAAAAAAAAAAAAAAAAAAAAAAAAGAAAGTTGCTTTTAAAACAAACAAAAAAAAACCCTGACAAAAGTCGTCTTGTTGATGTGCTGCTTTGGGCAGGTTTTTGCTGGGGCGTTGGGGCAAGAAGCAGCTGCGCAGAGCCCCGGGGGCGGCTTTTTCGCTTAGAAAGAAGCATTTGAAGCAATAAAGTTATCTTTTAAAAATGACACGTCAGCTGGAGCAACGCGTCCCAGTGAGATGTCCTGGGTTTGCTGGTTTATAGAGGTTTTGTGCTGGATTCAGGTGCTGGGGTGGCCCTTGGTGATGCTGGGGGTCGGGGAGTCGCTGTGGGGCTGCGGGGCTGGGCTGTGGCGGCGGGCAGGACCGCGGGACGTGCGTGGAGCCGGGGTTGAGATCAGCCTTTCTCCCCTCCGCAGCTGCGCGAGCGCTTTATCTGCTGGCAGCGCTTCCCCTTGCTCTGCTCCCGCCTCCCAGCGCCTGGGCTGGGATTTCGGAGGGTCCTGAGGCGACGTTTCGTGTTTGCTGGGGCCGAGCCCGCGGGAGTTGCGGCTGCGTGCAGGCATTTTCCATCACGCCCTGTTCACGCGATGGGAGACCTTCCCCCAAAGTTCTTGTTTGCTCCGCAAATTTTTTTAACAGGTCCCCAAATAGACATAAAAATGATGGATGCGCTCTCTGTTTCCCCGCTCTGTTTTTCTCCGCCCGGAGCAGATGGATGGTGCTGAAGCCATTGGCGTGGGCTCCTCCGGGGCTCGTTGCGATGCCTCGGGATGCTGCAGCCGAGCGCTGCCGATGGGAACTCTATTTTAAATGGCTTTGCTGATGCTGTTAGAGCGGGCGAGCTCTTTGCACTGGCTCCGATGCCCAAAAGCCGCTTGTTGGTGCGTTGCAGGGATGCCACACTTGGTGCAAACACCCATCCGTGTCACCCTGCCCAGAGACCATCACCCTGAGGACAGGCATCGGGGCAAACCCTGGGGTTTTTTACGCAGGGAAGCAGTGGTCCCCAGCGTGCCGGATGCTCTGCGCAGGGATGCACCCCAAAACTTGCGTGAAAAGGGAGCCAGGATGCTCTGGTGGGGCTGGGGGCGATGCGTGGCATGACGCAGAATCCCCAGCGATGCTTTAACCCTTTCCCTGTGTTTTTTCCCCAGACTCCAAAGTCTTCCTCATCTACAACGCGGGTGCGCAGGGCTGCCTGGAGACGAAGGACTCGCTGGTGAGACTCACCAAGGGCTGCAACGCCAGCGTCCCGGCCCAGCAGTGGAAATGGGTCTCGCGAAATCGCCTCTTCAACGTGGGGGCCATGCAGTGCCTGGGGGTGTCGTGGCACGGGGCTAACGCCACGGCGGGGCTGCACCCCTTGGCCACCTACGAGTGCGACCGCGAGTCCGTCAACATGCGCTGGAGCTGCCGCGGCCTCGGGGAGCAGCTCTCCCAGCATCTCGGCGCCCGCCCGGGCAATTCCTCCACAGACAGGGGCGACCAGGCGCGCGGCTCGCAGTGGAGGACGTACGGCACCGAGGAGGATCTGTGCTCCGTGCCATACTCTGGTAATGCCTCGTTGGGCATTAGTGTTAACCCCGTAACCCAAACCAGCCCCGCAACGTGCACTGAGGCCGCGGTGCTGCAGCGATGGGGTCCTGCCCAGGCAGCTTGTCTGCAAAACCGGGCAGAATCGGTGCAACGGGGATCAGCCCCAGGGAGGAGGCAGCCCCTGCACTGAGCCCCCTGCACCCCTTGCCCCTCGCCTCCCTCCAGCCCCCCACAGACGCAGCCTCAAGCAAGGGCTCCTCTTTCCCCCCCCAGAGATTTACACCATCCAGGGCAACTCGCACGGGAAGCCCTGCACCATCCCCTTCAAGTATGACAACCAGTGGTTTCACGAGTGCACCAGCACGGGGCGGGAGGACGGCCATCTCTGGTGTGCCACTACCCAGGACTACGGCAAGGACGAGCGATGGGGCTTCTGCCCCATAAAGAGTAAGTGCGGGGGATGCGTCCCATGGGGAAAAGCAGAAACCTCGTGTTCATCCCTCCTGGGGGCGTTCCTGCCTGTCCCCTTCCCTCCTGGCTCATCCCTCCTCCTGTGAGCAGCCAGCGGTGCCGGCGCAGCCCCACTGGCTTCTTTTTATCTTGCATTTGGGGGTTATTGGGGGTTTTTGGAGCCACAGATGGGGCTGTGTTGGGTGCTCACTGTGCTCATCCTCACAGGCAACGACTGCGAGACCTTCTGGGACAAGGACCACCTCACCAACAGCTGCTACCAGTTCAACTTCCAGTCGACGCTGTCGTGGCGGGAGGCCTGGAATAGCTGTGAGCAGCAAGGGGCCAACCTGCTCAGCATCACCGAGATCCACGAGCAGACCTACATCAACGGTGAGATGATGGCAGCCTGGCTGAGCACCCGTTGTCCTCACTTGCGGCAGAGCTGGTGGCACCGTGACCATCACCGGTGCCAGGTTACTCCGCCTGACCTGGGTAGTTGGTCTGGGGATGGTGACAGGCTGGGGGTTCAGTTGGGGCCAGGGGGACTGATCCTGCCCCTCGGTCCCAGGGCTGCTGACGGGGTACAGCTCCACACTCTGGATTGGGCTCAACGACCTGGACATCAACGGAGGCTGGCAGTGGTCGGACAACTCGCCCCTCAAGTACCTCAACTGGGAGAGCGGTGAGCCACGGGGGATACAGTGGGGATGGGGGGGCTGGGGAACAGCCTGTGACCACCGGAGATGGGCCCGTGGCAGGGCAGGTGGCCCGGGCTGCCGTGGGGTGTCCCCTTGCTGCCTGGGGATGGAGAGACTCATGGGTCTGCGAAGCAGCCTGGGGCATCCGAGGAGCTGGAGGGGGGACACAGGGCGCTGGAGGGGGAATTGTCCTCCCGCAGACCCTCAGTAGCCCTGTGGGTAACCTGGGTTTGAGCGCCCTTGTTTGGAGGGTCGTTGCATCCCATCTCGGTGCTGGGGCGCAGCTGAGGAGAGGTCCCCAACTGCAGACACCCATCTCTAACCCTGGGGCGCTCAGGGGGGCAGAAGGACCCATTGCGAGGGCTGCTCTGGTTGTGCCCAGTGCTGTCACCCAGAGGCACTCCTGGGGACAGTGACACCCTTGGAGGAGATGTGGGGACAGTTCAGGTCTGGTATCATGTGCCCCCCACAACTGCCATCCAACATTGGTAGGTAAAATAGCGATGCTCCAGGTCCTCGGGCATCGAGGCACAATAAATAATCCTGGGCATGTGAGGTCACATCTTCATCATGCGAAACAACAAAATAAATAGGTCTTTACTGGTGTTGGAGCAGGGAGAGCTGTGCTCTGCCGGCGCCGGCCCTTGTACGGTGCCCTGCCTGCCTGGGCAGCGTTGGCGGCTCTGCCCCAGCTCCTCAGCAGCGTGTCCCCCCCTCACCCCACTTTCCAGACCAGCCCGACAACCCCAGCGAGGAGAACTGCGGGGTGATCCGCACCGAGTCCTCCGGGGGGTGGCAGAACCGCGACTGCGGCATCGCCCTCCCCTACGTCTGCAAGAAGAAGCCCAACGCCACCGCCGACCCCTTCCTGACGGGTGAGCGGGGGAGTGGGCAGCACCGGGAATGGGTAGTCCTGTCTCCCAGCCAGGTGTGTTCCCGTCCCGGCATGCTCAGGGGATGCTGCCGGCGTGCCGGAGCAGCCTGTGGAGATGCCCATGGTGTCCCCAGCTTGCTGGCACCCTGGATGTGCGGAGCAGTGGTCAAGCTCCCCAGGGCGGCCTAGATTTTGGAAAAGGTTCTCCCCGAGGAGCATCCCCCGAGAAGCGCTTGGTGAAATTACGGGTTGAGCGGGAGGGGAGCGTTGGCTTTAGCCCCAGCCGGCAACTAAGCTCCCCACGGCCGCTGGGTCACTCCCCCCCGATGGGATGGGGGAGAGAATCAGTAAAAGTGAGAAAACTTTTGGGTGGAGATAAAGACAGTTTAATAAGTAAAGCAAAAACTGTGCACGCAACCAAATCAAAACAGGGGGTGTTCATTCCCTGCTCCCCATGGGCAGGCGGGTGTTCAGCCATCCCCGGGAAAGCCGGGCTCCATCGCGCTTAACAGTGACTTGGGAAGACAAATGCCATCACTCTGAATGTGATGAAGGGGGGCTTCCTCCTTCTTCCCTGAGTTTTGTATACTGGGCATGACGTCGTATGGCATGGAATAGCCCTGGGGGCAGCTGGGGTCGGCTGTCCCGGCTGTGTCCCCTCCCAACTCCTCGTGCCCCCCCCAGCCCAGTCACTGGTGGAGTGGGGCGAGGAGCAGAAGAGGCCTTGACTCTGTGCAAGCGCTGCTCAGCAGTAACTTAAACATCCCTGTGTTATCAACTCTGTGTCCAGCCCAAGTCCAAAACATAGCCCCATAGCAGCCACTGTGAAAAAAATTAACTCTATCCCAGCCAAAACCAGCAGTGGGAGGGATCGAGAGGAGCAGGAGGTCCCCAGGGGACGGAGTGCTCTCCGCTCTGCTATCGCTCCTCGGCAAACAAAAGGGATTTAGTTTTGTCCCTGGAGCTCTAAAGCCACCGCTGCCTGCACCTTGCTGTTGCGCGTTATGTTTTGGCCGTAGCCTTCCCCCGTTGCTTTAGCTTGGTCTCCTGAGCACCCCGTGGGACTGTGGTCCCTGCCCGAGGTCCTCTCCCTGCCAAGCAGAGGGTTGGAGAGCGGGAGGGGAGCCCTCAGGCTGCTTTGTGTCCTGCCAGACTCGTGGTCGGAGGTGAAGGTGGACTGCGAGCCCAGCTGGCAGCCCTTCCAGTCCAACTGCTACCGCCTGGTGGGAGAGAAGAAGAGCTGGCAGGAGGCAAAGAAGACCTGCCTGCGGAGCGGGGGGGACCTGGTCAGCATCCACACCCTCTCCGAGCTGGAGTTCGTCACCAAGCAGGTCAAGCAAGGTAAGGGGGAGCCCGCTGTGCCCGTCTGATTTTTGGGGAGGTGACCTCTGTGTGATGGAGGCTGCGAAGTTGGGTTGATTCCTGGCCGCGAAGGCAGCAGAGACCCCAGGCCGGCAGGTGACGTGTTGCTCAGAGGAGCCTGTGCTCCGGGCACATCCTCCATCCGGCAAGTGTAAAAGCCGTTCCTGGGAGGCTGCACCGCTGGGCAAGAAAATACATGGCTGCAGTTGGGAATGATGCTAGTCCCAGTTGGTTAATGTAGAAAAACAAGGAAAAAAAGGTCCTGCTGGGAGGAGGCTGCACCTCTTACTGCTAAATCTGCCCAGGACACGGGTGTCCCCTGCAGCAGGTCAAGTGAAGGGGGAACTCCTGCCTACTGCCTCCCAGGTTTCTTTTGTGAGTTGTGGCTTAACCCAGATGCAATTGGGTTGAAGTTTCCGTGTCGGGATGTGTCAGAGCTGGGACGGTACTTGGGAAGTTCCAGCCTGAGCAATCGTGTGTGGTGGTACAGGGGAGCACCCACGCCACCATCCTCCAGACCCTGCTGGTGCCACCCCTCATTAGGGTTGCCCTTGGCTGGCATTTTGCTGTTCCCGTACGAATGCAGCCCCTTCAGCCAGGTGATGCGCTCCCGCAAGCCCACGGCCCGTCCCTGCTCCTCAGGGGAAGAGCCTGGCAGCAAAACTCACCATGGGGACATCAGGGACCCGGACATCAGCGGGGACCGGGGAGGGGCTGGGGGCTGAAGGGAGTTAGTGCCCAGGGAGGCAGGAGCCAAAGGAGGGTGGAGGAAGGAGGGCGACGTGCTGGTGGTCCCAGGCCAGGAGCGATGGGGATGGGAGGGAATGTTTGAAAACCAGTAGCTTGCTGGACTTGAGCCCACGGGTCCGGAATTTATCGTGTTGCTGCTGCCAGCACCTTTCCGAAAACCGCTGGCGAATGTCTTGTGTTTCCTGCTCCGGGGGCCTGTCCTTGTGGGCAGGAGCTGCCCTGCCTGCCCTGCCCTGCCCTCTCCTGCCTGCCCTGCCCTCTCCCTGCATGGCTGGGGTTAGGGCTGAGCCCTGCAGCACCTGCAGGGGTTTCTGGCAGATGCTTTGCGGAGCTGCGGTCCCACCGCGGGGGCTCACGTTGGGTTTCTGCGAGGTTTCAGGCAGGCAGAGGGAATTTCACCCCCTGCCCCTCCTGTCTCGGCAGACGTGGAGGAGCTCTGGATTGGCCTGAATGACCTCAAGCTGCAGATGAACTTTGAGTGGTCGGATGGGACGCCCGTGAGGTTCACCTACTGGCACCCCTTCGAGCCCAACAACTTCCGCGACAGCCTGGAAGACTGCGTGACCATCTGGGGACCGGTGAGAGCCCAGGGCGGGGGGTTCATCCCGCACCTCTGCAGACAGCGCTGCAGCGTCCTCATGGCCGGGGAAGGGACACCTCGGGGAGCATCTCCGGCTGGGGTTGAATGCATCTCGTCCCAGCTGTCGGGATGGGAGGGATCCAGCACGGCATCCTTAGGGATTCGATGTAGGGAAGGGAAGTCTGTGGGCCCAGCGTGGGGGTGGATGGGCTGGGGAGTTCCCCGGGCTGGCGGCTGGGCTGAGTCCTGCTCTTCTCCCCGCTGCGCAGGAAGGGAGGTGGAACGACAGCCCGTGCAACCAGACCCTGCCGTCCATCTGCAAAAAGCCTGGACGGGTGAGCCAGGAGAAGGAGGAGGACGACCACGGGTGCCGAAAGGTGAGGGGCACGTGGGTCGGGAGGTGGCTCTGGCTGCTCAGCGGCTCTGCCTGATGCTCAGGGCTTCAGGGTCGCGGGGGACCTCTCCCCAGACCATTTTGGGGAGCCCTGGCGAGCAGCACCCAGATCTGTGGGTCTGTGCCCGGGGCTGCTGAGCCCCTCGCTTCTGTGGTTGCATGAGGCTGCGGGAATAAACTGGGACAAAACACGTCTCTATCGTCCAAGATCCTCCCCCTTGTGCTTGGTTGCCAGCAGGGATGTTCATTTTTTTTTCCCCTCTCTGTGCCAAAACCCGGCAGCAAAGCTGCTCCGTGCGGGAGCCCGGTGGGACGGAGATGGCTGCCAGCCCTGCGATGGCAGGCTGCGCTCCCTGGGCAGGATACGGGTGTTTTGGGGAGACGGTCACCAAATCGGCAGGTTCTCACCCAGACCGTGCTCTGCCTCAGTTTCCCCAGCGGTCGAGCGGGGCTGAGGCTGCCCCATTCCCACGCTTGCTGGGAAGTCGCTTTTGTGCCTCTTTGCAAAGTCTCCGAGCGGCGAGCCTGGCATCGCCGCCGCTCTTGAACGTCTCCCAGCATTTCAAAGCCAGCCAGCTCGCGCTCGGACTAGCAAGCAGCCCCTCGGGGCCAGCTCCCAGGGGTGCCACCAGGCTCCTCCGAGGTCTTTACCCCATCGCAGCAGAGACAAACCCCAGCAGCCGCTTGGCTCGGGGGGGAGCAGGGCAGCCAGGCTGGATTCGGGGGGCTGCCAGCCAGAGCCGGAGGAGCCCTGGTGTCGGTGGGTGCTGGGAACGGGGTGCTTGGTGGCAGTGTGCCACCACCACCCGTCCTCGCAGCAGTCCTGAGGACTTACGGGATGTCCCCACATGGATTTAACTCCCTCCTGCCTCTCCAGCTGCAGTCGTACTCTGGCCCTGGGTGCCCAGCAGAGAGATGCACCCGCTGGGAGACAAACCGGGAGTGATAAATGAACTGAGAAAAGGCCTTTTCCCATCCTTCCTCCCCCTCCTCATCCTCAGCGGGGCCATTTGCCACCCAGATGCAGCGGCTGATGGAGAGGAGGCAGCATCTTGCTCGGAGGATTGATTCCGGTCCTTTCCAGCCCTTGTGCTGGTTATTCTTGGTGGCTTTGCTGCTTTTTCTTTCTCTTTTCAAAACCTCTTTATTTTTGAAACAGCCTTCAACAAAGCAATGGGGGATGGAGGTTTGGGTGATGGGGAAGGCGGAGCCGGAGGGGGATGCGGGACCATGCCAGGATCGGGGGCTGGAGGCACCAGTTGGGGTTGATGGTCCCATCCTGGCCCCTTTTCGGATCACAGGGGCTCACTGTGGTGCTCAGTGTGGGGGAGAGCACCCCTGCGACTTCAGCGGTGCTGAGGTCCAGGGCTGGCTGGGGACCCCTCTGGGGACATCTGGGCCCCTCTGGGGACATCGGGGTCCTGCACTGTCCCATTCTGGGCCCCTTTCCCAGCTTCTCGGGGTGTCCGTGCTGTTCCCAGTGGGACCCAGCCCAGGGCAGGGGCTGTGGGTGGGTCTGTGCCTGGGTTTGCTGACTTTGGGGAAAGGCGGCAGGAGCAGGAACTCGGGGAAAAAAAATGGAATTGGGGGTCATTTTCCTCTTGGCCTCCCAAAGCTGCTCTCCTGCTTCCCTCCCCATTGTGCTGATGACGCTGCAGATGGCACGTGTCCCCCACTGACCTTCCAGTGGCCGGGGGACCCAGGGGTAAAACCCCCGTGATGCTTCCTGCTGTGCCAGGGGGGTCTCTGAGCCTGTGGCCACTTGGCCTCCCCGGCTGAGCCCCTTTGCTCTTCCCACCCGGGCTCGTTCTTCCATCACGTGCGTGTCCCCTCTTGCGGATGAGCCCCCCGCGTCCCTCCCCGCGCCGCTGCCAGCCCCGGGGCCACCTCGCTCCCCTCTCTGGCAGAAAACAGGCGCTATTGTGTCTCCGGCCCCGGAGAGTCTCCAACATCAACAAGGCGGGGGATTAAAGCAGGCTGTGGTGGGACTCGCGCTGGATTCAGCCCCGCAGCGTATAGAGGAGGATTGTGCTCCCCTCCCCGCGCCCCGGCCGGGGCTGGACGTTGGCAGGGAGAGCCGTTTCCCTGGCTTTGAAGCCGCCTGGGTGTTTGTTTTCCTTGCAGCCATGTCCTCTGGGGCCGGGGGCTTGTTAGAGCTCAAAGCTGAGCAGGGTCAAACCGGGGTGGCCGGGGGCAGGAGACCTCCCAGGAGAAGGCGGAGGTGGCAGCAGGGGACACAGGACGCTGCTCTCGCCCCCCGAGTTTGGCTCCTGTCCCTCTGGGGAGGGCTGGGGCGAGCGGTGGCGGACGTGCCCTGTCCCCCTGTCCCCAGGGCTGGAAGTGGCACAGCCCCTCCTGCTTCTGGCTGGGCGAGGACCGCGTCCCCTACAGCGACGCCCGCAAGATGTGCTCCGACTACGGCTCCACGCTGGTCACCATCACCAACAGGTCAGCGCAACGTCAGCGGTGGTGGGTTTGCCCCAAAACGAGCCCCCCAAAGGAGGGGGGGGTGACCCGACAGCGGGTCGGGTCCATGGCTCATGCGCGGGCTGGGGTGGCGCGGGGTGCTCGGCATCTCTCGCAGCATCGCCCGCTCTCGCCATCCCTCCAGGTTCGAGCAGGCCTACGTCAGCAGCCTCATCTACGGCTGGGACGGGGAGTATTTTTGGACAGCACTGCAGGACATCAACGAGACGGGCGCTTTCCGCTGGCTGAGCGGTGACGAGGTCATGTACACCCACTGGAACCGCGACCAGCCCGGTAAGGGGGCGGCCATGGGTGGGATGGGGATGTCCCCTCTGCGTGGTGGGTGCTGGCTCTGCCACCCGGCGCGGTCCGACCCTAAGGCTGGCATCCTCCCCGCTCCTGCGAGCGCTCCAGGTTACAACAAGGGCGGTTGCGTGGCCCTGGCCACCGGCAGCTCCATGGGGCTGTGGGAGGTGAAGAACTGCAGCACCTTCAAGGCCAAGTACATCTGCCGGCAGAACCTGGGCACCCCGGTCAACCCCGAGCTGCCCGGTCCCTACCCCACACCCAGCCTCGCCGCCGCCTGCCCCCTGGGATGGAGCTCCGACTCCAAGCTCCGTCACTGCTACAAGGTGAGGGGTGCTGGGGGGGCTCGCCCTGGCCGCCGTGGGGGTGCAGGGAGGGTGAAGCAGCATGTTTTGGTGCTTCCGAAGGGTAGCCTGCACCCCACGAGCCTGGTTCGGGCTGGGTGGTGGCAGCGTGCCCCCGGGATGCTGCACAGTGGGGGACGATGCTCTGCTCCTCTCCCTGTGCTGAGCCCCCTCCGCTGCCGGTTCCTCCCTCCCCAGGTGTTCAACTTTGAGAAACTGCAAGAGAAGAAGACGTGGATCGCAGCGCAGGAGTTCTGCCGGGAGCTGGGGGCCCAGCTGCTCAGCCTGGGCAGCTACGAGGAGGAGCACTTTGTCGCCAACACCCTCAACAAGATTTTCGGGTGAGAGGCTGCGGCGCCAGCGCGTGTCCCGCTGCCCGAGCGCGCTTGGCACGAGCCCACAGCCCTCCCGCGTGGTCTGGCGCATGTGGATGCATGGACAGGGCATGGATGTGGCTCCCTGAGCGCAAACTTGTGAGCAGAAGGTGCATCAGATGGTGTGGCTGCACCTAAGAGGGCACGTGGGAGAAGCGCAGGAAATTTGGTGTGATTTTGGGGATGGAGTTTGGGTTTAAAACTCCTTCAGCCCTGAGCCAGCGTGCCTGTTATCCGAGCTCCTGCCTTTGGGTGTTGTGGGGACAGCGGGCTTTGAAGACAAACCAAAAAAGCCCAGATTATAAATATATATTTGTATATAAATATAAAAATCTCCAGTTTGGAAGGGGGGGGTTGTGTTCTCACCCTTCCCCCTGGCTCCCCGCAGGGAGTCGGAGCCGGAGCTCCACGAGCAGCACTGGTTCTGGATCGGCCTGAACCGGCGGGACCCCGCGGGGGACAGGAGCTGGAGGTGGAGCGACGGGCTGGGGGTGAGTCGGGGGGGGGGATTGCGGCAAAATGAATCCCGTTGGCATTTGGGGTGCAGGGAGGGGGCAAATCCGGCACTGGTGGAAATGCCCAACACCGCCCGTCTCTCTCGACCCCCAGTTTTTCTACCACAACTTTGACCGCAGTAACTACGATGACGATGACATCCGGACCTGCGCGGTGCTGGACCTGGCCTCCCTGCAGTGGATGCCCATGCAGTGCGAAGCCCAGCTGGACTGGATCTGCAAACTGCCCAAAGGTACCCGGCGAGGAGGCCCCCCAGACCCTTCAGCTTTGAATAACCCGGTGGAGGATGGGCTGTGGAATGGTGGGGCAGGCGTGGGGGAACCCGCCGTCACCTCCCTTCCGAGGGTTGAGCTTTTATGGAAGGATGAGTCCTAACTCGGGGGCTGGGAGAGGTGCTGCCCATCCCGGGGGTAGTCAGGCGAGCATCTCGCCCTTAGAGCCGGCAGGTGAGCCTCAGCGGGAGCATCCCAGCCCCACATCCCGCTGATGGCTTCTCCTTGCCCTTTCGCCAGGTGCTGATGTGAAGGAGCCGGAGATCACGACCCAAGGTGCGTTGGCCGTGGCCGTGTGTCCGTTCGGTGTAGACCATCCTCCCCAGGTGTTTGCCGCCCCGTCACAGTCCCTGCGGGGCATCCTGCAGCATTATCCAGAGGAGAATGGATCCTGTGTCGGGTCGTAGGAGGGAGGGGAGACCAGGCATCCTGCTGCCCCTTGCTGCATGGCATGGCTGTGGGGACCGGGCAGGATCAGGCCCCTCGGCTGGATGCAGACCCTCTCCCTGCAGGAGAGAGGTGAAAGCAAAGCAGCCCAACCCGCGGGGGACCAAGGGACCGAGGGTGGCGGGCGCTGCTGGCTGTGGCAGGGGGTGGCACAGCCACGGCATGACACCGGTCCCTGCCTGCAGGCAGCAAAGAGTGGGTGAAGTACCAGGATGCCGAGTACAAGTTCTTCGAGCACCACTCGACCTGGGTGCAGGCGCAGCGCATCTGCAGCTGGTTCCAGGCCGAGCTGGCGTCGGTGCACGGCGAGGCCGAGCTGCGCTTCCTGGGACAGAACCTGAAGAAGGTACCAGGGGGATGGGGACGGGGATGGGGATGGGGATGGGGACCTTCCCGGGCTCCGCTGCCTCCCCGGGCTGCTCCCTCCCTGCCTTAGAATCACAGAATGTGTTGGGTCGGAAGGGACCCCTAAAGGCCATCTAGTCCAACCCACCTGCAGTGAGCAGGGACATCTGTAACTGGATCAGGTCGCTCAGAGCCTCATCCAGCCTGGCCTTGAATGTCTCCAGGGATGGGGCCTCCACCCCCTCTCTGGGCAACCTGGGCCAGTGTCTCACCACCCTCAGTGGAAAGAACTTCTTCCTAATGGCTCATCTAAACCTACCCGAGTCTAGTTGGAGGGACATTATTTGGGGACAGCCTGGCTCTGCTGAGGTCATGATGGGTGTTGACGTGGTGGCAGCAGGTCCCGGTGCCTGGGTGCGGGTTTGGGGCTCGACAAGGCGATGCTTTCTGCTGCAGGGGGGCTGCCCCGTCCCTGTGCCCAGGGTGGCCATGGCTGTCCCCAGGGACACCCAGTCCCTGCAGGGGACACTGATGTGTCCTGTCTGGGCGTGCAGTTCTCCAGGGGCCAGGAGCAGCACTGGTGGATCGGGCTGCACACCTACGAGAACGACGGGAGGTTCAAGTAAGTTGGAGACCGAGCCGCCGCGTCCCTGCCTGTCCCCGTGCCACCGTCCCCAGCTCTCACATTGGCTCAGCGCCTGCATCTCGGGGGTCTCATCCTGGGGTGCTGGGATGGAGGTTCCTCACCCAAGGGAGGGCAGTGGTGGGGTATGCTCCCAGTTAGGGCGTGCGACTGGTCCCGTTTGCCAGCTCGCTGCTCGGTCTCGTGCTCCCACTGGTGCCTTTCCCAGGTGGTCCGACGGGTCCCTCCTCAACTTCGTCTCCTGGGCGCCGGGCAAGCCCAGGCCCATCAACAAGGACAAGAAGTGCGTGTACATGACGGCCAGCAGAGGTGAGAGGCCGGGCCCAGCCGTGCTGGGGCTCTGGGGGGGCCGGGGGTCGCAGGCTGAGCAGAGACACCCCTACCCCCGTGCAGTGGGGGGGTCATGCCCGGCCTGTCCCTCCCCGCAGAGGACTGGGGGGACCAGAAGTGCCTGACGGCGCTGCCCTACATCTGCAAGCGGAGCAACGGGACGGCGGCGAAGCCTTCCCCCCCGCCGCTGCCCGCTCCCACGAGCGGGGGCTGTCCCCGCGGCTGGTTTCCCTTCCTCAGCAAGGTACAGTGGGACAGAGAGGGGGCAGCCACCTCCTGGCCTTCCCCCAGCCCCGTGGAGGAGGGTGGCAGGGACTGAGAAGTGGCAGGGTGGAGAGGAACACATGCGTGTTTTGGGGGAAATGCTGGGGGTGCGTGCACAGGGGTTCTGGGAGAGAGGCGCACTTTGGGGGGGGGGTGGATGCAGGATGGGGTTGGGATGGGGGTGCGTGCACAGGGATGCTGGGAGCGAAGCACACCGTGGGGTGGGGGTGCAGGATGGGGTTGGGATGGGGGTGCGTGCACAGGGATGCTGGGGGAGAAGCACACCGTGGGGTGGGGGTGCAGGATGGGGTTGGGGGACCAGCCAGCATGAGGGCACAAAGGGGAGAAGGACCGTTGGGGCAGAATGGGGCTGCAGAGGGTGGGTGAGTGGGGAGGGCGCAGGGCTCGGGGTGGGGGGGATGGCTGCACCCCCTGGACCATCCCACGCCCCTGCCCGTGCAGTGTTTCAGTTTCAATGGCCACGACAAAGCCGAGATAGTGAAGTGGCCGGAGGCGAAGCAGGCGTGCGAGAACCAGGGCGCCGTCCTGGCCACCGTCGCCAGCCCCCTGGAGCAGGGTAGGTCTCCCCCTGCCCCCACCGGCCCCGCTGGCCGGGGACCTGCCGGGGGGGGTTGATCCCCAGCACCTCGCCTGTTGTTTGCAGCTTTCATCACGTCCATGCTGCCCAACATCTCCTTTGACCTCTGGATTGGCCTCCACGATGCCCAGAGGGAGTTCCAGTGGGTGGAGGGCGAGCCGCTGCGGCACGTGAGCTGGGCGCCCGGCGAGCCCTCGGGCTGCGGCGCCTCCAGCCCCCGCGACAAGCCGGTGAGTGAGACCCCTCCCGTAGCATCCCCCATCCCCTGGGAAGGTCTCATCCCTGTGTCCCACCATGAGAATGGAGGGTTTTAGGGTGGATCTCCAAAGGCGGAGCAGGATCCAGCCCGGCAGGGTGGCGGGTCCCTGTGGGGGGGTTGTCCGTGGGGGTGGGATGACCATGCAGAGGGCAGTGCTGACCCTGCGGCTTTGGCTGTGCAGACCAACTGCGTGGTGGTGTGGCACGGCTCACCCCCCCACTTCACGGGGCGCTGGGACGACCGGAGCTGCCTGGAGGAGAAGCACGGCTACATCTGCCAGCGGAGCATCGGTAGGGGGGGCGGGGGGGACAGCCCAGCCTCTGCTCGCTGGGGACTTGCCACCACCGCCCTGGTGCCCCATGCTGTGGTGGGGCTGTAGCTGGGGAGCTTGGGGAGGAGGGCTCAGCTTCAGGGGGGCTCAGGGCACTGCGGGAGCCTGGAGAGACAGACTTTGGGGGGGTCCCTGGTCCCAGCGATACATGGGCCACCCCTAAAGCAGCCTGGCTCGGCGTGTGCTATAGGGACTTGCATCCTGATGGAGAGCTTCAGGGTGGGGATGGCACCAGGGTGTCACTGTTCATCACCCTTTGGGATGTGGACTCTCCGTCCTCCCCGGTTACACCAGGGTGTCCCACGTGCCCCATGCACAGTGCTGCCAGGGACACCACAGCTTGGGGGAGGATGGATGAAGGGGTGAGTGCTGGGATGCAGGAATGTGCTCCGTGCTTTCTGACCATGTCTCTTTGCTCCCCCAGACCCATCCCTGAGCCCCGCGCGGACGCCGTACCCCCCCTCGCCCACCGGCACCCTCTTTTACCACAACAGCACTTACCGCATCCTGCAGAAACCCCTTAGGTGGCATGAGGCGCTGCTGCTCTGCGAGACCCTCAATGCCACCCTGGCCACCATCCCTGACCCCTACAGCCAGGCTTTCCTCACCCAGGCCGTCAGCAGCCTGCGGGCTCCGCTCTGGATCGGGTTGGCCAACGACGAGGTGAGGGAAGGAGGCAGCACTCGGGTAGGGGGGTCCCAAGGGGTCACAGCAGCTCCCCAGCTTCTCCTCCCCTTGGTTTTCCAGGGAGGCCGGAGCTACTCATGGCTGACGGAGGAGAACCTCTTCTATACCAACTGGCAGGACGGGGAGCCCCAGCAGGTCGCCGGCTGCTCCTACATGGACGCGGACGGGAGCTGGCGCACGGCCGGCTGCGACACCAAGCTACAGGGAGGCATCTGCCAGCTCCGAGCAGGTGCTGCCCGGGGGGGACACGGGGGCTTGGCGGGAGGCAGAACATGTAGGGAGCAACCAAGGGTTAGAGATGGCATCCCACCGGGGACCTTCTGGAGCTCCATGCGCATCCCTGCAGGGCTGGGTGCCCCAAAGTGCTGTGGGACCCTGACACCCTGTTCTCCCCCACCCACCCCCAATGCACCGTGTGCTCCCCAGATGCCCCCCGCACCCACAAGTGGAGCTACAGCGGCAGCTGCCCCAAGTCGCTGGAGGACTCGTCCTGGATCCCTTTCCGGGACCACTGCTACACTTTCCACATGGAGATCACACTGGGGCAGAAGGACGCCATGAGGAGGTGCCAGAAAGGTATGGGGGGGCTGTGGTGGCTGGAGGGGGGTGACGCATCCTTGGAAATGGAAGAGGATGGGGTCCCCAGGATGCCTGTGGGTGTATGAATGGGACCTCTGTCCCTGTGCCCAAGTCCAGCCTTGGTCAGCCATCTGCTCCTTACTGTTACCTGTTGGAGTTCCCCAACTCCCACGTGTTTTGTGCATGGTTCCTCAGCTTTGTCTTCTCGGGCACTGCTGCTCCGGAGTTCCGGCCTCCAAGCTCCGGGCTCTTCCCTGACACTCTTTTCTTCGCAGTTGGTGGCACGGTGTTGTCTATCCAGGACGAGATGGAGAACGTCTTTGTGTGGGAGCACCTCCAGGCGTACGAGGGCCCATCCAAGGGTGCCTGGCTGGGCATGACCTTCAACCCCAAAGGTACAAAGGAAGGAACAAGGTTTTGTCTCCCTTAGGTGGAATTCAGACCCTGAATTCCCACCAGGTCTGCGGGGAGCAGAGGAAGACCTTGGTGGTGGCACCAGTGTGGGGGGCTCATGCCATGGTGTGACCAAGAGCCCCATTGCCTCAGGCCATGCTGGACGTGCCATGTGTGTCCTCCTCTGGCTTGGTGGGATGGGAGTGGTGGCTTTCAAGCTCAGAGCCTCCTCCAAGGGGCTGGAGCCTGCAGGTCCAGGAAAGTGCCTTGCAGCCCCTGGTCCTCCCTGTTGGCCCATCATACCTCCCCATGATTCTGAACTGGGACAAAGATGGGGCATGCCTCTTTAGACCTAATTCTTCTGTTTGCCAGGTGGGACCTTGGTTTGGCATGACAACACCGCTGTGAACTACTCCAACTGGGGCCAGCACGACACGGGGCCCAGCATGCTCAGCCAGAACAGCTGCTACTGGATCCAGAGCAGCAACGGCGTGTGGCGCCTGGGCTCCTGCACCAACGTCACCATGGGGGTCATCTGCAAGATCCCCCGAGGTAGGGCCCCCGCTTTTCCCTGAGGCGCCTGGGCTGATGTGGCGTGATTTGGGGGTCCGAGGAGGGTGCTGCAGGGCAGAGTTCTGTCCCGTTGATCGCACCAGCCACGTGTTTTGGGCAGTTCCAGTGTAGGGGGGTTGTGGGGGCCAGTGTCAGGGTCTGTAGATCTCCACTGGGCTCAGTGGTAAGCTGCGCAGGTCTCAGTGGCTGGGTCAACGCCTCAGGGCAGGATGAGGTCGGTGGGGTGGTGGTGGGGCAGGACCAGAGGACCCCCGCAGCTGCGCATCACCCAGCGCCTGCGTGGTGCGGTGCTGGGAGGGGTGGAGGACGTGGGGCCGCTGGCGCTGGGGAGAGGGGAGGGTGCCGTGGCCGTGCACTCATGTGTCCGTGTTGTCGTTGCAGTGGAGGAGAGCAGCTTTTCCAGGGCAGGTGAGTGGCACCATTGGCCTGGGCACAGCACTGGGACCAGGAACTGGTGTTGGGGGGGCCGTGCTGCACCGCGACTTGTATTAATAACCAAAGAAATGGTGTTTGCGGGTGGGAAATCCCTCTTCCAGGAGGCTTTGGCCCTGGGTTAGGAATCACCAGCAGCAGGAGCCATCCCTCCAGGGAGGAGTGTGTCTGGACAGGCCCTTGCCGGGCTCTCCTGCCCTTGCCCGCGCTGCCTGGCCAGGCTGGGGGATGGACACCACATAGAATCATAGAATGGGTTGGGTTGGAAGGGACCTCTAAAGGCCATCTAGTCCAACCCCCTGCGGTGAGCAGGGACATCTGTAACTGGATCAGGTCGCTCAGAGCCTCATCCAGCCTGGCCTTGAATGTCTCCAGGGATGGGGCCTCCACCCCCTCTCTGGGCAACCTGGGCCAGTGTCTCACCACCCTCAGTGGAAAGAACTTCTTCCTCATGGCTGATCTAAACCTGCCCTGCTCTAGTTTAAAGCCATTGCCCCTCGTCCTATCGCTACACGGCCTTGCAAACATCTGCTGGTGGGATCCCAAAGATCTATCCCAGGCAGCTGCCAGATGTTCACGCACATCAGGAGTGACCCAGAGAGGCCGCCTGGCCCCGGGAGCTCTGCCACGAGCAGGATGTCCCCAAAACAGACTCCAGTCCTGTCCTGCCCTGCCCCTCCGGCTGGAGACCCACCAGCCAGAGCCCCTCTTACAGGGTGAGATGGCAGGAGACATCAGGCTGCCTTTCACTGGCCTTTTCCCCTCCCTGCAGCTCTGCCGGAGAACACGACGGCCATCGCGGTGGTGGTGCTGTCGACGCTGGCGCTGTGCGCCGTGCTGGGCGTCGCCGTCTACCTGTACAAGCGTCGGCGGAGCGCGGAGCGGGGCGCCTTCGAGAGCGCCCGCTACAGCCGCACCACCTCCAACCCCAGCGAATCCGCCGAGAAGAACATCCTGGTGTCGGACATGGAGATGAACGAGCAGCAAGACTAACGGCAGGGGGGACGCTGGGGACGGGGACCTGGGGAGGGGGGAGGACGGAGAGCATCACACACGCTATCCCCGTGGCGCAGGGGGCAGGGGCGGCAGCGGGACCATTGCAGCAGGGCAGGGAGAGGGGCTGGGGTCGGGGTCGGGGTCCGGCCAGGCGGGCGAGCGGAGGGAGCTGGGGTCCCCCGTGCCCCGTGGGTCACTGCCGACACCTTCGGGCTTGTCTCCAGCTGCCGGGAGCTTGCCTGCAGCAGCCGTGGAGGCAGTTTCAGGGCTAAAAAGTTTTGAGGAAAGTTGCCCCCCCCCAGTTTAAGAGCTTTCTGGTGGTGTGAACAGGCTCCGAGACACCTTCCCCTTGGGAGAAGGCAAGCGCGGGTATTCAGGGCCCTGCGGTGGGCTCGTTCCCCCCAGGAATCGAGCTGGTGTCCGAGAAGACATCCTCCTGGGCAAGAGGTCTCTAAAGCTGATCTACCTCCCCTCCGCGCGCAGCGGCGAGGACCCTGCCAGCCCCCTGTCCCCACCGCCATGCCATTTCTCGCCCCCTCCTCAGCCTCGTCCCCCACCTCTGGGAAAAAAGCAGCGGAGACGCCGTCGCAGCGATCCAAGCGTGGATTCCCCCCAGGAACAGCGATGGGACCCCCTTCTCCTCCCTGGCACATCCCTAGGGCTGCGTCTAGCGCCGGCGAGGCTGCGGCTGCTCCCCCTGGGGCTGGCAGTCAGAGCCCACCCCATTTTTTGTTACTTTGGTGTGTGTCCCCCACAAAATAACTGCACATGATAGCACCGGAGCAAACCGCTGGCCAGGTTCCTTCCCCGGCAGGAGCATCCTCAGCACCCTGGGCTCTGCGGGAGGAGCTGGGTGCTGCGGCACGAGGCGCTGCCGGAGAGCCGGGGCCACCCTCCGTCCCTTGCCGGGCAGGGATGGCACGGGGCTGGGGCCACTTGCCGCTGGTTGCCTTGTTCAGGCCAGAAGGCTGAGCGTCAGGGCTGTAGGGTGGGGAGCGACTCGGAAGCTTTGGTGGTTATTGAAAGTTTGGTGGTTTTTGGGTTGGTGTTTTTTTTTTTTTTTTTTTTTAAGGAAACGATAGCTTTTTTTGCTATACTGTACTGAGTGCGTGCTGAATATATACGTTCTTTCACACAGCTGGCTGGGGTGTTTGTGGTTGCCTGTTTTATGTGTAGGGTGAGGAGGAGGAGGAGGGCTGAGCCCTGCCTGGCTTCAGAGCCGTGCAGGAAGGAGCAGGGGTGCCTGGGGCTGAGCCGTCCTCCGTCACCTGCCTGCAGCAGCCCCGGTGCCGGCGTCTGGCCAGAGGATGCCTGGCGACAGCGAGAGATGTTCGGGCCCCGAGGGGGGGTTCCCTGCTGGGAATGGGACCCAAAAAGCCCCGTAGACCTTTGAAGCGGGGTGGCACAGCCCCCACGAGAGACATTGTGTTTAGCTCTCTGCCTCCGAGGCTCGAGTTGGGTTTTTTTATTGTTGTGATGACAACGGGAACTAGCTAATTTTTTGTTCATCTCCTTTTTGTCACCTGTGTGGATTTAAAGGTCTGTTGATTTCACTTAAGCTGGACATTAAGTGTTTAAGAAAGTGTTGGGGGGGTGGGTTGGGGGAACAAAGGATCGTTGGGATTTTGTTTACTTTTTGGCAATGTCCAAAAGCTGCCACAACGTTTCAGGGCGAGCGAGAATCTGGAGTGCACGGAGCTGCCCCGGCTCCGTTTCTCTCTCTTGGCATTCTCCGCATTTATTTTCTGAGGTCCTTTCTGGTTTGCAGCTGTTGGTTTCGACCACGGGCCCATGGTTTTCCGACGTGGGTGCTGGATCCTGAACAGCCGAGCGTGAATTCCTCCTCGTCCCCAGCAGGCGTCGATGGACCAAGCGGCAAGCTTGGAGTGCGCTGGCATCCCTGCTGCAGGGATGCTTGGAATAGCAGCAGGGAGGCTGAGCTGGAAGCTGTGCTGCTGGTGGGGATGGAGGTCCTGGATTAACTCCTCCTGGATGAGCAGAGCTGTTAGGAAGTCCTAAAAAATAAAGGTTGAGGTTAGGATTGGTGGGATGGAGTGGGCGAGGAGTGGTGCTGAGGTCGAGGGGTGCAGGCGGGCAGGGTTGGGGTTGGTGGGAGAAGCGCGTGAGATCCCAGGCAAGGAGGGCGCAGGGAAGCATGAGGGGTACGGCTGGGACGGTGGGGAGTTACCGGCGCCGGAGGAAAGCCCATGCCGTGGAAAGGCATGGAGTGTTGGGAGTTGGGCAGGAGGTCCCATGGCTGTGCAGGAGGCAGCACGCCTGGCTTTCACGCAGCCCTGCCTGGGAACACCTTGTTTAAGAAAGTTTTTTTTTTTTTCTTTTTTTTTTTGTTCTCCTTGATTACTTTTGTTCTTTTTCCTTTTTCTTTACTTTCAAGAAAAGAAATCTGTACAGTCTAGGGGGAATTTTGTATGAGAAGAGTTTTGTCAGCTGTTGGCAGTGATCAGGATTATGGAAAAAAATGCATATATGGTTAAATGGTATCTCCTATCACCGTTAGAATAATGTGAAGAATTGCTTACAAGGACCCTGTCAATTATATATATATATATATATAAAATATATATATATAGTTTTGCATCTTTTTTTACTCGGTTGTTTGTAAGATCCTTTTAGAAGCTCGGAAATAAAATTTCCTTCCCCACCTATTCCTTTTTTTTTTTTTTTTTCCCCCCTTTTATTTGGGAAAATCAAAACTTGTCTTTCCCCGTGTCCCTAACAAGTAGCGAACGCAAAACTGAAATTACACCTACCTGTCTCTAGCGGAGGAGGCTCAAAGTCTGCCCAGATGAGAGGGGGTGTTTGTATGAATTCCTGGCATTGCTTGGTTGTGTGTCCCATGGGTATGGTGGCTCTGCCCCCCGGTTGTTTGGAAGAGTCGGTGGAGGAAGAAGATGATGGAGAATGGGCAGCGGTTACTTGTGGACGACTCTTGAGTTCAAGGGAGACATCAGGTTGAGTAAGGTCTTTGGAAAAGCAGCGGAACTTCTGTTTCTCACCAAGGGTTGGGAGATGGGGCAGTGATCCAGCCGAACCTGCTCCATCCCGTATCTCAGGAGTGGTGAACAGTGGACGCGACCACCGTGGCACCAAAGAGCGCTTCTGCAGCAGCGAGGTTGGCAGCGTTCCCGCTGGCACAGGGCACGGGCACCGCATCGGGGGTGGCCACCGGCAGCGTTTCCACACGAGGCTTCCCCTGCTCACACCGCCTTCGCCTCAGGCTGCTGTTTTCTCACCTCCCTCTGCCTCGGGGCTTCCCCCCATCCCTTCGGCAGCCTGGGGCTGCCCACACGCACCGCGCCCTTCCCTGGGGGACGGACCCAGCACCCTCCCCGCTCACCCGCCACGCTGGTGGGGTTGGGAGAGATGAGGTCTCAACAAGGTTTCCTTTAGGTTTGCCGTGGCCATTCGGTTTTGCCTTTCATTTGGTGAAGAGCACAGAGCAGGCGTGTGGAGCAGAAGCTCTCAGGATGCCTTTGAAGGAACAGATGATTTTTCTTTTGTTTTTCACCCGAGAGGTGAGAGGAGCTGGCGGGGGGCAGCGGGGGCTGCTCTGTTTAATTGCAAACAGCAGTGGAAATAATGCTGAGCGACGCCGCAGTGCAGCGGGGGAAAGGACACTGGAGTCGTCCTCCTTCCGGAGCTGAAACGCTCTCACGGTGACCTGACCTGAATTCAGGTATGCGGTTTCTCTTCAAAGGAAGCCCAGTGAAACTTGCACTGCTGATTTTAAACAGCAAAGCACAGAGTGCACTTTATTTTTTTTTTTAATTTAAAATAAACGCAGCCTTTGGAGAAGATGATAGTAGTTTGTAGTAACCAAAGGCCCTTTCTCATGGAGATGAAGTGTCTCCTCCTTTTATCTACTCTTCTAAACTTGAATTGAGCACACCCATTTTAAGGGAGTCATTAGAAAATTCCATGAGGTCTGGTTCAGGCTGGGTTCATCTGGAGAAGGGTACGAAATAGCCTCGTTATTTTAATCCTCTTTAATTTCCCTACTGACTACCTAGGTACCAGACAGAGGGAAGGTAACACCTCCAAGGCAGGCAACTAGGGCACTCTAAAATTAGCCATTGGAGGTGTGCTTCTTGCCAGCCCCTGGGCTGCAGACGAGCGGGAAGGGTTTTGAAGAAAAATGTCAGTTTTATTTTCAGAAGCAGTTTCTAGCATGTCTAAGAAGTGCAGCACATCACACCTAGACTCCAAGGTGGGCTTCAGCTGATGAATCTGAGTCAACCTGCGCTGCCGGCATAGCCTTGGGCTCCTGCCGTAGTCCGCTCGGATGCACTCACTGGGCACTAGTAGGTCTAAACTGGGTTGTGTGAATGGTGACCTAAAGCGCCCTTTTCTCTTGAATAAAAAAAGAAGGCTGGAGCAGCGAGCTGAGCTGCAGTGTCCATGTCGCACCTGGTCTTAGGTGAGCAGAATCCTTCCCAAAGAGGCTAATTCCTTCGAGTTTGCCTGTGCTGGCAGATAAAAGCAGGCCTGAGCTGCTTAGTACTTGCTCATCATTTGTGTCGAGTACTTTTAGCCCTGCACTGAGGTGGTCCCAGTATCCACAGCGTGGGAAGCGCTCAAATACACCTGGGAGCCTTACGGTACGGGCAGTGAGAAGCCATTGGGCCATGCTTGGCTCTGCCAAAGACACGGCGGCTGTTCTGACTGCAAGCTATGGCAAACAGTTTGCACAGAAAGGGCGAGGAGTCCGCTGGGCTGACCTCTCTTTACCGCTCCGATCCGATGCAGCAGTGTTTGCGAAGGTGAGAATTCAGTGTTAAATATTCAGGATAAAGAAAACACTCAGTGGCTGTAGCATATGAGAGACTGGGGCTCCTCAGAATGCATACGACGTGTATGGACTGTGACCAGCGGACACTGCCTTTTTGAAGCAAATTGCAGTTGGCAGCTGTTTTCATTTCACCCCATGGTAAAAACCGCTACTCTGAAAAGAACCAGTTTGTGCAAAACGAGTAACCACAAGATCTTTGTTTCCTCATTCCCAGAATCCAGGCCTAAGTCTGACTCAGAAGTTATTAATCTTTGCTGGATAAGAAGGAATGCAATGTTCTGTGAATACAGTGTCTGCTTAGTAAGTAATTTTTTTCAAGGATAATGACAAATATGCTAAGTACTCTTCACTCAGGATGGTTATTGGTCATATTATGTATAGTTCATATTTAATAATTACCTTCTAATTCATGCTATGTAGCTTGTAAGGACCAACTTGGAGAGGAGCGAGCACAGCCACGCATACGGATCAGGTTTCCAGTGACGGACAATAACCAGCATGGTGTTAGCAAGCAGCACAGGGGACATTAAGTGCCTTCAAACTTGCAAAATTATACCTTCTCATCACACACAGTAAAAAGAATTACAGTTTCTTAAGTAATATATTTCAAGCTTGTGTGGAATTGAGAAGTTAGGAAATGTGTTAAGCAGACAAGAATTCAGAAGGTTCATGCGCAAATCTGAGCATACCTTAAAAGAATTGATACAGCAAATTCGTACTAATCAATTCGATTTTTTGCTGAGATACAATTACTCCAGACTTATGCTGTACAGTACAGTGAAGCCTTCAGGGGCCTTCCTATCTCCGCTTCCAAACAGCAGCCGTTGCTTTGCATGGATTGAACTCTCTGTCTCCACAGGTCAACATTCAAGTCAAGATCTGAGTAACTGCTTTTCTTCTGCCTTCATTCTCCCCTCTAAAACAAAGACCCTCTTTTTTCAGGCCATGTTAGTTGTTAAAGGGAACATTAAATACAAGAACTTCAGCAAAAGTTCATCCCGCTCAAGCCGAAGCCAACGCACTCGATGGTTTGTTGTCACGTGCATTCAATCAACAGCTGTAAAAGTGGGCTTTGGACCTTTTGGCTGTAAGCTGTGTACTGGATCACGTCACTTTATAAGCTCAAGCTCTAATCAGAAGAAACTTCAGAAGCAAAGAATGTCAGTATTATATGGGACTCAAAACCCACAGTACAGAAACCACAGGCATCTCCATGGCTTGTGATTTGAAAGGTTAAAGGAGGTCAGTTAAAAAGCCAACTTACTAGCCAGCTGTTTCCAGTTAGGTGAGGCAGTTTTAGGACATAATCAATAGAAATGCCACGTTGACTTCACTACTAGTTACCTTGACCTATGGTCTTTTAAAGTAATTAGCAGTCAGTGTTCGGACTTTCAAAGACATCAGTAGGGCTACAAAAAGGACTGTGTGACATAAACACACTTGTTTTGGCTTTAATTAAGAGAAAAGCAGGGGTATAAAAAACAATGAAAAGGGTACTTGATATAAAGGCTTCTTGGTGGAATTCAAACATCAGGAGAGTTTTATCTGTTTTTCGCAGAGTCAGGATCTGTAAATGAAGAAAGAAGGGTATTTTAGAATACCTTTCTTCATCAACAAGGAAAATACTAATTGAACATAACAAGATGAAATGTCACTGCATTCTCTTAAGCTTGGAAGTAGAGAACAATCACTGAATAATTATTTTGATTGCCAATTATCTGCACTACTAGCCTGCTGTTCTGCTCTGAGGCACCTGCTCAATCCCTTCTGAACTCTGTTTTGCTGCCTATCTGAGGATACAACAGCCTCCCCAGCATTTAAAAGATATTTATTAATTGGCATAGCCTTCAGATTTATATAGTTTTAATTACTGTGGGAAAATACAGTCAGGCGGCAAGTATGGTCTCCTTGTTGCACACAAACATCTCCTAAACACCGTGGAAATCACTTGAGCGCCCAGCGCCTCAGCCTCCGTTTTCCTGAAAAAAGGGAATTGTGTAATTCTTACAGCACTGTTGTTAAGTTTTAATATGTGGAAAACCTTCTCAAGTCGCTGGTTGCAAATCATGCAAAAACCGCAAAGTCCTGCTTTTTTAGATTACCTTGGTCATTGCTTATAACACAGCTGAAAAATGCAGTTTTCTTTTTGATGGGTTTCTCAAATCTATAGCGTTTGAATTGTGATTTAACTCTTAAATATTAGATAAGTAAATTTTGCGTGTTCAATAACTAGCGGATGTTTTTCTTCTGGGGAACGAACTGCTGGCATATCTGCCATAGCGGGGCATGACGTATAATGTAGAAAGCATGCAGGGAGGTCTCTTTAGAAAGGACACTATCATTAATTAATTCAACTGTCTGATTCAAAGCATGATTTTATATTCTAAGGTATAAGTCAGCGTAAACAAGTAAATTGCTGTTTCTCAGTGCTCGGGACTATCCAGCTCCGAGCACTGGCCCTGATGGCAATCCAAGGGGATTTGCTAGTAGCGCAAAAAGGCAAATCCTGCTGTGGAGGAGGCATTGCTCCCTGCTGGAGCTCCCAGGCCGGAGAGAGCCTGGGGAGGCCGCAGCTGTAATTAGCCGAGCAGTTACTAGGTGTCACTGTCGCCCCAGCCGACAGAGCTGAAAGAGCCCTCCTTTGGCAAAAACCCAAGGAAGTGGAAGCAAGTCCAACAAAGAACCGAAAAGTCGCTCCAGCTGAAAGAGGTTTGCTATGAGAACATTAGCTGCCTTATAAACATAAGATCTGAAGTCTTCCTTCAGAATGAAACAACTCGTTTGGCATTTAGCATTGTTCCCAGGCATTACAAGTCTGAAATCCTGTTTATATGTGGTATTTTTCCTGTAACTGGCATGTTGGAATTCAGACAGCAGCAGGATTTCATACCTCATCATCAGCTCCTCGGTAAACGGATCTGCAAGACAACAAATACCTGTCGTTCACTGGTAAAATGTCTATTTAAAATATGCATTCTCATTTTTCTGTTCACTAATCCCGGACAATGAATTGTAATGGGACCTAGAAGATGAAGGAAAAGTAGCTGGCTTGGCCAAAGAAGGCAATTTCACATCTCTGGAGAATATTAACATGCTAAGGTTAATAAATGTTTTACGAGAGAAAGTTTCCTTGCCCTTTTATTTCCATTTTATTTCTACCTTTGAGAGAAATACCAGTCCTTCCTATTGGCTGAGGGACAAGAGTCCGCGTTCTGTAATGCAATTCGGCAAGCATTTACATCAGAAACGGGGAGTAAATCTCTTAGCCAATAATCATTGTCTACACAACTTATCTAAATATGAAGTTTACTTTGGTTAAATCCCCGTTCCAAAATCAGAGTTGAGACAAAGAAAAATATCTTTGTAATGGAAAACGGATAAAATATCTCCGTAATGGAGAGTTTAACTTCGAGGTCAAAGTCAAGGTTGTGGCTAGAAACTTGGGAGGCAGTAGTGTTACAATTACAAGGCAAAGCACAAATGTACGCCGAGTTACTCTTAGATATGGGAACTGGATGATCCCTAACTTACCAGCTGATGGCAAGTAAGTATCAATAAGCAAATGAGTTAAAATAAGTATGCTAACTACCTTTTAAAATTGTTCTTTTCTTCGCATTAATTCATTTAAATACCCCATTGTTCACAGAAGATATTCCAGAGTAGATATCGCTATAAACTTAGAAATACTGTAGGACTGAAGAAGACTTTATTTATCATGACTAATGGTCACATTCAGGAAAGAGCTGCCTGGCAACACGGAGCTTGAAAGGGTGGGAAAAGAGGGCACAGACTGAAACTTTTTTGTCGAAGAACAAAGACCGGTTTCAGACTGCTGAAGACATATTTTTTTAATCAGTGGTACTAGCACCTCTTTAAAATTCCTCTCTGGAATGTTTCACTAAGGTAAGAAAAATTAAAATTGGGGAATTGTATTATGTTTTTTTTTAAGCAGTATAGTAGGAGTCCCGGCTTCCTTCTGAGCTCGGCAGGGGCGGCCACCTAAAATCGAATGGCTTAATACGGTTCTAGATCTTGAACCCTGAAACACCAGTAACAAACGCAGGAAACTTTCTCGGAGGACGAGGCTTCGCTTGCTGTTTGTTCAGACGCTGAATCTGGTGTGGATAGCTTTGGGCTCCTACTCGATATTTGATGGAGACATGCTCTTTGACATCGTGGGGACCAGCTGCGTGAGTAAGCACTAACCCACAGAACCCAAGATTATTTTGCAAGTAAAAGCAAAGCATTTTCTTACAGTTTGTGATTACATCTTAAAAAATAATCCAGTTCATTGCCCTGTTTTACATATGTCGATGTCTGGCTGTTAACATTTGTCTTTTAAATGGGTATGTAGAATTTCCAGATCAGCTCAAAGGAAAGAAAACACAGTGACTTTGTTAAAGCAAAACTAGATGAAAACAAAAGCCTTATTAAATGAATAAAGTCTTTAACAAGATGCCAGCCTTCTTTTTAGATGTTCCAGAAAAAGCTCATAAATGCTGGTAAAGGCAATTTAACATCTTATTGAATCAAATAATCAGGGGGAGTGCTAGCACACCAAATGCGTAACAAATCGAGTTTTACTGCAATAGACTTTTAAAGAATTAAAGGACTAAAGCCCAACAGCTAGAACTTGTACACTGTGGGGTTTTTCTTTTTTCTTTTCATTGCTCATTGTTTTTGTGGGGAACTTCAATTAAATATCTTTACTGTACACTTGATATCATGTAAATTCTCCTAATTTCTGAAACTTGCATTTCCTCAATATTTTCCTCCCACTTTTTGATGTTTAATGTGTCTCTTTTATATCGAAGTCCCTCTTGCCAATTCAAGAGATCTTGCATATTTAATGAGAACAATTAAACACGAATTCTGTAAAAGTGAGTTTAAGCTCCAAAGCTTACTTTCATTTTCCTCTGCTTTAGGCTGTGTTGAGCACTAGGAGAAAGGCAACCAAGATTAATAAAGCGTTCCCGTTTTAACACTGATTAGACATACGATTTAATACAGCTAGAGAAAGCAAAGAGAATGCTTTTTTAAAAAATGAAAGCATGAAAATGCTTAAAAACAGGACAAGTGAGGAAATTACTTAAATACTTAAGATACAGTAAAGCTTTGGATTACTCTCAATATCAAAATGACTTGTCAACAGACAGGACTGTCTGGTTTGCCATTAATTTTACTCATCTGTATTGTTTCATTTAAGCAGCTAATCCTAAAACAAGAAAATCTAAGATTGTAGCTTGCTTTCTATGATTTCTGATCTTTTTTTTTTTAAGGTGTTGGCTTCTAAACTAAAATTTATACATGGGGGGGAAAACTACCAGACCCTCAGAGATTTATATGGATTTAATCACAATTTTGTGCTAGTAACACTTAAGCTTTCACAAGTATGATTGAACTCAAACCTAGGAGTAATGCGTTCTTCTCAGATACATGTGGGAGAGAGTCTGGCATCTGGACTTGGTATTTTTCATTTCCAAGTCCAATCTGAATTGAGACTTTGAAAGAGGAGAGAAGAAAGAACGTGGCATCTCGATGATGCAACTTGTGTGGTCGTTTCAGCCAAAGGTCTTTTGCCCCTTCATCGCAGGATGGCACCTGGAGTATGGGAAAGCCTCTGTCATCCCTTTGAACTTAAAGTGACACTGAGGGGGTGGACAGGATTTTTTCCAAAGCCCAAAGGTCTCATATAGCCGGAGGCTCATGCGTTTCACTTGCTGTTCCCCATCCCAACCATATCAGCGCGGCCCTGTGTGGGAGAGAAGGTTAAACAATGCACGCAGCCCAACAGCAGAAGAGCACTGATGCTTAACGCTTGAAAAATAGGATCAAACACTCATTAATTGTCCATCACCGACGCAGCACGTTCTACTTCTGTGCCACCTCTGGGGGGCTGCCCATTTACTTTTCCTGCTATGATCTGTTTCTATCAAGTGGGCTGACTCAGCTATCAAAAAGCATACATACTTCAAGAATGAATGTACACGATTCTGTATCAAAATATTTGAATGAATAACTAATGACTGATTGTGAAAAGCTTCGCCGAACTACTCTCTGGTTTAATTTGGTATTCTGTCTCAAGTGTTGGTTTGAAAGTGGTTTCTCTTTCATGTTTGCCTGTTGCCGATAGACTTCTTTATGAGCGATTTTAACAAGGCCATCTGTAACCTCTGACTGCTGCAGCATTCTATCATTTGACACTAAAGCTGTCACTTCAATTCCTGAAGGTTTTAGGAAAACGATGGCAATTAAAAATTTTCAGCATTTTGTACTATTTATCCTGCTTGCAGTAAACGTCCCACATCAGATGAGCTTGGCTTGTATTACAGGAGAGGGAGTTAGACTAATTTAGAGCACGTTTGACCACCTAATGCTGGGCCATTAACAGATAATTGAGGTTGCTCCGAAAACAGGCTCATTCTAGCTGTAATCCTGTCCCGCTGCTGCACCACGCCAGAGACCTGCCCACAAGAGCAGGTTCCACACCTCATTCTCTCACCTGTTACACGATTTGGCACCTCGCACCTGATCCCAGATCTTCAGAAGCTGAAATTGTTGCCTATGGGTTTGTCAGTGATTTTAGGGGATGCTCTTTGATTCCACTTTTACAGTAACCAGTATGAACCAGCGAGAGTGTGGTCTCTCTGCTCCACTTCATGTCTGCAACACAGGTATTTATATATTACCTAGTCAGGCCTTTAAAAAAACAAGGGTCTCTTGTTTTTGTGACCGGTTTAAGTCATCTTTTGCAAGGTAAGGTGAACCACATCTAGAATAGAGTAGAATATTTCTGTACCTCAGACTTGCCTTTTCTCTATAGAGACTATAACAAAATCGTGGCCAAGCGATGCTGACTTTCTACTGGGGATGTCTAAACTGAGCAGAGATTTTTCTTTTGCCTGGTTCTTTTGCCTGATTTGTTTGGAAGTGCCGAGTTCTTCGCTGACTTCAGCTGGCGCTGGGGCTGCATTCAGCTTTCTGAATGACAAATGGAAAGCTTTTTAAATTATTTATTAAAACAGATAGTCAAAATGAGAGGCAGCTTGTGGAAATGCCAGGTCCTGATGCACCACCACAGACAGGTGGCTTATGTGCTATATATGAAAGCATGATTTTACTTTTTGTTTTCTCATCTGGACCGATGGTTTGTCGGGAGAAAACTGTTTGGTTCTTTGGGGTTTTTTGAGTTGTTTTGTCTTGTTTTTAATGATGTTCAGCCATAACTAAGCCAGAAATACCCACTAATTGTTAAGGGTAAACATATCATAACAACAACAATAGAGGAAAAAGAATTATTCTTATCACGATGTCAGTATTATTTTTAGACTGGACATTTCCAAATGGCAAGACTAGAAAGGAATCACAAGAATCCAGCATCTCATAGCCTGGGTTCTAATTAAAATCCCTCCCAACCTCCAGACAGTCAGGACTGAAAATCACTATTCCTGCAGTTTCAAGATGACTGATGAAAGACTTCAAACCACAAGCAGCCACTGGATCGGTTGCTGGGACCTTTTTTTAGGTCGGCTCAACTACAGTCATAATGCTCCAGTGAAAAGATGACTTTAAAAACATCAAAAATGTCATTCCAGAGAGCTTTGCAAGGTACAGGACACAGTCCCAGTTTCACGTAGAGTTTGCCTGACAATTAACTGGAAAGTTTCATCTGCAGCTTTGCAATTCATAACAAGCTAAAACAAGGGAAATACATTTTAATTTGACATGTCCATAGCGCTGACCCACAGATTTGGTCACAAATGACAGCACCACAAATGTATTCTAACTCTTCCTGTCTGCACGCCTGAAATGAGTGGAATAATGAAGCATCTCTCAAGATGATGGAAATTGTATTTACCTACAGCCAAGAAAACCTTCCACAGGGGTTGAGATGCTTGCCATAAGGAGGAGTGCTGGCAAAAAGGCCTCATCAAAACCCTCATTTTCACCCTTAATTAAGATTCCCTAATGCATCGCTGCTAAAACTATTGAAAGGAGTTGGTGACTAGTTAACATCAACCGGAGAAGCTGGTAGGGATGTGCCTGTACTCATTTAAATTAGCACTGTTGAAAAAATCACTATAGTTCTCATTCCCCAGTCATTCCAGATGCATTTTCCAAGCATGTAATCCTATACAATCCCAAAAGCTACTTGGGATCTCTTTTAAAATTTTTTTTAATGCTATGACTGGTGAGCAGGGTGAGCACAGGTGAAGTCCGTTAAGCTGACAAAACTACTGTGAAGGTCATTGAAATAATTGGAAGAAAGCAAGGAAATAAACTACCTTGCATTAGGGTGTGGAGAAGGATATGAGGATCAGCTGTGATTGCACCTGTAAGAAAACTGCACAACAGACATTTACTGGCTGGTTTTTGAAAAGGAAGATCTGCTGGGAGATACTTTGATGGTTCTATGTGGATGGAAGGGTTTGACAACAAAAGAAGACTAGTAAACTGCTGTAAGTCTCAGAAGAAAGTGGCGAGGACGGGACATAACTACAAGGTAATGCGAGGTGCTCTTTTTTTTTTGCTGCTTTTCTGGTAATGAGGATGTAGCTCAGTCTCATGAGTTCTGCAAATCTCTATTTGTAAAGGTGATGAAATCCAAGATAAAGACCTGGATTTGTTAGTTTGGGGTGTGCCTGTATGTAAAAAACAAACCTGTTTTTTCCCTTTTGTTGACTACCTTGTGCTAAACTACACAAAGATGCTAGAAGCAACTACAGTCTTGGGCGATGTTGCAGTAGCGATAACCTGTCTGGTGGCTGGGATAGGCTGCGTAGATATTTGTCCCTGTGTTTCATTGATCTCTCATACGACGCGACTGAAAAGCAGGTGCCCTGTGAGTGAGAGGAGTGCAGTGCGGCCTGGCCAGCCCGAGCGGCAGCTGGCGTCTTCCAGCACGTGGCGAGACAGGCATGACCAAAACGAAGGCACCGCTGTTGTGGGGCACATGAGTGACACCTAGGTATGGATGCATATGCATGTTCCTGTCACAACTCAGCGTGTAGGACGTGATTTTGCATTCTATGTCAGTACTGTAATGGATTTGAGGCTCCAGAAAGAGGATGGAGGGGGTGACCAGAATAACTTGCTTAACGTATTGCTGTTCCTGTCCGTACTGAGAGGCCTTCAAAAAGAAGGCAGTTGCATGTGAGCCATATTCAGCCAGAAAGGCTGTGGGTTCAGTATCTGATTTACCGAATAGCTCTGGATTATTTTCACAATTAGCATTGTATGTAACGATAATCTTTCTTATTAGCAATGCTCATAGCTGTTGGCCTATTGTGAGGATGCAGCATCCTCAGAAGGGAGGGAGGGAGGATGCTGGGGGAGGTCTCTTAGATTTTGAGTCCTGGCCTGCAGAAATGCAGAGCTGCCAGTTTTACTGAGACGCTATCCTGTTAAAAAGGAAAGAATGACGGTTTTGAACCCAGGTAACTAAAACATTTCGGCTGGCCTCAGGTGTAAAATGGAGCATGGGATATAACACTGTATGAGTACAAGACCTGTCCAGAATGGGACTTGGCAAGTCCCAGCAGAGAAATGGGTCTATTCCAGCAAATATTAGTAAAGATTGCTATAGTTCATCAGGAAGAAAGCAAATGTGAAGTACTGATTTGATATGAGCAATTAAAAGGGGAAAAAAAATGATGCAATTAAAACTACAGAGGTACTATCCAGAACTGTGAAGGGGGGTGTGTGTGTGGTTTTGGGGAGGAGGTGGCTGCTTTCTTTTTTAATCTAGATCAACTACAATGTAGATAATAATCAGTAATATAAAAAACAAGGAGCGAGTTTTCTGCATTCCTAGATGGAAGGTCTCTAAGGAAAAAATCTTGGTGCTGTGGGGAACCAGGTGCAGAAATGCACGGTGTTAAGCTTTCCTAACACAGATCATGAAACAAGGATGAGCTGCTTCTACAAATGTCAGTTCTCAGTGAGATACAGCAAGAGATCTTGACCACCTGTAGGTACTGAAGATTTCATGGCACTTGTAACTGTCATAAAATAAAATGCAGCACCCTGACTGCGTTCCACTGGGAGTAATTGATTTTTGCCTCCCCGAATTTCCACTCTGTCGTTCTAATTGAATACTTTTTTTTTTTTTAAACAGTGAATCTAATCAACCCTCAGGACAAAACACTTATTTTGTCTTGCTCTTGACAAACAAGTGTTTTGTTTGCGTTTTGCCTCTGTAATTAAAGTGCCGGCTGCCAATAGTGAAACGAACTGTAGCGATTAATAATTATTTCCCCTGTAAATACACTGTACAATATTGCTGGCGTGGAAGAGTAGCCCTTATTCCAAGTCAGAGATGGCTGTATTCCACTGATTAGAGACAAAAAAATGATGTGTATATGTAAGTGCATTTGTTGGGGGGAGAGAGAGAATGGCAGAGAGGAGGGAGGGGGATTTTTGTACATGTGCGCTTACATTCAGCATGGGCATTCTGTAAATCTGGCCTTGATAAAAGCCACCTTAAGGCTACTAATAGTGCTCCTGAGAAGCACCGTCATCTTAATTGTAAGTAGGAAGAGGCAGGACCAGCCAGCCTGTGAATGGAAGCAGCATCACCCTTAACCTTGAATTCATCCTACACCACAGGACTTTGATCAAAACACCTTTTTGTTTGTTTGTATTTTTGGGTATAGGTGGTTTGGGGTGGTGGGGTGTCCCTCTCATGGGTTAGGTATACCGGTACACCTGGGAAAGGCTGTAACTGGGTTGGTGTATTCTTTGTGCTATACTATTCTATGCTCAAACATGTTTATAAATTCTCCTCAAATGGTTCTTTTAACTGTTGCATCTTTCGCCACCCTTTCCACCTAAATTTCTGTATTCCTTTCGGACATCTCAAGTCGTGATGTTCTTCTCCTTTAGGCTTTCAATGAGTGTCTGCCAATCTCAGCCTAAGTGAAAGGCCTTCTGTTCATCTGTATTTTACAGCATAGTGGCAAATCAATCATCTAGAAAATAGTTTGCTGGTGAACGCTTCTGTCAAAGCATTCTGGGAAATCATTTACTTTTTTTATGAGTAAGTAAGGCCTGAAGGCATGCAGATGGGGAAATATACACTGTTTACTGCAAATAATTTGAGAAAGACACTTCTACCAGATTGTGCATCTTCTCCAAGTTGATAGGAAAGACTCTGGCACTCTAAATTATTTATTTAGATGAGTAGAAATGCCGAAAAGGGCACCTAACCATATGTTTTAGACGCTTCTGGCATCACTAGGAATGCATCACAAATAATACCCTAAAAGTACAGCAGTATAATATGATATAAAACACCTCAAGAAAGAAACACAACCTATAATCTTAATTACTCTAAATACTCTGGCAATTATTCACCCTTGCAATTCATCCCATTTTTAAAATGCCTGGGGGGAGGAAATGAGCCTTGCAGTTTCTCCTTATGTGGAACGTGTGAGCACGAACGCACTGAATTATCTAACTAGACTCCAATACAGGCATCAGTTCAAATTCTGGAAAGTACTTAAAAGTTTCAAAACGGAACTGCGTGCGCATGGTTCACATGAAAGCCTTGTTACTTGACTATTAGTACTAGAAAGGCTGCGTAGAAGTGGGCAGTGAAACTCCTACCAGGCACTCGGAGGAAAACTGAGACATTTGCAAGGCTTCTGGAGAAGGCAACTTCTATTGCAATTTGCTAAAAGGCCTGGTTGTAAGATGTTATTTACTTACAGCTTGCATAGTGGGGTCCTGTCCATGACTTGAACTCCCTAGGGTCGTGGAAACTTGTCACTAACAATGAAGTGATAGAATTTGTGCATTAAAATTCAAGAATAGTGTTTTGCAATCTTACCAAGAAGATTTTCTTTGGTTGCAGAGCATGTTGATCTCTTTCCTCAGTACTAGCATCGTTTTATAATGAAATCCATACATCTGGCTCTGGTAAAGTTAATCTCTCAGAAAACACAGTATTCTCAGCTATCCTTAAAAAAGGAGGCTATTAGTTGCAATGTTTTGGTCCCTCATTCCTGTATTTCATTCTTTTAAAGTTCCATGTCCATTTAAAAAAAGAAAAAAAGCCTAACAGGAAGATATTCGATTCTTCTGTTGCTTCGTTTGCTAAATTCCGCGTCTTACATAATGTTGTGAAGGACAAACAATGAAATCCTTGGCTGCTCTCCATTAATCTGCTTCTCTCCTGCAATGTTGTATCTACATAACAAACAAGAATTTTTTTCCATTGCCATGCTTAATTACAGGTTTTCTCTATGCAAAGCCTCCAGATATTGGGCAGTTCTGTGAAATGCTCTGGGATTATACAATCTGAGCCGAAGATGAATAAAGTCTCTTTACATTTCTTGAAATCTGCATAAGCAAGCGTATCTCTTTCTCGCAGTTTAGCAGGTTTCAGTTGACGTTGACATTTCACTACACACTGAAATATTGCAAGGCAGCAGTATCAAAATAGGATTATGGACCCTTATCTGAAGAGAGGCAGTTTCTTACCCGTGACTGTTGGCGACTTCGGCAATATGCATTCACGTTAAAATTGTCCACATCAATTATCAGGTTCTGCTGGCAAAGCTCACAGGTCTTCACAGCCTCCAGATCAGCCCCTGGAATAAGGCAAAAAATTAAGTCTTTAACCTTAAACTACATCAGGCCTGTGATTAAATTGGAATGGGGAAATGTTTTATTTTAAAGCTGTCTTCTACAGATTGCTATCTTTTTATTGGAATTCTCCTGAATCATTTGAAACCACAGCATTTTTTGTACTAAACCCATGTTTAGTATAAAACTAGTAATTAGTATAGCAGGGATAATTGGAATAGTCTTCTGTTAAATTCTGCGTGGTATATGACTGCAATGGATTTTTGTTGTTTGCTTTTAAATGACAAAATCTGTAGCTTTTATGGAATAAAACTGCAGGGATCATGAGCCACACTGATGTAAAATGCAATAATGGACTCCATACATAAACTTCTGTCTAAGGCCTTGTCAGTACCAACAAAGCCAAGGAATTGCCTGGAATTGTTTACTTGCGTCTTCCCCTTGTTATTTTTAAGACAACAATGAATTTCATTTGAGTGCCTTAAAATGAATGGATACACCCACACCCTAAAAACTGGTTCTCTTTTCCCCTTTTCTTCTAAAGGAAGCCTTGGAACAGAAACTTCTAAAGAGGAAAAAGGCCTGTTTTCCATGCTCAGCAATGGCCCGTTTAAACAAACAAAGAAATCCTCCCCACACACTTCACTAACCGGAAGCAAAAGTTCTGCATGTTAAGATCGGTATCTCATCAAAATATGCTTCTTGGGACAAGGTTCCCCTTAGTTCTTTCGTTGCTAAACATACCACCACCTCTCTTCTCGTTCTGGCTCCCCAGCTACCTAAGGAACTCTCTCCGAACAGGATCGCATCCCCGTACGCTGTCAACTAGCACTGAGGGGAAACTGGAATTATTCTGTGATGAGGACAGGATTTGGGGAAGGTTTGGGAAATGTGACTCACTTCCCTAAGCTGGGGGCAAGCCAGGAATTTTAATGAACAAGGCCTGGCAGGGAACCAAGTACACAGGATTTCACTGATGTATCATCTGCCTTTTAAGACTGAAGAGACAAAGCTGGCATAAACTATTATCTCCCCACGTAGAGGATTGGCATTTTACACAATCTACACGAGTTAGGGTGTGTGTATATATCATATACCTACTTGCATCCTCTCTGGAGGTTAATTCTCTGCTTATTATCTGATGGTGGGTTTTTTAAATTTGTATTTTTAAGTGCTCGCTTCAAGGAGTAAGTTGAAAATTATACAACTCGTGCAGGAACTTCAGAAGCCATACTATACCTGAGTGCTTAACAAACACCGTAGGATGCATCTTTAAAAAAATAAAAAACCCTCAACCTAACTTGTGTTGTGACTACAACATCTTTATCTTGATAAAGATAGGGTCTATCTCGTGAAAATGCACTTATAATCTAAATTTACATTGATATAACATCACTGATAATCTTCATTCAGAATGGAACTAGAAATGGCACAGCAAGAACAGTGCTTAGGGGAAAAAAGCATGCTGACATAAGTGAGGGTGAAATCAAAGAATAATCAACAGGACTGTTCTCTAGCTGGGAGTCGCCTTCCTGAATACTAAAATTCGTCCTGCTCATATTCCTTCTCCCCTCCCCATCTGAATTCTTCCAACACTTCACACGTTTCATCTCATGTTTTTTGTCATTCAAACATTTCTCTTACCTATTATTCTTACATGTGCAGTTTATGATCCCTGCAAAATTTGCTGTTCGCCTGATACCACTAATTGCTGTAGATTGGCTCATTAAATCTTTTGGCACTTAATATCAAAGATCTTGTTTTAGTCTAAACGAAGCACTAGAAAATGATGGTTTTGGTGATCCGCTCACTACATACCAGTAGCCTCATCAAAGACATTAATGTCTACTGTTATTTCACTGAGAACGCTTGTGCTACAGAAGAACACTACCACGCTGATCAAGCCATGAGTTAAATGTATCCTTTGAGTAAATTTAAAGACTTCATTTTGTTCAGCCATTAGTATAGAGGAATTAGTTGAGAGGTAAATTTGGCAGAAGCATCTCAACGGAATGTTTTATATCTTGTGGGTCTCTCTCTCTCACCTGACTTTATTTTAGCTTTGAGACGTTTTTTTTTGACATTCCTGATGAACAAACTGCAGGCTTCCCACACAGCCACATGGCCCTAGCAGTGGATTTGCAGGAGAACCTCCAGCAATCTGACAGATACGACACTGATCTCCTTCCTCTTCGGAGTCTTCTGCCAGGAGACTATTAGGACATAACAGAAGAAATCAAACACTGCTCTCAGCAAAGTCTGCAGTTGAGCAATGGACAGTACCTTTGCACTAATGTTCTAGGATTTGGAGAGATTTTAGTAAGGACCTTTATCACACGATGGTGACCTGGAAGTATAATATCCAACAGTTTAGAGTTAATATGTACCTTAAAGCTGGTAAATGTTCAAAGGAAAAACCTTACAGTCTCTAAATCCCCTTTAGGCTTTTGTGCAATCCAAATCCGAGGATGCGTTGCTGAGAATTATACAGCCACTGTTCTTTGAGGAGAATGAGTGCGTTTGAATAATGCCTACAAAGTATGAGAGGCGGTACCTGCTGCAAACTCTCCCCTCCCAGCTGTGTGGGCATTGCATGAATTTTGAATGTTTGTCCTGAGTGCCTGTCTTTCTAGAAACTTTTCTAGATGCAGGGGAAGTTCATTTCTTGGTGAAGAGTTGTATTTTAACCAAAGAAGAAAAAAAAAAAAGTTATGTTACAAAACATTTTAATGGCTTTGCATTTATGACATGTGAAGTATTTACTGATTATGATCTAGTGCTTTTTCCATGAAATCTGATGAGCAGATTGGGTTCCTATTTAATAAATAGAATACTAAACCACAAAAATGTTGAGCCTTGGACTGGACTCTAAATTAACTAGTACCGTAAAAGTAAAAATAGGAAAATGAAAAATCAATTTGTGACTTTATCACTTCACACATTCATACCTTAACCACATGGAATTACATCTCCATCCTTAACTTTGCCTACTAATACCCCTAGGTGCTACATGTATAGCACCTCGGAACACCAGACTCTTCAAGTTAATGTCACCAGCAGAATGTTGTAGGGGAGGGGGGTTGTGGGGCTTTCTCCCTTTTTCTATCCCCTTCTAGCCATGGTTTGGTTTGCCTAAATGGTTTGTGTTGAGAAAGAAGGAAGAGGTTTTTGTCTGAAAGCTGGAATAACAGGAGGCCTGTTTACCTGTAAAGCTTTCAGTTTCTTTCTAGTCTGCCCTTTGGCTTTCTTTTCTCCCATTTTCTGGCATTTCTCGGCCAGAACAGGTACCATTACTAACTCCAACTAATGTCATCAGGAGACTGAGGAAACTCAAGAGAAGGGAGGCTTCCTGTTGGCATAGCAGGAAAACGAAATACTTACAACCTTTCAGAGCAAAATTGGAAAAACCTCTTGATGTCCCTTCCATCTAAATTGTTAACCCCCCCACAGCGTAGCACGCCTAGTTCTGAATTTCCTTAACTTTTGAAGAGAAATGTTTCATTCTGAAACTTCTGTCTAGCTGTCTGCCGTGTCCTCCCCTGGGATAGCTGACAAACTTTGAAATACAGACAGTTGGTTTATTTGGAGTGAAGCTGGGACCAGAAATGTTTTTCCCGATAGCTCTCTGAATCTAATTGCTTAAGCAGTTTCTTGAGACAGAGTGAGCAGCTTGTTGATTACAATGAGCAGCAGGGAAACCTATTGCTCCTTCATTCTGCCTTTATTTGAAAGTCTCTGCAGTCAAAGAAATTACTGTATTTAGACCATAGACAGAAAATAGGACAAGCAAACAATTAAAAATAGCTTTGACGAACAAAGCTGTGTCTCTTAACTAGAACTTCTGATTATGGCTGGAATACATAAAGAAGCTGAGCTTAAAGGACTCGATGCTGGTTAGATGGGATCTATCCCAAAGGGAAGCCTTATAAAGGAATGAAAGGGCAAGTTCTGTGACTGTGCTATTAGCCATGTACACCAGTGCCCAAAGAGACCGTTTGTGGGTTGTGGTGGACTCTGTGACATTGAGGAGTCTATTTTTTGCCTCCAACTCTGTAACGATAAGACCCACAAATCGCCCTCGTGTCTCTGCCCAAGAAAGCTTGGTTAAAGCCTCGGTGGTGTTTATTAGCATTTAGGAATAAAGCAACTGAGTGTGTGACTTGTAGAAGAAGTATCACGATGCAAACACCATCTCCTTTTTGAGTGGTTTTCAGTGTCTCTAGAACCAGCCGAAAGTCGCATGTGACTGATAAGGATGGAGATATAGATGGAAGAACTATGAACTTATTTTCGTGTGTTTCCAACTGTACAGAAAACTTGGAAGTAGAAAAATGTAGCCCTTTCTTTACAAAACAAGTCAAATATCAAACCAACCTATGATAAAAATAGAACTTTGAAATCTACACAGCTTGTCACTTAGCCGTAGCACAGTTTCTTGCAATTCAGCTACTATGTGTTTATGTATAATTCTAGAGTTTGCACAAATACTGAATATATTCCTCACCTTTCATGTTGTTTAAATTCCTCTTGATCTGCCCATGGTCTCTTCACTTCCTCTGTGCTTGCTGAATGGGAGAGTGTTTTGTTGCTCATTGTATTATTTTGGCTTTGTAAATAAGGCACTGCTGGAAGAGTCAATGGCAACTGATCATGCAAAACACAAGCGATACGAAGATCAGGAGTGAATCTTGCCTGAAACAAAGATGGGCTGGAAGACTCTAGAGATGAAGACCTAGGTGAACCGTGTAAGCTCTCCCCAGTGTATGAGGTACCACTGGGAGATGCAACGTTCCAACTGTCATTGACGCCGCTCTCCTGTAAGCTGCCGTCTTCAAGTGTATTGAGAAGAGGCAGTGAAGAATCAAAACTTTCTGAAGTAGAAGAAGGGTCCCTGTAGCATATACAGGACAAGGGTGTATGCATACTGAGTGTTGAACTATCAGCCAAATCCAGTGTTTGTGGAGAATGTGTTGCTGAGCTCCAATTTGCTGAGGACTTGGAGGTACGCGCAGACTGAGCCAAGGGTCCCGGGCTGTTAGGTGCAGTAGTGGTCTGGGAACAGCTGACAGAACTGATGTAACCGTGGCACCTCTGATTGCTTTCATGAGAACGCCGTTCTTTGCAATAAATATGGGCTCTATCCCCATCTCGGTAATTAACATTATTAAGCATCTTTCAAATAGATGAATTGCTTGGCCCATCTTCAAATTCAGAAAGATCTGCATCTTCTAGACAATTCCCATCTGGAGGGTATAATTTGTCACTGTCCTTAGATTCTCTCCGCTGTAGTTCTACAGCGGTGACCATCACTCTGTGCTCTCTTAAAGGCCAATGGGAAGACTTACCACCTCTTGATGATGCATTTTTGTCATTTCCACCTTCTTCCAATCTATGTCACTCACCTTGTGCTAAATATATTTCACTAAACTTGTGCCCGTGTCCCAGAATCCTAGGAAATTTGCTAATGCTCAGGGAAAGACTTTTCTTTAACTGATTGGCGTCTTCAGTATCTTCCATTTCTTTAAAAGAATCTTCCATGGTTAGATACTGAATAGAACAAAAGCTTTTCCCTCTGGACCTAAAAAGGAGTCTTCTATGGTGAAGAAGGGATGAAGCACTCAATTTGTTTGCTATGGAGGAACTGATAGTTCCCTGGGTGGTCAATGTGGGTGGCTGAGTTAGAGATGATGGAGGTTGTCTCTGTGCTGGAATAGTCCCTATTTTGTTTTTTGTCTCAAGGCCTCTGTGATCTAGACTGAGGTTAGAGGACTGTGTTATGCTCCTCCTTTGAGATCGCCTCCTCTTCTCAAATACAGTTTCACTTGATTTTCTTGCACAATGTTGTTGAACTCCAAGATCTGGATTCCAAATGAAAAAAACCCCAAAACATCTGTCAAAATACCATTTTACTTTTGTATTCAGTGTTTACCAGACATTTGGAGTGGCTTAAGAATATTATCCTGGTATTGATATTATAGCACAGTCAGTTATTGATAATTCTAATCCCAGTATGTTTCTTGTTAACAATATGAATTTATTCATGAACTTCTCTAGGACGCAGACAGAAAATCAATACTGCTTGTCTGGTAGGACATGTGTAGGAACATGTGAAGAACGCTAATAGATACCACTAAATGATGCAGTGGCACCTAGAAGGCCAATTAATATTTCCCTCCTCCCTGGAATGCGTTCTGACCCACCTGCTCCGTGCTTTGTTGAATAGGTAGTTGCAGAAGAAACCACCTCTGTGTAAGCAACCGGAATTGCATTGCCAGCTTGTCTGTATGTAATGTAAGCGACGGGATTTTCGATTTTAAGAATTTTATCTCCCTTGCTTATTATACAGTAATGTAAACTTTCAGTAAGCACTTTGATCTGCCCCAGTTTGAATGCGAAGCTGAGCTCATTTTTTTAATATGTACTCTGGGGGAGGTCTGCTGCTTGTTCTAATCCTCAAGGGCACCCTGCAACAGAACTCACTGTATGTTAACATTTATACACAAAACCATATGTTATGGTAACCAAAAAAAAAAAAAAAAGCTTTAGAGAGTCTAATTATTATTTTACAAAAAATGTCACATAAAACATTAGGAAATGTGATAAATCCCATGAGATGACTGCAAATCCTGTCGTCTTGTTTAGCGCAAAAATACAAGTTGTCTGGGTGGAACCAGTCTGCTCATGCTTCATGATAGATCGTTGCCTTCTCAACAGGCGAGAGGCAGCCTACCTTCCTGTGTCGTCTTGTGGAATTGCCTCATGCAGTACAATCTCTCAACCACAGGGAAGAATATAACTTACAGGTAGAGAAAATAATCTCTCGGACAGACTGATTCAGTTGTGGGTTAGATCACCCAGATCAAGCCCGCACTACTACTCGGGTAGCTGATACTACTGTACTTGCTAGCGTGGAATTGCAGCCGATGGGATTCTCCCAGCCGTGCTTTATCCCTTGGCTGCTAAGTGTGTGTGTTTGCCTTTTATCCCAAGGAGATATTTGGACTACTGTTCTGCTTGGGCCATCTGCTCATTCACACAGCGTATTTTTAAATTGCTTGGGGCTGCTTTATCATGTTTCTTCTTGCTACATGGGTGCACTTGAATGTACTTATTTCCAGTTGTAATGCAGTTTTAAAACCACGTGTGCTCTATCTGTGATTGCTGCCCCACATTTTACTGTGGCTATGTCCTTTTCTCTGCTGCGTCAAGTAAACTGCTTTTACTGTGAGAAACCGTGCAGAAACTTAATAGCAACTTAAGAATTCAGTAGTACATGGTGCAGAAGGCAACGCTTCCTGCTAGATTTAGTTTTTCTTGTATTTCCTTTGGTCTACTCTCCACTAAAATATGGTCTAGATGATAAATATTTCACCCCCATCTCCAAGGCATCATAAAAAACCATAATGTAAGAGTAAACTGGGGCCACAGCAATCTCATTGGTCTTGAGAAGTCAGAGTATTTCTTTCTCTCCTTCAAAACAAGATGTTTACTCTCTAGATAGCAATTTGAGAGTTCCTGAAGTCGATGAAAGTGGTAATTTGAAGGTGATGACATCAAAGAAAGAAAAATGGCTGTGTTATTTCTCACAGTTGCCTCATTGCCCATGGCCCCGGCAGAAACAGAGCGCTCTCAGCCTCAAACAAGTTCTGAAGAGGAAATATAACTGGTACTCAGGACCCTTATATGGAAGATAAGATGGCTGGATTCAGTTTTGTGCTCTGCTAAAACTTGTCCTATATCCATCACTTATTATGCCTTAGCTTCTCACTCAAGTGTAAATAAACAAACCCAGGGGTGCTGTAAAGATAAAGTCATTGCAGTGGCGGAGGATAGGCAGAAACAAATTGTGAGGGGCAGATAAGGATGTAAAATAATCAGGCGAGCATGCCTGCATGCATGTTAAGGATGTCAGAGAGAAATAAAAGATTCAGATGAAATATATTAGCAACGTGATGGGCGAGTAGGAGAATATATCCTCAGTCTAATGCAGTGTGAAAAGAACAGACAGAAAGGCCACAGGGACAGGCCTTTAAGATAAGCTTTCCTTTGAACTACTTGTTGCTGAAAAATTAAAGCAAAGTTTGAGTGTTTTCCCTACAGACAAACAGCAAGTTGCACACATAAAAGTATGAGCCTATAGTAATATTTAATTTTGCTTTATTTCTATGCTGCTCTCTGCTTTTTTTTGACCCCGGCCCTGGCTGGAAGGGCAGGGAAAGACAACGGGTCCTACCCTGCAAATGACTGTCTGACTAAGTGAAGGCAGCCCTTTACTCAGGAGACTCCACGTTGATGTAAGCGAAGCTCTGAATGGAAATAAGATTTTGTCCTTACACGGTTACAAGATCAGGGCACTAGTTAATTTTGACTATACATTTTCCCCAAATACCTGAGGCCTATTTTCTGTTCTAAATTAAGTCAAAGACATGAAATAACACTGATGTAAGTGGGATTACGTCAGACCTACATGAAGGCGCACTTAAAAGGGTTTAACCTTAATTTTAAAATACTTATTTTTGCTGAATGGTGTTGGTTTTGAGTTAGTGGAATGCAAATATGCTGTAACTCAGAATTAGGAAAGGGCCTATTCCATTTCCTCCCTAAAACTTAAAAAAAACCCACCTGAATCTTGAATATTCAATGGCATTCTTGATTGTGTGGAGAGCCTCAGTTTAATTATACACGTCAAGAACAATATCAAAATAGTTTTGTGTTTCTGTAAGCTATTTCTACAATGATATGAACCGGCAAAGGTGGTCGTTCCTGCAAAGCTGTTTCTCTGTCTATATGGGCCTGGGTTTTTGTCTCCAGAGATGTAGCCGTGTTCCCACAGTCTCCCTCAAGGAGAGAGAAACCATCCATCTGCTATGATATTTAGTGAATAATCTTCATTCTATAAATATTGGAAGCTTTGTGCTTAAAAATGGAATATCACTTTAAAAAGCAACTTGCTGGCATACATGCTGACTGACTTCACCGAAACAATAAACTGATTAGCTAATCCTGGCAAACTTCGTATTGTTTTCTGAGAATTTACTCATACACATTGTTAGGCTGGAACTTGTTTAACGGCTGCTATATAAATTACGCAGGATTTACTTGTTGCTTTGATAACATTAACTATGATAAGTAAGTTTCCTATTTTTTTTTTTTGCATTTAAACACAAATAATTCATTTTAAATTACCCTTCTTATCTTAACCAATTGCAAAGTTCCATGAAATATGGACTTGATCCTGTTCTCATTAAAAGCCTCGTGAACGTGACTGCAAAACAGCCTGCACCCCGCAGGAACAGGGTGATCGGAAGATGTGTTTTATCTCTGGCCCTTGATCCCATGTTTCACAATTAATTGCAAGGCATGTCTGCGTATTCTGCGATTCCTTATTCCAAAAGTAATTTTGGGTGTCCTGAGTAATACCACTAAGCCGTTTCACTTCATTCAATACAACAAATCTTATAGTTACAGCTGTAATTCCAATTTATATTTTCCGTTATGTGGCAGTTTAAAAAACACCTAAAAAATGCACGCATGAACTCTATTTTGAAACTTTTTTGTTATTAAACTAATTTTTTTGTGTGAAGAAAATAAAACAAAGTAATAGAAGGATGATTAAATTACAAAGCATCCATCTAGTTTGCTATTTGTAATATTAGGACGACTGACTTGATTTCATGCACCCAGTACTCACCTGAGGTGACTTTATTTGGGTCAAGTACAATTTTCTCGACTTTTTTTAAGCTTATGTTGCATTTCAACTTCTGCTTGACTAATACATTTTCTATAATAGGAAGTTTAAGGCCTGGTCTGTTCCCAGAAGATTTGATGACAGATCCGTGTTCGAATTCATTTGTGAAGGTCTAGAAAAGAAAAAGGAAGTCTGAGGAGGGGAAAAAAATTGCAATACAAATAAAGCAGTATAAGAACAAACCTTTTACATAGCAGGAAGGAAACCCATGCGCTGTCCATAAATAGAAAACGCCTTTCTCCTTCTCTTCTCTGATCTCTCCCCCAAGTTGTATAACAGGTACTGAAATCCGACTTTTCCACATAATGTACTATGTTCTTCAATTTTTTGTTTGCATTTTATTCAGGTTCTTTTTTGGAGTGTGGGACTCTTCACTGTACAAATCAGGGCCTTCTGTTAGAAACCTTTAATCTCTTTTGCAGATGACTTGCCAGAGTGATATCACTATTACAAGAATAAAACTGAAAGCTGTGATTCTGTAATGTAAGAAAGTACCAACAGGACATAAACAGATATACAAGGGAATGTTCCCAGTTAAGTTTATTAGATCTGTTAACTTGCAAGTCTAATTTGGACTTGCGACCTTTTGCATGTTAATATCATCAGGGGAACTACAATGTGAGCCATTCAAAGCAAGTCATGGTGGTTCAATTATGAAACACTTCATACGTTCCTGTTCCACGAAACAATTCTGCCCTCTGTATTCTAGAGGACAGGCCTGACCTTTGTCATTGTGATGTTGGCATTTTTCATTTAGATGTATCCGTTTGTCAATAACGCCCAGAAATTAATTCTGGTCTTTCAAAAATTCCTTGTAAAGAGATAAAACATATGAACTTTTTATGTTACTGGATGCTCAAATACAAATATTGAGTGATGAAGACTGAAAATAATATTCAAATTAACACATCTCAACAATGCTTACGCATTTTGGGGTAAGAATATAACAAGCTCTTGGAGATAATACAGCTTCATTCTTGGAGCAGCTACACTTGAACCATTAAGTTTAGACTAATGTGCAAGGAAAAGTGGAGCAGCTAATGGACCAGTCTTTCAACTTCTGAATTTACAAAGCTATGTTAATCCAAAGTGGAAAAAAAAAAAGAAAATAATATAACAAACTTTCATGCACATCCAACATTTTATACCAGTCACAGACAAACGTGTTTACATAATTTGGCTTAATATCTTTGGATACACAGAAAAAGCTGAAAGAGGAGGCATGTCGCATGTTGAGACAAGGGCTTATCGGTGGAGTCATGTAAATACTTAGCAGATTATGAGATTGTGTCTGATTGCATTTACCTGCTTCATCAGCATAGCACTTATTTGGATTGTACTAAAATGCAGTAATCTAAAGCAAAATCCTTTTTTTTCAGAAGCTTGTATAAGGGTAGTAACCTAACATTCTCCCATATAAGCATGTTAATCTGATTTATATTAACCAAATGCTACAAGGAACTTCTAAAGCCCTTTTTCTCTTGCAGAGTCAGAAAGTTCATGTATGGCACCGGTGAAAGTTTAGATCTACGTTCATTCCCTGAATAATCATGGGTTTTAAAAAATATATTTTTTTATATATATATATTTATTTCCTACTACATATATCTGTATGGGAGAGGAATGTAAAAATGACTCAAATACAGAGACTATGCTGATAGTCTTAATTTTAATGGCAGTAAAGTGTTCCTTTCCCATCTTCTTTCGGAGATTTTTAGTACAGTGAGCGGGAATAGAATGTGCAAGAGGAGGATTCGGGTTTTGTTTATATGTACATAGAAAGATTGAGCCAAAGAGCTGGAGCATGTACCAACGTATCCATTACTCACAATCTGGCAAATTCTGTATCAATGTAATCTTCCTTGTACATGGTATAAAGAGAAGATTGATGAACCTTCTTTAGAAAGAAGGAAGGACAACTTCTGTGGAAGAAGATAAACGCCTAATGATCTAGCTAAAAGGCTCTAGTCTATTAGCTGAGACTAATAACCAGAGAGAAACATCTTCCTGTTGGGCCACCGTCAAAATGGTGATAAATATGAAAGCATCTCAGAATGATAATTAATATTATTGTTAATTCTTCCTGAAGTACTGTCTCCTAAGATCTCTCTGATCTGATTCTGCCAAGTCCTTTCCTGATTAAAATTGTTTTCTCTAGTAACTTGCGTATTTTAATGAAGATTATGTCATTAGGCTGTATCACAATTGTACGTTCAACATGTTGCGTTATTTGGTAGTAGTACAGCAACATTTCAATCAGAAGTAGAAAATATCTTGTCACCCAGATTAGTGAACTGTTCCTGGCATGTTTAAAAAAAAGAAAATGTTGATATGACACATCTTGTAAACCTCATATAAGAAATTTAAAGCAAAAAATACTGCAATGAAAAGGATTAGCACATCATTAATTGTTATGAAATAAGAGCCAAGGAGGTAAATTTTTATATGCTTTTTTAATTTCACAGATTTTCCATCTTTATCATTGATAGTTGGTAGGTAAGGCCAGTTTTCTTAAAAATATTCAGAGAAATATCTATTTTTCACTTCATTCTTGGAACATGATTTCTCCCCCCCAAGAAGGAAAGGGTATTATTTTATTCACTAGTTGTCATTTGCTGGCAGGTAGGAGGAGATAACCATCTAGTTTTACATGCCACAGATCATCTACAGAGTTCATGGCACGGAGGCAGAAAGTGGAAGGGACTTGTTGAAAGATAAAATTCTGTAGAAGCAGTAGAACCTAAATACAAAGCAACCTTTCTGAAGTGAATAGTATTTCTGCCATTGAGCTCACAAAGTCATTGCTTTCTAACTCTGTTTTTTGATTATTTGTGCTGGGTGTGTTGGTTTGTTTGTTTGGAGAGCATTTTGTTTGTTTTTATGTGCAGTTTTTGTGGTCTAAATATTATAATTTAGAAGGATAGTCATATCTTATTTAAATATTCTGCAGGATGGAGTGTTTACCACAATGTTAACAACTTGTTCAACGATTAACTGCCTATCATAAAAACTTTGCACATTTTCTTCACATTTTATTTTTGTAACTTCAGCTTTCAACCACAGATCTTGCTCTCTGACAAAGAAAATAGCTGAGAACAGATAGCTTCTCTCTTTATGTAGGTTCTCCACAAACTGGAATGCTAACCATAGGATTAAGTCTGGTTTTAAATGTGTTGGTACCAAAGTAGGTCTTTTGTACACGCTACCATAGCTTCAATCTTCTATTTAAACCTCTCGGAAAAGTCTAGATGTTCGCTGTTGCTTGCCACTGTGGGGGTAGAGGTCTCCTTCAGAGTGTTTGATGCTATTTCAAAGCTTTGGACAATACAGCCCTAAGTGTGAACGGTCAGTGAAGTGCAGTGTAATTTATTGTGGTGAATGGTACAAATGAGGAGCAGAGGAGGGATGAAAAATTCCGAAAAGCCACATGTGCTCAGTTGCTAGCTTGGGGTATAAGCTTTAGCCAATAAAGACAAATAATTGTGTTCTGTATCCTCAGATTAGAAAATAAGAACCACATTATTCAGCTTTAAAATGATTTAGATTCTTTTCTCAGGGGCATTGTAATTTCCTTTCTTTTTACCCAGATACTTTTAATGTTTGTTTAAGCTGAGACCATAAAGTGTGCATAATCTTCTAACTTCACAGTCCATTTTAACATACTTAGTTCCACTGTTTTAATTCCATTTGGCTTTCAATTTGGGATAAAAATTATAAACACTGTATTTCAGAATGTAGAAGTGAGACACCAAGATCAATCTTTGTGTTAGGGGGAGATTTATTTTAGTTTCAATTCCCTGTTGGCAACAAATAGAGCAGAACAAAAACTAGAGGGAGCTGTTGTTCACAAATAATCTCCATTATTGTTTATTCTGAAATAAATTAGAAAACTCTTTTCACAGGGGGAAGAAAAAATAAATTACCGTCCAAAATATGGAGGGGAAGATAGATAATTAAGGCAGAAATATGGGGTACCTGGTCTAACAGAAGCACATTTATTACCTATATCAGGGAGAAAGAGGGAAGCAAACACGAGGTCAAGTGAAAGATTGAATTCACTTGTCCTCTGGTTTAGAGGTATAGAAGAATACATTTTCATTCAGTTATCAACCCATCAAACAGTCTCATTTCACTTTTGAAACAGCAGAACAAATGCGTAGACAAGTACTGTACGTTGGAAATTAAAAATACTGAAGCTTTGTTTGATAAATGAATGATAAACTGGTAGATAGCTCCATTCATTGTGAGGCTACTGAATTAGCTCAATAACTAGAAGAAAGCCTATTTAATAAACGGAAATGTTTCTTCTGGAAATAAGTATTAAACAATGCAAACAACCTGAATGTTCACCAAATAGTTTCAAAGCCAGATAAACAGAAATATCTGGAGGGTAAACTCTGTTTCATGAAAAGCTGCAAGATGTAAAGGAATTATCGTGTAGTATAATACATGAAATATGTACAAGCCAAATATATTTGTTGGCACAAAAGTCCTAGGGCACGTTGAAATAAAACATCCACATATTTTAGGGGTTATCTGGTAAGATTCTTGTGAAACTCGGCAGTCCTCAGGTCACTGTGGACCACTGTCTTTCATTCTGTTCTAATCGTAAAACAACGGTGAACTTGTGCAGTTCACCACCCTTTCCTGTGAAACACTGAGCAAACATGATGTTGTATGTTGATACAGTCTTCCGGGAGAAAAAAGGCTTGAACTAGCAGATACTCAACCGAGGGGAGTTTGTTGCTTCTTTCTCTAGAACCAAGTTCAGTTACACTAGAATGCTTCCTTAGAGATCTTAATCTAACTCCACCAAAAATAGCATATGCAAATATTTCCGTACTTTTCATTTGAGAATCTAGCTTCATGAATGCAAAACAGGCTTTACAGAGATTTGTGATCTCATTATGGACTTATATTTTATTAAAAATTGTAAAATTACTATCTTTGAGTAGTCATGCATTATATATCAATAATCTATTGATTTTTCAGTGAGTACACACACCAACAAAATTGCTATGTATCCCTTCTTTGTCTGCGATGTGCACAGGGCTGAAAAAATATTTCCAGTCAAGCTATTTGAATTGATGATTGGTATTTAGCACGGAATTTGCATTGTGAATTAAGTTTTCCTCAATATGCTCTTGGTGCGAGGCAGGCAGCCTGAGTCTGCCCTGCACCGACATGAATACCAGCACCACCACTTCACCTGGGAACCACCCAAATGAATTTAAACACAACTAATGGACTGACTAGCGGCAAGAAAAATCTTCTAGGTGAATAGTTGTCTCAGGTTCACTTTTGTGATTGATTGATTGATTGATTCTCACTCAAAGACACTCAAAAAAAACCCAAAAAACCAAACCCAGAAAAACCCCACCACAAAAAAAGACCCTACCCTAAGAAAGCGTGTCTTATCAAGTGCGACTTACAGGAGTTAGTTGGAGGACAGAGAGGGCATCTGCAGTAGCTTTTTGTTCAGATTTGGGCCTTTTGGTTTTGAAACAACTCTGTAGTCTCCCCTTAACTGTGGAGCAGTCTGGGAGAGCACATACTAAAATGCCTTTCAGATGAAATTTAACTGGAAAGCAGGCTCCAGCTGGTCATTAGCATTCATTCACATGATCGGCTGAGCAATAGGCAGAAGTAAAACCTCTTAAAATGCATATAATGTGGATGCCAAGTCCTTGACACCAACTCTTACTCTGTAAATCCAGTCGGGCTGCATTACTGCCTGGTGAAGATGTAATCCAGAGTTGCCCAGAGACTGGTCTAAAATGGTATGGTGAACTTCCATGAAAGTAGGGCCAGTCACAAAGCCTTTTCTGACCTCCTCACCAACACTTGGATGCTCTCTTTTTGACTTGGTCTTCCCTACTATGAATCCATATCACAAGAGGTTTTGGTCTGGGGGGAAAAAATGGGGGGTGGGGGGTGGGATCAAAACATTGTAGCATGTAATTCTGTTGTTGGAAATATGGTGGAAAAAAACCCCATGAGTCAGAAATCATAATTGTATACTATTTTGTTCACCTAATACACTGATGATGGCAGTATAACAACCAAAATAGACGTGAGGTTGGTAATTGAGCAGCGTATTCAAATTACTATCAGAAATATGCATCAAAAACTGAACGCAAGTATTACAAAAGCAATGTCACTTAAAAGAGAAAGTGTATGGGAGAGGCATGCGCACCCAGCCAAGACGTTCACTCATTGCCTGTTTTAATATTCGCCAAGTTCAAGCAAGATTGCTTTGCTTGGTAGAATAGGAAAGCCTGAACCCCGCCAAGTCAAAGTAATATCTGCATTTGCCAATAGTATGCATGTTAGGGAATGACTCTGAGCTAAATGTAATGACCTGATTTGAGAACAGACTCAACCACATAAGAGAGTGTTTACTCTATAGACTTAATTTCACGTTGTAGAAGACAGTTTTTCCACATCTGAAACATGGCAACTCACGCCCTTTAGCTCTCTCTGGGAACTATGTCCACGTTCTCTCCCATGACACAGGAAAGCACGGTAGCAACATCCCACCTCCGTCTTTTTCCTAAATAGTTTACAACATGGACTGCTTACTCAAGATGTAGGAGAACTGGGTTTGCGTCTCCTTCATACGAATGCTCTAGCCGCTAAGCTGTTGTCTCTAGAGGACAGTTGTTGAGTTTTCCTTCCTACAGTGTTGACTTTGCATGGAGTGTAAACAAATACTGGTAAGGAGGAAGTTAATACAGGTGTAATCTAGCTGTTGGCGACTGGCAAAATAGTGCAGGGATCTACGTTTCAGCAGACTGGAACTGAACTTTCCTCCCCCTTTTTCTGCCTCAGTGAAATTTCCTCCCTGAAACTCCATTACCCAGAGATGTAGGCTAGGGGGATATGTAATGTTTGTAGCTCTTGAGAGGGTTTAGGCACAAATAAGAAACCTAACTGTCCTGAGTGCTCCGATGCAGCTGAGCACGGTCAGTATTGTTTAGCTCTCCTGGGAGCTTTACTGGAAGACTTCGCCCTTCTTGGCTTTTGTTCTCTGGATTGCTAGCTGGTAAATCAATAAATAAAATGGTGATTTCCCAAAGAACTCCTTGTGTTAATATACTTTGACCATTTTTCTACTGTCTAAAGTCTACCACATAACTTTCAAGGGCACTCTGGATTAAGATGAGTTCAATGGAACTACCAAATAATGTTTTGGAAAACAGATTAACCTTTGCTATGAGCCATGTCTGTTTTGAGAAATATCATACTCTGATGAGAGATGCAGCACTAAGTTTTCATGTTTAATGCATTTTAACTCTGAGAATCTCCTTATGGCCATGACAGTAAATGGAAAACAGACTATGAACAGCAATAAGCACAGATATCCTGATCTCAGCAGATTAAAAGATATTTGGGAAATAGCATGATGATTACAGCAGCAGACTCCGCGTTCTTACAGTGTTCTTAAGAAAGCGGGTATCTGGTGAGATACGATGATCCGACATGGTGTACTGTAGCTGATCATCCTACAGGGGGATGAAACAAGGGGAAGTTCTGGCTGGGGGGGAAGCAATTCACTTTGCAACTCATCTCGTGTACAGTTATCTAACTTTGAGATGGGGTTAACTTTTATTCATTGGGCTCATATATGTAATTTCTAGCACTGATATAAGATTTCCTGACATTTTCTATAAGAGAAGACCAGAGGATTTCCCTCAGAGGATTTTTTTTTGTAATTTCTAGCCTTTGAAACATAGTAAACTGGTGGCTGGGAAGGCTTGCACAAAACCTGCACCGGAGAAAAATATATGAGTTGTGGCAGCCCCCTCCATCCTGGGTTGTCATCAGTTAAACTCAAGACCAAACTAAAAGCTTGCTTTTCCCTTACAGAAAGACAAATATTAACATAGCTCAATAAGCTATAATAATTTGTCTCTGCCACCTGTAAAACTCAAGGAAAAAACCTCACGAAAAGTTTCTGGTGTGCACTGTTCTGTGAAAATAGTTTGGGAATGTTTGTTTGTAATCTAGTTTTATAAAGGAACGAATCCTTATGTGGTTATAGCAGGTGTTTTTTATGTCAGTTCATGCTTGCCCCAGCTTTTGTATTATGGATGAACAATTGTACAGGGTAGAACACTCAAAATAATCAAGTTTCCGTTAGTGTTGTGACAGCTGGTGGCTATGGATGACTGAAACTTTATTAATACCTCACAAACAGTAGAATACTTGAGTTATCAGTGTCTTACACTAAGAACAAGTTCAAGCAAAAACATAACCAAGCTTCGTTCGATGGTCAGTAACACCTCATCCCACAATGCAGATATTAGGAACTGCAGTTCTGGTCCACAAGACGGTGAACAAATGTGGAGAGGGTAACAGAATGATAATACAGGCAGCTCCGCATCACTAATGCATTATTGTGATCCCTTGGACTTACTGATGCTAATCCAGCCATTACGTAAGTACTTTTCTAATATGTAACACACGACGGCTTCTTGCCTTATTCAGCAATAAGGGCTTTAGGTGAGCTTTATATTTTCCTCATTCTGCTGTGGAAGCACAGTACAGCTTTGGCATGAACGCAAATCTGACCCATGCTTGAGAAACCGAAGGCTGCAGTGGGTGTAGGCACAGCTGAAAAATGTAATTGTTAATTAATTTTCCTTACATTAGTTCTCATGGCTTTTAAAATTGCTTTTCTTTTGGATTTTTAAGGTAGGCACTCTAAAATGGAATCTTTTGCATTGCCAGTTCTGTATGACCCCAGTTTAGTTACCTGTCTGATGACTGGTATGTTTGATGGCCGCGGTGTGTCATAACTGCCTGTAGAAAAGATGGCACTTTGGGTTTCCCCACACTGTTTTTCCCTCGTGCGGTGTTTTTGTTTACTTTTAGCCTATACTCTGTTCTGCTTCTGTTGTCTCAGACATGCCTAAGGAACAAAACTTGTTATTTGGCCGGAATAAGAGAGATTTTCTCTGTGTTGTGCACCTGGATGATATGATCTCATGTCTGAGTGTTCATAATCCATATTCTTTATGAGGTTCATCACGTGATATGACTAAGCTCACCACTAATGAGAATAATTATCTGACCTGGTAATGCAATAATCTTGGTAAATATAAATAACAAACACTGCAGTGGTTTATTGGAGCTTAGTATTGTATTTAAAGATGCCCACTGCCAAACCCCAGAGATAAAATCTATAAAATGAGGGAGCTAATTCTTTCCTTGGAGTTTTCTATTCTCCTTGCCTTACTTGTGAGGAAAACGCAAATAAAAATTGCTTGTATTTGTTTTCCAACTATTCTCATGCCAACACACTGCAGAAATGCTGCCACCAATGCCAGTGGTCTTGCTGTGCAACTGCACAGTGGTCTTGATGCTCAGGCTGACTGCACAGCTATTTGCTGTTTGGTTTTCCTATTTTAATGCTGTCATCACTAGTTTAATCAAGTGGAATGACCAGAGCCATTAGATTCATCTGTTTCACATTCTCCCAAGAAAAAAGGAATCTCTGGCTAATATCAGCATCACATAGCAGCCTCTATCCTCCACAAATACTTGGCATAGTGTGATAAAGGGGGAAAAGGGAGCGGTGGCAGAGCATATACCAGCAAGGCATAAGGCTTGCTGTCAGAGTGGCCTCTAAAGCTGAACTATTGTGGGCCAGAATCCGAAGGGCTGACCTGCCAACTGTAATAGGTGTAAAGACAGTGGCTGCTTCTGGCCTCTTGAACCTCCCCCAAGCGCTACTTGACCAGCCCAGATAACATGGGACGAAATTTAGTGCCAGACAAAATCAGTGTTCAACACCGAGCACGCTGAGAATTTTCACAGCGTACAAATACATACTTTCTGTATTACTGTGACTCTGAAATCAGAGTTAAGCTTTTGTGTGCAATTACTAGAAAAAATATTGCAAAAGTTAAAAAACACTGTTTCCACTAAAAGTCAGGAAGCTAAAATGCTGCTCAAGCTAGAAAGCAAGCAAATTCTCGTAGTTTGGGTCTTATGAACATACATTTGTATGATGCACAGTTTGTCCTAGCCTCTGGCTCTTGGCTGGGGCTCATAGCACTACCCCCAAAATAAGTGAATAAAACAAACTCTACGTTTTTCTCACTGGGTCTTTATTTGAACATATTCTACAAAGTTTGCTCTTGTAGCGTTTAGTTAGTAGTCTAGCTTAGTCAGAATGAAGTTTTTTCTGAAGTTAGTGGAAACACTTAAATTTGATCCAAAGTCTTCAAAAAATGCTAATTCCTGCAACCTTCATCTACTTAAAAAACTTGCAATTCTCTTACAGATCAGCAGTTGTTTGCAGAGAGTGAACAACTATAATGAAGTTGGTGGTAATAGTTCTGCATACCTTCTCAAAAATATAAGAAATAGATTCACAGTCTTGTCCATAAATATTATATTTTGCACCTGCCTGAGTGAGTAAACTTACCTGCCAAAGAACTATTTAATTTACATACTGGAGACAGACTGTATAGTGTGCTATCCCTAACAAAAGCCCTTACGCTGCTCAATTTTCCCTCCTCCCCTTTAGGCTTTTAAATTATTGACAATAAGATAGCAGCTGCAAGCAGATACACTTATTTCAGTATAGCAATATCATATTCTAGCACTCTTTCTGGATGTTTCCTTTATTGCTTTAGTTTTCCCATTTTAGTTTGTTTAAAAAAATCTATTAAAATGTAACAAGTCAATGGACGGACAGCTCTGCAGAGTTCTAAATTTACTTTCAGTGACTCCATATCAAACTGGCCCGATCTGCAAATCAACAGATGATTTAACTGCCATCTTTACAAATTTCATCTTGGCTCTAAAATTCATAATGTGATCTCTCTGCCTCTTACATAATTACCAGTAATAAAGACTAGCATTCAGAATTTAGCTGAGAATTATTTTGATGATGCATGAAGCAGAAGAGGCTCCAGATGCTCTCTTGAATAGCTATCGCTGCTTAGTAAGCAATTAGGAGTAGTCACAGTTTTTTACTGTATTTAAACAGCAAGTGGGCTACTGGGGCCTAATCCTTATAAAGGCTTGTAAGTGTTACCAAATTGTAAATAATATTTTAAGGCTAGGAGCAGGAATTCTACTTGTGATAGTGTAGCAAGCACATATGACTTTAAGGATGCATTAGAAATACATATATTCAAATTCGGAAATACTATTAAGCCCTGCAAAAAATAAATGTAGTTCTGTACAGGATACAGATGGAAAGGTCGCTGTGTGACTTTCTGTTGCCTTTTACAAATGCTATGGTATAAGATAATGAAATAAAAGTTAAGTAATTTAGAAATAGCCATTACTACTCTCAGACTTCATATAACCAAGTAGAAATAATTTATATGCTGCAGTGGTTTTCTCTTGCTTTCTGGTTTACCTGCGACTCTGAATCCATCTTGAATGGCACTTCCCTCCCATACTGCACATTGCTTATGAACTCCTGTCTTCCCTGTGCTGCGTATCTCACAGCAGTTGATCAAAGCCTGTACGCAACGGAAGTATTTTTGTTTTCTTAGAATTGATTCTATTCAAAGGGAAGGCTGTCTTGCCATTGGTGGCAAATTAAAGCTTTGTCTTCCTAATTCTAAACCTTGTAGTTGCAAAATTGCCTGCTACCTTAAACAAGCTTGGTCTATTCAGTAGCAGGAAATTAGTGGCATCAAGGTCTAGCAGAGTATTAGTTTCACAGACAGGACACCAGGAGTCTGATCACAGGAAATTTCAGTAACATATTGTCAGAATCCAAAATATACTATGGACAGAATTAGTGTTCTTTTCTGAGCAATCCCTAGACCTTGATGATTCATCAAGTCTTTACTAAAATAATAAATTGAAACATTCTAGGATTAGTATGCTACCAGATGTCTTCAGCCTCACCACAGTAACACAGGGCGCAAGCTAGGAGTACAGAGCCATAAAGACCTCTTGAGGATGGACTGAGCTTCCTTTTGGTAAGCTTGCTTAGACTACAGTGTTACAGCTTTATGGGATAATCCTCTTTTTCATCTTTTACTCATTTTCACTCTGTTTCTCCTTAGAATGATAAACACATCCTGGTATTCATCATTCCAGACTGGATATGAAGATTGTTTTAACAAAATACACTGTTATGCCAACACAATGATTTCTGCAGTTTGGTTTAATTCTAATCATAAATCTTGTCTTAACATGTCTGAGAATGACGTTACAAGGTAAGTACAATAACTGGATGACTCAATATATGCAGAAAAAAACCTATGTTCCTGCCTATAGGGAAGGGTGTGGAAGAAGAGAGAGGGCACCTACCAGACATTTTCCCTATGGTTGTTTGAACCACAGAGAAATACTTTGTCAGCTTTGTGGTTTTATATCATGATTTCATCTGTACAAATCACAGGATTGGTTAACATGCCTGATTTACTTCAGGGATTTTGAAGTTGCTAATACTGAAGCACTGTCTTTCTAATTGAAAAATCTGGTCACCTTAGTGCTACCCTACTTTGCCCTCTATTTGGAGCTGCATGTTAAAGAGAGAATCCATCTCTGTCTGCTTAGAAGCTCCCTGCACACCTGAAAATTTATTTGCTACCTGCTATACCGTTTTACCTTCTGAACATATCCAGACGCTTAATCACTTGTATTCAACTAAATTGGAAACAAAGGAGAGGTAATTTGAGAGAAAGTTATAGCAATGTGATCCAAGGAGCAGTATGCAAATTTCTGGAGAGACTATTCCAACTGACCTGTAAAAATAGATGTGTTCCATGCACCAGAGGAGATAATGTGAGCTACATTCACAGAGAAACTAGGGAGATAAATCAGAAGTGCTAAGAGCAAAACTCATAGACTATTGAGCACAATGCAGTCTTTAAGAAAGTACCATGACAACATTTTTCTGAAACAATCAAAGATATCTAAGGAGTTGTCAAAATCAAAGCTTCTTAGATACGTTCTCAGAATATATATTTTTGGATTTCAAAAATTGATACCACAAATGATCAAAGGAATCAAGAAAGCTGGTAACAAACTGTTAGTTAGCAACCATCCTGAACTACTTCTCCTGCTGCCTAAACTATGTAGCATCTGTAAAAGAAAAGAGAGAAAGAAACCTTGTCATAGCCTGTGCAAACAGAAGAGATGAATAGTCAACCTGGATATTCCGATATCCAAAATTATTATATAGACTTGCCAATAACTCAAAAGCTTATCAGAGAGAGATCATTATAGAAAATGAAGCTATTTATTTTCAGAGGGCAAAATACAATTGAAAAACTTTACACCATTAATTGCGTACCTACAACTCCTGCCCTGTGAAAGACATGATGTACTCCTATAAACATTGTCTCTTTCACTATGTACAGTGATCATATGCAGTCTGTAAAAGTATCTCAACCACCACAACCTATGCAAGTTTTGCTCTCAAAATTTGCCATGAAAACCCCATAACGCGCTTTCATACTTCTGCTGTTCTCAAGTAATAAACTGCAATGTCATTCGTGTAAAAGGCCAATATAAGATTGAAAATACGTCAGCTAAGCACTAGCAGACAAACAAAATACCTCTTTCTCTATGGCATAAATTGATTGCTTGTTGGCAATCGCAGGAAATGAAAACAAGGATTAAGAGAGATGTAAAGAATGACCTTATGCTTTATTTTTTATAACACATTGGGAAGACAGCGTGGACAAAATTCCATTGATTCTGATCATGTCCTACGTGTTTAATAACAGAATAAAGATTTGGTGTTTTCTGCGGGATTAATATTTACATACAAAAATTAAATGACTTTTTAGAATTATAGAAATGAAGGACTTGCTTCCATAAAATGAAAATCATACTGGCTAATTGTAAATGTATGCCATTTAATAGCTATGATGAAAATACATAACACTATTTCTGCAGCTCATCAGCTTCCATGTCTGAATGAAAAATGCAGAGTTGTACTCGGTATAGCTACTGGTGTCCAGCGGTATTACCCCTTGTAAAACAGCGTCTCTGAAGGCAGGCCTTGTTCTCAAGGAATACGGGAAGAGGTGAAGAAGGAAAAGGGAGGGGAAAATAGGCAGTTGGAGGTTGAATGGTTATTTAAGAAGACAGGGCAAAAGGCTCTGAAGCCAGGAGCTTTGATTCTCTCCTTAAGACGCTCTGTTTACATAGGCGTTTTCAGTGACTTAATATTTTAAGAACTGTGATGCCCCAACGCTTGAGAACATTTTCCATATCAGATAGCCTAAGTCAACCCGCTAAAGTTATTCCCCAAGGGCCAAATTCAGTCATGTTGCATCACTGAAAGTCTGCTGAAGTTAGTCTGTATGCTGGAATTAGTGAAAGGGGAATACAGCTTGGAAAACGTAAATGTTTTCCATTCTTTCTCTTTTTGAAGCTGATCCTGAAGACTATCTGGAATTCAAGATCTGTCCATGTTTAGGCCACATGCTGCAAAATACATTAAAGCATAACTTAATTCTAATCTTGTTGTTCACAAATTAGAATCAAGTGTTTTGTGGGATTAAGGTCTGTATTTAGGAATGAATAATCTATCATCACAAAAATACACACAAATCTCTATTTTAATATCATAATTAGAGACAATACCATGCTTGTAGTACTGTGTAAGAATGTATTTCCATTAGTACGACAGAAATGAGAGCCAGGTCTGTCAGTTGCCTAGGGACCTACATAACACTTTGTCTCCATATTTTTTCCTTATTTATTCATTGTATTATCTCCTGCAAGTGCAAAGCCTGCAATCCCGTATGCATATCAGTGTTGTACATACCGGTATCACAAAACTCCTCAAAGAACACCAGGAAATGCAACAGACGAGGGCGCAGATCGCATGGGTCATTTTCTCTCCTCAAATGATTATGAACTACTAAAGAAAGACTTTCTTCTCTGCCTACTGCATGTCTAACCGAATGAAAATGTTCTACTGAAAGAAATTAAAATCCTTTCTATAATACATTGAAGCCTCAAAAAGAGGAGGGGGAGGGGGGAGGGAGGCTTAGGATGGTCCTTGGATACCCAAAAGTCAATATCAAGAAGTTTATCTTTTGCTTCTGCAATGAATTGGTGAGACGAGCAAGAGGACTTTGTATCTTGTTTTCATCCCTTTTCTTAATGAAGGATGTGGAGATGCTGAAGAGAGTTCAAAGAAGGGCCACAAAAATGATCCAGGTCCTGGAAAACAAGCATTAATGATGTAAGGCTTAAGAAGCTTAACTTATTCAGCTTAATTGAAAAGAAGGTTAAGAGGTGACTTGATCACTGTGTCTATCTACACACACCTTTAATGAGCACCTGATAGTGAATGGCATTGCAACAACACTGACAAAAGCAGAACAAGATTTACTGCCTGCAAAGTTGGCAGGCAAGTTTTCAAACAACCACAATCACACAATTACCTGGTGATGAGGATAATAGAGCAGTGGAACATCTTACCAAGTGATGAACTCACCATCACCTGAAACGTTCACAGCCAGTTCTATACTTAAAAGATACCCAGCTTCTGGGATAAATTGCGTGGTCTCTGAATGTAAGGAGATTGAGCTGGCTGGTTTTCACGGTCCTTTCTGATCTTAGATCATGTGAATCTGTCAGTTCTCCTGTTCATCCCTTTAATTCATGGATATCATAGGGACAACGAAATTGCCGGCAGCTGCAATCAATAGGCTTGTAACACGCACAGCTTTGTATCAACACAACTCAAATCTGTTTCAGGGCATCATCTGTTCAGCCATGGAACTGAGCAAGATTGACCCTGGCCCTAACCCTTCAGTACGTGATTGGCTCAATTTATTCTTAGGGCTATTTGCCTTCTTTTTAACTATCAGAGATTGGCTAAAAAGGAAGGGGGTGGCCCAGGGCGGGCTGGTACAGCACAAGAAATGCCAGACCCGACTTATCTTTTTTGATATCTGGCTAATCTTCCCGCTTCGTATGATTAAGGTCAAACTGATTACCCGATTATTTTTCTTCAGGCAGATTACCGTCAGGAAGCTTTGTTTTCCCTCAGAAGCAGGGGCACAGCTAGGAGCTGGGAGCATCCGGGTGTTCGCTCCGATGGATGCTGCTTGCGTCGTGGCTTTTCTGTTTTTCTAATTTGTGTCCGTGACGCAAATGTTCTGAAGGACTGGGATGCTTAAGCCTGACGAGATCCATAGCTTAAACAGAGGGCTAGGAGTGAAATGTGTTGTCTTGCGGTATACGCACAGGGGAACAAAGAAACTTCTGTTCACCTCAGCTTTACGTAAGTGGGAATACAGCGGGAGCCACGCTAACCATCACCTGTCCTGCTGCCAAGTTCCTGCAGAGGTTCCTCCACATTAATCACGCTATTTAATCACGGCCATCTGTTCCAACAGCCAGATATGTGGCGGTCCCTTGGGAGGGGGGGAACGTACACACACACCGTACCCGAGACAGGTGGAGCTCGGCGAGGGGCGAAGCCGGCCCCGGGGCGGGGAAGGTCGGGCAGCACCTGGAGCCGGCACGGAGGCAGGAGCGGCGGGGAGGCGGCCGGGGGGCCGAGCTGTGGAGGCCATTTGCCGGCGGGCGGGTGAGTGAGGGCTGCGGGCGTCGCCGCCCGCCTCAGGAGCGCTGCCCTCCGCGCTGAGGGAGGAGCCTCCCCGTCGGGGGGTGGCGGGGCCGGCGGCCGCAGGCCTCACGGGATGGTAGCGGGTCTGGTGGCCGCTCACTTCACGGGATGATGGCGGGTCCCTCAGGCGCGGGACGGCGTCCGCCTGTTGCCGCGGCAACCGGGCCCGCGGCCGATCCTCCCCTCCCCGCAATGGCCGCTCGGGCGGGGTGGCGCCGTCGTGAGGAGAGGGCGGGTGGGGGTCGACCGGGAGCGGGGGCTTTTCCTCAGCGTCCCGTTAGCCGGGTTCTCGGCAGCGGGGAGGCCGCGGCCTGTCCCTCCCCTCAGGCCTGGGAGGATGGGGGAAGGTGCCTTTGGGGATGCCGGTGCCCCCAGCAAAACCAGGCCCTGAGGCGATTGTCGTGCCTCTCCTCGGGGCCTTACAGAGGGCACCAGGGTCGGTCTTGGTGTGTTTCCAGCTCCTTTGGTGAGCACCCAGGGCTGGAGAGATGGAGGTGGCTGTGACCTAAACCCCTCCAACAGCCCTGGGGTGTTCGCAGGAGCCCCTGAGGCGCTGGTGGAGCGAAAATGTTGTTGTGGGAGCCGCTTTGGTGCTGGTTTGGTGCAAGACCTTGGTCAAGTCTCATCGCGTTTCTGTGAGAAATCTCCCTGTGGATGGTAGATACGTTCACACAAGAGCAGATGGGGTACCGTGAGGTTTCTGTTCTCTCTTCAGAGACCGCACTTTTGGGATTTTTTGTTTGTTTGTTTTTAAAGAATGCGTCCGGAAGACTAACCACGGAGTTGCGGTGTTTTTAATTCTAAAAGAGAGCGTGATCCAGACATACCTTTTGTTTGCTTTCTGTCTTACCCATCTTTCAGAGGAAAACATACTCAGTGTGTTCCTAAACTCAGGTGCATCTTCTTGTTTTGCTATATAGAAAGGAGTTTTATTAGTATTTTGATAAAGTGACGCAGCAGCGTAAGTTCTCCAATGCTCCACTATATGTCGTGGCACACGTATCAGACATTGGTCTGTGACTCCGTCTGGCACATACCAAGATTTTGTGGTTTTGTCCTGCTAACAAGGACAAAAAGAACAAAGGGGCAAAGTACATACTAGCAAAGAACAGTTATATTTAAGGCCTTTACTTTGCCCTTAGTTTACCTCCGCTGTTCTTGATATTGTCAAGTTTCCAGAGCTCAGTGGTATCTCTTAATTTGGAATTTCCTTGTTTGTTGAGGTCAGCCCATGAGGCTTATTTTAATGATTTTTTTTACTGTTCTTGCAATCTCTTATTGCAAACAGGAAAAAGAAATAATTTTAAAACACTGAAAAATATTAATTAGGCAAAGAGGAAATATTCCCTAGGAGTGTCAGGTTTCAGAGTAACAGAAATGTCCTCCTTGTGTCAGCGTAATCGTGGCTATTTATTTCCTTCACTTACTGCCATCATTATTCTGGTTTTGGTGCCAGCACTGCATGTGAATTCCTGAAGTATGCAAAAATGAAGCACTCATTGCCCTGGAGAAGTTAAAGACACAACCTGAGGAGAATCTCCAGCTGCTCTGATAATATAACCTAAATAAGAGGTGTAACCTTGTTTGGCATTCCTGCCAGTCCCATGTGACATGTAGTAATATGCTTAAGTCCCCAAATACTGTTGTAAATCTGGCCCATAATCTACAGTGCACAAGCAGCAGGGATCTGGGAGCAACATCTGCTCAAAGCGTGCACACCAACTACCTCTTAATGCCTTGTGGTGCCGAATAAGGGCCCCACTCTCTTTTTCCACCGAAATCAAGTTGGTTTTAGTAACAATTTTGGTCATCACAGACTCAATTCCATCATGGATCTAGAATTGGCCATTTAACTGTTTGTTTTGCTGCCTTTTTTTTTTTTTTTAATTGAATCTTTAGGTGCCTTTGTCATTTCTTTTTTGACCTTGCCTTCCGCTTTCTGTCTGTATTATTTCAGGAATGAGTTTTCATTGCTGGCTCTCTTGCTAATGTAGCAGTTGTGCTGGGCAAATGACAAAGGCAAAGAACTAAGAGATGAAAGCCAACTGGTGTTACCCATATGATTTAAAGTTGCTTTTTCTTTATATAAACAACATGCCTGAGGTTGCTGTTTCAGCTTGCTTTATCCCACCCATGAATCTCTGGATTTACATGTCAGTCTGTGTTCTGCATTGTATCTTTTTCCTTTTTCTTTTTTGAGTGTGTGATTCATTATAGTTTAGCATCATAAAGAGAACCTCTAGTGTGCAACACATACAAGTCAGAGATACCATTACAAAATTGCTGTCCTGCAGTGCATATAATCAGGAATATGCCCTGAGAGGAAGCTTTGGCTTCCCTAAGATGCTTTTAGAAGTCTTGTGTGGCAAAATATCTCCAGCATGCCCCTGAGCGAGCAGTATCAAATGATTTTCAAAGCCCGGGTTTCTTCTTTGTGCAGTTTTATTTTAGGAATAAACACTACAAAATCCAGCTCAGGGCTGTGAAAACAGGAAGGTCTCAGCCTTATTGGTCCCTTTGGCATGGCATGTATTTAAAATGTCGTATCAGGATAAGGGTGATGAGATTCATGACCTTGTTTGCAAGGGTGTCCTAAGCTAACAGGCAATAGTGCCTGACGCGCAGTTGCAAATTTTGATTTTAAAGCATTATCAAAGTGGTGTAAAATCTCCCATAAAGAGCAACAAACCTCACCTGACTCACTGAAGAGTCACATTTGAATTCAGATTATTTCTGATGTTGCATAGTCTGTTATTTTGTTCAAAATTACAGTGTGGCCACAACAGGAACTTCAATGAAGCTGAGAACAGTGGTATTTGGGAAAACAAGAATATCACAGTATTTATGTTCATGCTTTTTGCAGGCCTCCACACTGCCTAAGGGGGAATCTTTTAAGAGCTAGATCTTCACATGAAGATCTGGTTTCATTTTTTTCCACCATCTGGGAATCGATATATTCTTAGAGGATCGCGACTTGTTTATCATCTTCTAAAGCTGGATTCTCTTGCATGAAAGCTAAAGTGTAAATATAAATGAGAATAGATGGAGTTCAGAAACACTGGAGATGAATGCAAAATTGAACAGCAGAACTTCATCATAGAATGTTTTAAAATCAGGTACTGCTGGCTAAAAATGAAACTACATTTTAGCACTTTAATCGTACTGAGCTTAAAATTCAGAAAAAAAAAAGGCAAAGAAGGAGTAAGAGTAAGTTGATTTTAAAGCATAATTCATTACAATACAAGGCATAGTGTTTGGAATTAGAAGAAACACATTTATTTCCAGTATATCTCAAGGTAATTAAAGTGAATCAATGTTTGGGCCACTGAATTTTATCCCAAGAGTTTTTGTTCATTTTGATGAATAAACCAAGGAAATGCCATGTAATTAAAATATGGAAGTAGTTCCATGGAGGACAAAAGTAGAAATAGGTTGAAGAAGAGATTCTACACATGAATAGAGGATAGGTCCATCAGTTGCTACTGAATAATACAATGGTGTTAATGTAACATGCAGCTCAGGAAACCTGTTAACTGGTTGTTGCCAGAAGCAAGAATGGCAGATAAGCGAGAGAATCTTTTTGTGTGCTGTAGGATCTCTGCTTTCTGTAGCTTTCGGCAGCTTTTGCTACTGGACGTAAACAGGGGAGTGGGCTAGGTGTATGTGCAGAAGCCCACTACAAATGCTGAAGTTGTCATAAAGAGCCTTAATTTGTCAGCTCTGCATCCCTTAACGTGATAAAGGTTATTTGACTAAGTTTGATAAGAACTCTAGTATTGCAGGACTGAAGCAATGAATGCTTTTGGGGTTTGCTAATTAAAGACAAAAAACCTTATATACTTCAATTTAAATGAGTGACACTTGGCAGGTCTGAATTATGCAGCTGGAGAAGTTCCAACACTGTCGGACTCCAAGATATAGGCTAGTAATTGCCTCCGGTCTGAAACTATTTTTTACCAGGCAAAACACATAATCTGATGATGTTTGTTATAAGCTATATTTTACTTTGAAAACCACAACAATCCTTTGTCCTCTCAGGAATGTGGAGTTGCATTTGTGCCCTTTTGATGGGGTTTTCTGTTTTTTCCTTTGTTCTTAGATTTGCTGTGCAGGTTAATGTCTACTTTGTAAGGATGGGTGCGTTGTGGGTTGGCCCCAAGCACCAGACAGCCCATATTTGTGTAAGCCCTGCAGCAGATGAGGAATCCAGTTCAGACCTTCAGTCCCTCCTCTGGTTAAAGAAAAAATAGTCATGGTCAGTTCTCTGTAAGTAGCTATTATGGCTGGGAAACTGAAATGCAGAACCATGTCTACTTCTTACACCCTCGCTTGCTCTTGTAGGGGTCATATGTGAAGTAGAAGTTCTTCAAAGGCTGTTTTCATCTCTGCACTGTTTCCTATGGTGAGAATCATCAATGCAAAGAAACGCTGCTGCGTAAGTTGGGACTTTATTGCCTAGTGGATATAGTGAAACTACATTATAAATGTTGATGGTGCAAGCCCAAAGAGAACTTTATTTCCCCCCCAGGTCCTCGTGTTATAAATTACATATTCACAATGTATACTCGAATGGCCTTGTTACCCTGTTCTGATTGCTGGCAGATGCTGTACAGCTAATGGTGTCATTTCTGTTACTACATCAGTTGTTAAGTGGGCCAGAAAACAGCCTTTAAGATTAAAGTTTAATCAATCCAAGTATTTTGAGAGCGCAAGTATAGACTTTATTCTTCTTGAGAATTGCAGTCTACTTTTTGAAATCCCTGGCAGAGATAGAATGTTCTGTCAGAAAATGTCTCCAGTGAGAAATAGCAGGCAAAGAATATTTTCTGTGGGATGGCATGAGCAACCTTGTACTTTAAAGCTTGTATATTAATTGCTTGTTAATGGGCAGCTTTTGGCAGACTTTCTTTTTGGTATGGCCTCAAGAATTTTAATGGAGCATCAGTCAGTGAGTGGAGAAAATATACTTTAAAAACAATAAACAGGATATTCGGTGGTTGTGTCAGTTTGTGACATCGGCTGAATCAGTCATGTTCTAGTTTTGGTCAATTATAAACTCTGTGTTAACTTCATTAAGAGCAGGAAGATGCATTACATTCTTCTGACTCCGATGCAATATGTTTTTCTGGATTATTTTTTTTCCCCTGCCTGACATATGTGTTTTCAGAAAGGTTCAGAGGCAAACAGAAATGTTAGAACCCCTGTGGGTAGTAAGGAGTTAATTTTCTTTGTCTTGTTTACAGGCCTCTGAAAGTGATTCCCAAAATGTTTTCAAGCTCACTGAACATTTTGTATACAATGTTTTCACAAGCAGAGAGGCTATTACAAGCTAGAGCATATAGGTACACTAGTGCATGTATGGAAATACGCATAAAATGTCCTTTTCTTTTGAAAAAATCACACCAGTCTATTTATCCTGTGCTCATGGAAAAAAAACCAGTGCTGCCGAGGTGATTGAGCCTCTTGGTTTTGATTCCTATGCTTTCCTTTGTTTTAATGGTTGTTAGTTTAAATTTCCCCAAAGTAGGGTATTCTTCCCAGAAAAGAAGGGAAAGATAGCTCCGATTAATAACATGCCTTAAACCAACCAAAGGTAAAGTGAAAAAAATCCAATGGGAAAATTGTAAAGTGAAGGAAGAACCCTCAGCTTACATTGAGCACAGTCTGTCGCTTCAAAAAAAGGAGCCCTCAGCACAGAAAGGCTTTTCGGTGCCCAGCTGTTCTTTGCTGTGTCACGTCCTCTCATGTATTCTGGCCACCTCGTTTGAGAGAAGGACGGGGAATTCTGAATTGCCACGACCTGAATGAGCTTTAAATTCTATCTGACAAATTGATGCATGTTTTGGCAATCTGATAACTGAAAGGTGAGAGCATGGAGCAAGTTCTCCCTCCCCCTGATCTGGCACGTTCCCATTCCAGCTTGCTGAGCATCATTCCCACAAAAATGTCAAGAGTAACTCCCCCTGTAGAACAAAGGAGGACTGGTTTTGAATTTTCCTCACCTCTTCTAGCTTTGCACCTCATTACTTCTGCTTCCAAGATGTAGATGCAGTAATAGTAATTCTGTGGGATGTATGTTGTAACATAGGGATTGGCAAACTTTCCTGGGTGAAAGAAAGGGCTCCAGACTGTTTTGGTTTTTTTTTTTTTTTTTTTGGTCCCAAATTAGATGTTAAATGTGTTGAGGTCTCCAAGTTTCTTCCATCTTTCAGAGCGGGAAGATGGTAGCAGTCACTTTAATGGTGGTGTCTTGCTTTTTGTGAAAAGCAGAGTGTCCCTGTTGCTGTTACGTGTAGAATGTGATGGCAGCCAGAAGACAAGGAGCTATTGCCCCTCATGGATGCTTCTCTTGGGGTGCTGCGGGTCTCAGGTCCTGGTCCCGCACTGGCTTTACTGTCTGCCACTCAGGGTCTATCTTGTGACGCCTTTTGTGTCGATGCCAACAATTGCCAGTCTTTTTCCTCATTAGCACATACTTTCATAGAATGTGATCAGGAGAAAAATATTGCAGAGCCTTTTGTATTGCTGTATACCTAACAAAGTGATACTAGCAAGAAACTGGAGAGTTAAACTACTTAACAGATCCTGCTTTTCACCTCGAAATACACACCTTATTGTATAAACATAGGCATTGTACACACAGCATGCGGTGCAACCTTAATTCTGCTGGGTCTTTGTCCTTCTGTACGCACTGTTATTGCTGGATTGTATTTTCCTTAACGCCAGGAGCTCTTCATGCTTAGCACAGAAACTAGCTGTTGGAAGATCACAATTTAACAAAGGCTTTTATGCAGAGTGGAGATGAGAGAAGGTTAACATCTTCAGGCAGCAAAGATAATGCTGTAGTCAAGGTCTTCATCTGTTGTAGGGATGTCACTCCCCATGAAGAGGATATTAGGTACGGCCATCAATTTTGCGTATCCCACTCACGCTGGGGTAGGGGCACCACTAGGTTAGCAAAGGTACCGAGTTAGTCATGCTTTTGCATGGGAAGCCTCTGCTAATCAAGTCTGCCTGTGTAGCATACAAGTTTTTATCCAGAACATGGAAAAATACTTGAAAAAAATCCCTTCGCATCTGGTTTTGCAGAATAAATCTACTTGTTGCATTGTATCTGTTAAGGATCTTCCCCTCCATCTAGTTTTGATGGTCTGGAGATGTTCTTAAGTAGTGAAGATTATGACAAGTGAGGCTAAATTTTTACTTGAACCTAATCCCAACACTTCCTTCAGAAAGCTGCATGGAGAGGAGACAAAACCACATGGAGAACAGAAAAGTTTGAAACTAATCCTGTGTGATTAGATGCATAAATTAAAATGTCTCTGGTGTTTTTATTTTGAAATACCATTTTATAGCACAGCTCTAAACTCCAGATTCACTCTCTAATTCAAAATTAAAAGCAAACCACCTACCAGCCATGCGAGGGTTCACTTCACTTAGGTATGTCCTTTGTTTAAAATGTCTTGCGTTGCTTTGTTCATCCCGTTCAGATTCTTGATCCATTCCAGCTTCAGTGAGGCGCTACTGAGCGCTATCTCCCTATGTGTCTTCAGAGCTCCTTTAGCTTCCTAAATCCTCTGAGTCCTGTTCAGTTCATGGTCCTTCTCTCTCTTTCTCCCTCCTTTCTCACTGTTGCTGGTTTTGTGCTTTTTCCTTTGTTCTAAGCCTTTCCATGTGCTTGGAATAGCTGTCCAAGCAGAGTTCACAAAGACCCATTTTTTTCTAAAAATGGTTCTTAAGACTGAACCAATTTCTAGCCACTTTCTAACTCAAAATGCCATACATCATCCTGTGTGTGTTTTTTATTGATGTGTGTGCTCCTTTGGTGCCATTAGGCTGTAAATTTTTGGAGCTGACTCTTATTTGTACAGTACATTTTACCTAGTGCACATTGCTCTGCTCATCTAAAGCTCTATATAAATAATGAAAATGTACAGGGCTTGCTGGCACAAGTCGGTAGAGAGCTGCATTTCCTGAGGCGCTGCTTCAGAGCTCTGCTTTGTTTCCGGGAGCTCTGCTTTGTTTTTGAGTCTGTTGTGCAAGTATTTTACATAAAGCTTCATGTGAGCTTCAGTTCCGAGTCTTGCATGTTACATAAAGCACACACAAACCTGTGTTGCACCAGAGCATGCAGAATGCAAAAAAGGCTGAGAAAGCTTCCTCTCCGCTCCCATCTCTTCCTCAAATGCCGAAATAAAATAGCTGAGAACCCTGCCTCTAGGGCATGGGAGGGGACATTGTTGTCCTGAAAGCATGCAGAGCTGCGGGAGGAAGGTGTGTCACCAACCCACAGAACAGCTGGTTTTGGCCAACAGGCAAGCCGTGTGAACGAGCTCTCAAGAAATACCTGCTTAGAGCGACTGCAGTTGTAGCTTTAGGATATAAAGCAAATTTGGGTTAAAAAGTGTTCATTGATTAAGGAACCCATTTGCCATACAAACAGCGTCTTAAGGCCTGGTCAATAGCAGCAACCCTCCTGGAAGTGTGCCAGGTTGAGTTATTTTTGCATTGCAAAGTGCCTTCAGATAATTTTTCTGAAGGGTGCTATATAAATAAAACAACTGCCTGATTGATTTAAAGTGAATCTCTTGAATTTTGGCTCCCCCTTCTACAAATTACATGTGTCTAAATTTCCCTGCTTCAAAAATTAAACCAGATATATCATGGGTGGAATGAGATTAATTTTATTACACACAATAGTTCATTAGTGAAGTAGGAGCAATTTCATGTATTTATGCATAGCCTGCCCAGAATTTTTTTACTGCAGCTCTTTCAGATGTAAATAAAAATATAATGCTCATTGAATTGCTTATTAGACAGCATACAGTAATAGAAAGTGTTTATGGAATTGTGCTGTAGGTTACATTTCCAAATTCCTAGGGAACATCAGGCTGCAATTGGCACTGGGGACCAAACCCATGATGGAGGGCCGACATTTTGGCCAGCAGCGTGGGCTGACCAGAATAACTACAGCGGCAAAAGGTTGAGTTGTAGCATCCCAGATCCAGGCTCTGCAGTGTGCTGATGAATGGCTTGCATGTGCCCTGTGGAAAACAGAAGCCGGAGCTCAGTTCTGGAAGCCCTCAGGAATTCAAAGAGGGGCTGAGCCTTTGCAGCCACCGTTCTGACTGAGTCCTGCGAGGACTCCCAGAGCCAAAGCAAGCAGTCTCCATCTTTGTCTGGTGCTAAGGAGGTGGCGTGTGTAACCCAGGACTGCAGCAGACTGCGCTGGATGCAGAGGAGAATGTATTAGTGTTGCATAAATTCACGTGGAGTGGGAGCCATACATTCATGGCTGCTCACCGAAGAGTCACCCTCTTTAAACTGCGCGATGTTTACGTGCCTACATCTGTTTTTGTCGAGTAGGTACCATATGTGAATATGCTTTTTTTTTTTTTTTTTTTGATGCCACAAGTATCTTTGTAGCCCAGTTTATTCCTACATACATAAGAGCAGCTGGCAGCTGGATGAGACTAGCAGACCTGTTAATGTCAATCCTGAGTCAGTCAGCAGGATCAATGTTTTGAGGCAGTTCTTTCTCCCAAGTGGCTGATCACAGGAGCTGCACAGAGATTTCTGCTTCTGGAATTGAATTCTTTTTCATTATGCGGTAACATCATGTTGCAACAGAATTAGAGGAGCTACTCCTAATCCTGCCTGCCTTTGCTATTATTTTCAGATCACTATCTACTTGGTAATAAATACGTGTCCTCTTGAAAGACATGCAAATGGTGACGATGAAATTGTCTATTTTCGGCTACTTACAGCGTGAACCTGTGCAACTTTGGTTTAGTGCAGTTCTCATTCTTTTCTGCTCAGAACTGTTAAGACTCTGCAAGGTGACCTTCTGATATGAAGCACTGTGCTGAGGCCATCAAACTCACCTCATGTTGGCCCACGGAAGGAATTAATCTGTATGTTCAGCTGTCATTACTGGTCCTGCAAAGCCCTTTGGATTCATTTGAGCACTTTTATAGAGCCTTTATAAATTTGATTATTTCCCTTTAAAAATATTTGTGTATTTTTACTTAAGGACTAAAGTGGACGTTATCTTCCTAAAAGACACAGCTAGGGAATGGTTAAGCCTTTTAATATCCCTAGGTGGGAATTAGGGAACAAGAATGGATGCTTTGTAAGGAATTACTGGTTATTATTACAGACTTCTGAAAAACAGACATGAAATTAACAGTTGTGTGTCATTTCATTACTGCTTTGGCAGTCTGCTTTCTTTTTCTTTAAGGCTAAGATGGTTGCTAGGGCTTTGTAGTGAATAACCTTTTTGTGTTCAGCTCAAGGCGGAGTATAATTATTTTATAATTTTGGTTCGTGGGGCTGTTTTAGACATTTTCAGGAGAAAAAGAACTCAGCTTCTGTTAACCCCCCTCGTACTCAGTTGCCAGTCATTGGCATGTCACAGCAACAGAAAGAGAAGCTCTGTGTCTGTCCTCATCGTTTGCACTTGGTGTTTGCCCGAGGATCTGGCTACCGCCAGTGAGATGAATGTGGACTTGACACTGTTACAAGCTGGCACTGATTGACTTTGAAAAGTGAAGTTCCCTGTCAAGGTATGTGTCTGGTTAATGGTGTAATCACTGCGCAGGAATGAGGTGGTGGACGGCAGCTGCTAGAAGTAAAAGCTTTGCACCTTGCGTTGATGCTGACATCCTGCAAACCCATGTAACTCTTTGGCTTCAAGGGGGAAACTTACTTCTAGGAGTCAACAAACTTACTCTTCCACATGGTTGTAGTAAATGTTCCCTCCATCAGACTGGTGTTTTAGGATGTGACAGGTTTTTAGTCAGATAGTCTGATATAGCTGTGTTACAGCTGCTTGCAGTGGGGCAGTGAGATGGTGTAAGGGTAGGATCTGTCAGATCAAAAGTGGGTGTTTTGAACATGGGTATCTCCATCTGAGCCGCTTATCCTGGATCACTCAGCAGTCCTGGAGAGCAAGTTCATGGTCAGTCTCCCAAAGGTGTGATTTGCCCCACCTGCAAGTCATCCCTGCTTGGTCAGCTAAATCATGCTTTAAAGTCCAGGCTGTGTGGGCTGGCTGGTGGGCTGGAATGGCAGCAGGTGCCTTGCTCAGATGCAGGGCAGGCACCTGCAGCCAGCCAGTCCCTCTCCTCCGCTCTTGCCCCTCTACTCCACTCTCTTGAGACCCCACCTGGAGTACTGTGTCCAGCTTTGGAGTCCCCAACATAAGAAGGACATGGATCTGATGGAAGGGGTCCAGAGGAGGCCCCGGAGATGCTGGGAGGGCTGGAGCCCCTCTGCTGTGGGGACAGGCTGAGAGAGCTGGGGGGGTTCAGCCTGGAGAAGAGAAGGCTCTGGGGAGACCTTGGAGCCCCTTCCAGTCCCTAAAGGGGCTCCAGGAAAGCTGGGGAGGGACTCTGGATCAGGGAGGGGAGCCATGGGACGAGGGGGAATGGTTTTAAACTGAGAGAGGGGAGGTTGAGATGAGATCTCGGGAAGAAAATTTTCCCTCTGAGGGTGGTGAGCCCCTGGCCCAGGTTGCCCAGAGAAGCTGTGGCTGCCCCATCCCTGGAGGGGTTCAAGGCCAGGTTGGATGGGGCTTGGAGCAACCTGGGCTGGTGGGAGGTGTCCCTGCCCAGGGCAGGGGGGTGGGAACTAGATAATCTTTAAGGTCCCTTCCAACCCAACCCATTCTATGATTCTGTCCCAGCCTCTGAGGCTGCCCTGCAGCATCGCTGCTGAAACCCGGGGCTTGTGAATGCGCTGCCCCACTGGTACCCATTACCCGCTGTAGCTCCGCTGTAGTTCACCTCTACCAGATGCAGTACCCTCCTCTTTCTGTTTTTAATGGACCGTAAGAATGCAGTTACACGTCTGCTGTGTGTTGTACCTTATTGTTTGATGAACTGCTTGCAATCCAGTGCTGCAGACGTTATGTTTTGTGTTTTTTTTTCATTGCTAATTGCTTTACTACATGTGCAAAGTCTCAAATGATGTGAATGCTAACAAAACCCCCCATAAGTTAGCCTTGCTGGCAGCTATTTAGAATTGGTGACTCCATGTATTTATGGGTTGGAAAGTGTTTAAAATGAGAGGAAACATATTCTTGCTTAAGGTGTGTCTCTAACTTGGGATCCATCACTTCTGCATGTTGCCGTAGCAACGCTGCAATGGCATGGGAGTTCCTTTTATGGCTGATTTCCGAGCGGATCGTGGCTGGAGCTGGCAGGCTGTGTTACCAAGCAACCCGGTCCTACGCTCCCGTAACTAGGAAATGCAGCCGGTGCTTTTTAATATTGCCCATGATTTTGATCATATGTTCATTCTGTCAACTTTTGTCTTTTTGGTGTGAAATAATTCCTGTGGAGTACTACAGAAAGATCCCTGTTCTGTGGGGATTTTTCCCCCTCCTCTGCTTTCCCTCATTTGAATGTTCAATGTGGGAACATTCATAGGAAGATGAAGACAACAGTCCATTTATTTAAAAAAAAAAAAAAAAGTTCTATTCAACACGTGATGCTGAACAGTAATTAAAGTGATGCCATCTGCACCGTGTGAAAAGAGATGCATCCTTAGCTTCCCAGGTTTGCAGCTGATCAGATGTCATGTCTCGGGACAAGCCTCCCAAAACACAGGTGTTGAAATGCTTTTTGAAAGTTTGTTTTTTCTAGTTCCTGCTCTGATACTAGTTCCTTTTGTGGTTTTATCTTCCCTGTACTTCAGAGGGCTTTTGATAATAACCTGCCTCATGGAGGAGGATGTGAATTATTAGTAAAGCTTAGGAAATCATTACGAAGACGGATGATGAAATTAAAATGTAAAGTTGTGTTAAATATTTATACTGTAGTCATATCCTCCCCGAGGTTGCCTGTCAGGTCTCCCCTGATAGACAAACAGATAGAACGGCATAGTCCATATTGCCAAGAACAGTCAGTCACCTTGATTTGAACACGAGGAAATAGTTTATGCAAGGATTAACTTCAAGCACACAACCCCTCCTATTTAAGCTAATACAACTATGTACGTGCTTAATGTTAACTTTAACGATTTAGTGGTATCAGAGACCTGCCAAGGGTAGGTATGACAGACTGTAGACTGTGGGTATAAAAGTATGTGTCTCTCATGAGACCTCTGAAGAGTGTGCTGTGGAGGTGGGATCCTGGTGGGGTGTGGAGTTGCACACCCACGGATTGAGGCATGCAACATGGTGCGCGTGTTCAAAGCAGCAGAGTACGGGTGCGATGAAATCACAGGGAAACACACTGATTTGCTGGTTTGGCACTGTATTCTGGATTTCCTTGTATTTTGTGGATCTTCTCAACACTGGTGGCTGGAGAAGGAGGCACGTTATCCCCAGTGGTTGCAACCTGCCAGCATCTTGTTTCGAGCCAGCTCCTAAATATCCACTAGCAAGTTGATTCCATGCTTTTTATGACCTCCTTTCATATGGAGTAACCCATTCCTTCTCATTTCGTCATGAGTGCATAGGATTTTGAAACCGCAGGGGCCTATATGTCAGGCTCTCAGGTTGTTAAGCATGTGCTGTTCCAAGAAGATAGCTAATGACCTGTTGTGGTGGCAGTTCTTTCTGTCCTCTGAACGAGGAGAAGGAGCAGCGAGGACTTATTAGATATGTTTGGAGTTACAGAGAAATTGTAACTTCTTGTCTGTAGTAACCTTCTTGTAATGGATTTCAGAAGACAGCATGGACAGCATACAGAGGATAAACTGCAGTTTGGATTGCTAGGCGTTGTTTGTGCAGGAGGTCCGGGGTAGTCTGTGAAGTACCACATTTGATGTGTCCATCTTTTCTGGTTTGCTGGCTCTGGTGCTAATCAGTGCTTTTAACTGGGGTAAAAAAAAAAAAAAAAAAAAAAGGAAAGGCAAACCAAACCTAAGGCATATGTTTAATTCTTCAAGGGCAAACCCCATCCTAACCTTGATGGAGTTAGGAGTAGGCATTCCTAACCAGGAATGGCAGGTAACCCATCTACCATCTAACGCTGGTAGAATCCATCCTGGTAAGACATACACCTTGGACTAAATTATATTTACATCCTCTACACTCTTTATGATGGTCATTCCCCTGTGAGTCATCTGAATGTATTCCAGGTTAATGTGGGAATCTCTTCATGGCAAAATGTTGATTTAATGAATTTTGAGCGAGAGCAACGCAACATCAAAAGCCTTGGCTGTAGAATTCGTACATCCAAAGCCTGAGATTAATTTGTGCACGTACTTCTTGAAACAAATGCAAACATTATTTTTGATTGCACAGTTTTTTATTGGGTTTGGTGCTTGGTTTTTTTTTTTTTTTTTAACAGCATGTAAGAATTCATTTAGATACAGCAAGACAGGCTCCTAGATGATTTAATTTGGCATCACTCCACTGTCCTGAAATGGGCAGTACTAACTTGTTACACCAACTGTAGATGTGGCCCTTCATATCTTGTATCAATTTTATTTTAAATAACAATCACACCTGCCCACAGTGATATTTAACATTACTCAACCCTGGTAAAAATGACAAACTTAACATCAACACTAAATTGACTGTGATTAGTCACATATGTCAGCATTAACAAACGATGACACTTAAAAATGCCCCGTGTGATTTTATTTCAAATTTTCTGTTATGTTGGGCTGTGCATTTACTATTCCCCCAGGAATGTTCATTGTCAGGGGAAGTAATTTCACATCCCACCTATTTAGCAAATAGTTCGTGAAAGCTGATCTTTGTTATTTTGCAAGAATAGATTTTATCACCTTCAAAATAACTGACCGTCCTTATTTTAATCAGGTGCGTGTGTCCCAGCCTTCACTGAAGCAGATCATATTCTAAATCTTCATACTTTGTACAATTTCAATCCAGTCTGTTGTCAGCTGTAACTGGCTCTTTTCATCTTTTGTAGTAAATGTCAGGTGAGGAACTGACAGTTCTGAAGGTAACAATTTCCCGTTTATCCACAGTCTGTGTAATACATGAGTGGGTACTTACTGCCTGTGAATGACCATTGCTGTCAATCCAATTTAAAATCTGTTCTTTTCTGTACTTTTGGAGGGATTCTGTCTGTATAATTTATCTGTGGATTATAAAGGATAGAGTGGCAGTGAATCAAAGTCTACATTTAATTTATTAGTTGTATTTTAAATATTTGATCCCAGTGAGGCTAAAGAGTCAACACCAAGGTGATACAGTATGAATATGCATTACAAATGACTGCAGTATTTGAAATGGATCAGATGGGGAAAAAAAAATCTTTACATTTGTGAGGAAACTATAGCTACATGTAAACTGCATTTCAAGGCTAAATACCATGCATTGTTTACAATCTAGGAAAGGAATGTAAGCCTTCAGATAGGAAAAAGAAGAGAAAGATTAAGAGCATCTCCTTGGTACACATCGGCGACAGCTGGGGTGAGGCATGAACAGAAGGTGTTCCTGGGCCAAAGCACCGCCTGTGGAACAGCCGGGGTGGGGAGAGGGTGCAGCTGGGGTCGGTGGCAGGGGACCCGCGCCTGCCTGTGCACCTCCTGGGTGTCCCTGCCTTCCCTGCGCGGCACGGTGTGCCGTGTACTCGAGGACGAGATGGCATGTAACTAAGCTACTACAGCACTGAAGATACAACCTGTCGTGTCTTAAACTATTGAGCTGCCTCAGCTCTCATTCACAGAATGACACTTTTAATAGTCGATTCCCTTTCTTGTGCTCATTTCTACACATACATGAAGAAACAAAGCTGAAATAAAGGCGTGAAAATGCATCCTGTATAAAGCAGGTCATGCCTTTATTTACTGTAGTACTTTCACTCTGTTTATGCAATGAGCTTCACGTGGAACGAGGCCTTACATTTGTATGCACACATCTGCAATGCTGTGTTCTTTGTCATTCCTCTGCCAGTATTCTCATTGAATAGTAAGAAACTAGATTTCAAAAAATAGGCCAAACATCTGGTAAAATCAGAAAATAAAGCTCTACAAGTTTATTTTAAAATATTTGTTCATGAGTGTCACGGATTTGCCAGGAGGTGATCACTGTTGAAAATCTTTCTCTAATTTATTATGTAAATTATGCCATTAGGTTAAACGGATCGGCTTGTAAGTTAGCATGCTACTCAATATGAGTTACGCTGGTAGAATCCATCCTGGTAAGACATACACCTTGGACTAAATTATATTTACATCCTCTACGCTCTTTATGATGGTCATTCCCCTGTGAGTCATCTGAATGTATTCCAGGTTAATGTGGGAATCTCTTCATGGCAAAATGTTGATTTAATGAATTTTGAGCGAGAGCAACGCAACATCAAAAGCCAAGATACACACGGAATAAGTGACTGAAAATGAGAGTGCTTCATCTAAGGGAAAACAAAACAAAACAAAAAAACCCACAGGACAAATATTTATCTACTCTTTTGTTAAAAGGATTCATTTTCTTCTCAGACATGAAGAAATCGGCGTAAGACAAACATGCTAGCAGCTGCTATCTGTGTTAGCTCCTTTTTGTGCTCAGTATGTCAAGGAAAGAAAAAAAAGATCTATGACTCATTGTTTTCCAAGGATGCTGATTCCTCTGCAGATATTTACAGGTTGGTTTTTAGGAAAACTTACAGTTTACAGACTGCCCACTGAATTTCCATTTTTATTGCTGGGTCATATTATTACTGCATAATTCATCATATAATCATATAGGTTCTGCATGTAATGCTCGATTCAGGAAAAAACGCATTAGCTATTCTTATATTATTATGTCTTTTACCGTAGATCTTTAAGATAATGTAGTGATACAACCTGTGTCTATGTTGGTAAGGCTGGTGTTCTTCAACCCCACTGCTCAGTTGAGACTGGAAGGTGTTGACATCCCCTTGTGTAAGCAGTCTTCTCTTTTCCATTCTAGAAACATGACTGTTGATCTACAAGAGCTCTAGAGTCTTCTTTGGAGCAGGAACCTGACATTTTATACAGAAATAGCCTAAAAACAGCTTCAGGGTCATCCTGTCACTTGAAAAGTTAACGCATCAAAGATTTAACACCTGGTAAGTACTGCAAGTGTTACTTTCAAAACTGAAAGTTATTTTCATTTGCAAAGTGTTCCAAAGCTTGACAGTGTTTCCCAAACATTCATACTGTCTTCCAACTGGAAAAATTTGGAAAATAGTAGGGAAGTCTGTGCATATGTCCGGAGGGAAAGCTCACCCTACAGAAGACTGAAAACATGTTTGGAAGCAATCTTTTTCCAATTACAGTTGAAATTAAGGGAAATCTTACTTTTCTAATAAAAATATTTTTGTCAAAAACTTCGGACCTCTTCAAATTCTCCTACCAATGATGAAGCATGGAGGAGAGAAAAAGAATTTGCTTTTCCTATTTCCTCCAAACAACGCATCGAAAGATTATAGGAAATGACATTACACCAATGAAAATGGTGTTAGAATTGCAAAGCCGAGGATTTAAGCAATAGGAAATGAGGGAATTGAGGCTCCCATTTGATTTTATTCGTCGCTTACGCCTGAGCTGTCTTTGCCACGGGCCCCATTTTCTTTTGCGTTGCCTCTTGGGTTGTTATTAACAGCGAGGCAAAGTATGCATAAAACACATAAACACAACTTCTTTAGAAATACTCTAAGTTGACTGCACAAGAATAAGGAACTGCATAAATTCAAGGGAACAATGCACTGGACTCATGTCTTCCAGCTGTTATCTTTTCATTGTGCTTTTAACTTGTTTGCCTGCAGTTGTGTGTTTACACTGTGCTGTCAAAAGCCCCAGCAGTGGAGCTGCGATATTTTCAATGGAGCCGTAGCAGACATAACTAAATTACTGGTGTAAAGAACCTTTGGCTTTTTTGCAGTACTGAATAGGTTTGTCATGAACACGTAGCAAAAATAGCATCTGGAAGGCCAGTTGGAAGCAAAGAAAAAGGGGAGGACCTTTACTGCACATGAATAAAACTGTGTTAGCTGAAAGGCAAAACTCTCGTTAGATTGGCAGCTCCGACCCGCAACAAATGTCCCGACAGCTCAGCAACACTCATCTACTCAGCTCCCTCTTCTAGAAACCGTGATTTTTAGTCCTGTTGTTGGCGATGAGGGTAATGTATGGCTTATGGTAATGGCAAGTGAGCTCTTGAATATTCCCCAGCAGGTTTAGCATTTGTTTTCTAAATAGAGGGAAAAACAAAAGGGAATGCTGCTAAAATTATCCCTTGTATTATAAACAAATGCAAACAGCTGTGGGCGCTCTGGCTGGCTTTGATGGTTGTCCCTAGCTTCAAAAGCGGGTTAATTTGCCCAGCTCTCACCTATAGGTGTCACTGCCGTGAATTAAACAAACTATAGGAAATGTCAACTGAATAAACAATATGCGTTGAAATAGCGTTGGCTGAATAAATTACTAGTTTTATGGCATCCACCGGAGAATGGTTTTGTCAATACCAGTAACACTCCAGTATTGTAAATAAGGAGAGTTTGGGGACTATATTCTCAGCATTTGTCAGATTATGGATTTCTCCTGTATTGAAAGGGAATATAAAAGAGCCAGTATCAATGCAGGACAACTAAAGCGTGGTTTGCTTGGCAAGGAGGCACATGATGAGGAGCAGGTTGCACGGTGTTGCCTTTATCGTGTGGCAAAGGTGACGTTGGGAAGACCTAGTGCCTAACCTTAGCCCACGTAATCTCTGTCCCTCCTCCAGGAAAATCACCTCTGGGTTTTTATGGCCAGTTGTAAATGTGTGTTTGAGAACTTAGGAGAAATGTCCCTAATTTTTGAAGCTTGCCTTAGGGGAAGCAAATCAGCATTTATTTTATTTAGCCATTATTAAGCTATAGGCCATTCAAATACCCCTACCTGGTATATACAGTAGATGCTCTGAAAGCTAATTAACTAAGTAACTAGAGCAAATCCACTATTAGGTATGCAGGGAAGGTAACGCTGACAGAAACCAACAACAGGGGTGA